>NC_057737.1:25594336-25826467 GCF_004010195.1 Chiloscyllium plagiosum | reverse complement strand
TCTCTCTCTCTCTTTGTTCTCTATCTCCACCTACTGTTCACTCCTTACCCCCACTCCCACCTTATCTTCTGCACATAAAACAACGTTATCTTAGCTACCATCAGTTCTGAGGAAGGGTCACCAGACCCGAAACATTAACTCTTATTTTTCTTCACAGATGCTGCCAGACCTGCTGAGCTTTTCCAGCAACTTCTGTTTTTGTTTGATTTACAGCAACCGCAGTTCTTTTGGTTTTTACCAAATGCAATACTGTAATTACAGTAAATTTTAGCAAGTAGATTTGACAGGAGTTAACTCATACAATCCTGAAATAGATATTCACACCAATTCTACTCTTGCATCCATGATGTAACTAGCTATACACCTTACTGTATCTCTGTGTAGCCGCCAAAATATGTGCAATTCTCTGTTCTCCAGACATAAAAGCGCTTGCCAGGTTCTGGCATGCACCAGCACATAATCCAAGTGATCATCCTTCAACCTGAAGCTATGACTTCAGGTTGAAGGCATTTGTAAATAGTTGGAATTTGTTTTTTTTATTTCATATCCACACAAATGATTATTTTTAAACTCAGGGGCCACTGATCTATGACAGTAAAACGGAGGAGACAAATGACAAATTGGGAGAGCAAATTAAATAGCTAATTGCAGCTTTAACAAACAAAACTTTAAAGAAAGCATAACAAGGTAAACTAAAATACTACTTTGTGGGGTGGGATGAGATAATGAATGCCTGCTCCTCAAGTGCCCACCAAAGGCAGAAGGCCCCAAGTACACCAGCAGACTCGACATACTCTTTCTTCAAAGAAACCCGGCTGCAGAGATAACCACAGAAAGGAACAAGCAAATAAACTCCTTCAACTCTCAATACCTGGAGCTTGTTTTATGTGGGTCTGAACGGTTAAGACTGAGGATTGCAAGGATCAGTGCCCACTACGATAATGTCATATGGTCTTGTAGGCAGTGCAGTTTAGGATTAGATTAGATTACAGACACGGGGAGAACGTGCAAACTCGACACAGTCAGTCGCCTGAGTCGGGAATTGAACCCGGATCTCAGGCGCTGTGAGGCAGCAGTGCTAACCACTGTGCCACCGTGCCGCCCACTATGTTGAAGAAGAAAGACCGAACACCCATGTCTTCCTCAAAGTCACAGTAACAATGTCTATCAAATGAAGGTAACCTCCAACTAGTTGCTAACTTGCAATAAGTCACATCACATGCAGTATTTTTCACATTATAAAATGCACTTCAGTATTGCACCCATTTGATTGATTTCTTAGAACTTTAATTTATGCATTTTTGTTTTATTCACTGCATTTCTTTTTCTTTTCAAAATATGCCAAGAGTACCAAGTCCTAAATAAACAAGAAAATTTAGAGAAGACATTCCACTCAACTTTGATGGAAGTTGTCCAATAGCACACAACATACACCACAGAAAGGGACACAAGTATAATTTTCTGACCAGCTTTATGTACCACACAATGGCAATGTGGTATTTACAAGGTTAAGGTGGAGAAGAGCTTCATACACTGTCCCCTGGAATATAACTGTCCTAATCCCAACATATGCAGAGATAAAAGAAGAATTCAAAGTTGCATAAATATAGTCTCATTTGAAACGTGCTCAAAGGCATTGCATAATTTAAGATTAATTAACTAAATCTTTATCATCGTCTAATTTAGAAGATCAACTAAGCCATCAGATGACATTTAAACTGTGTTTATTCATTTTGTCATGTAAACATATCAATATATAACTTCAGAATTAGCTAAGTGTTCGGGATTCAATTCCAGCAATACATCTTAACAGGCACAGTAATGGTGAAATAATACTTATGGCAGAGAATATACTTATTTCAGGCTTTCAAATTCACTGTACCTACAAAGGAAATGTACTTACTTTAGAAGCAGAAAGTTTCAAAAGTCATCAAATTGTTCATGCCAGATTCTATTCCACCTACAGACAGTAAACAGGAATGCTTTAAAATGATTTTAAATGGCACACAAACAATAGAATTACAACAGCTCATGAAGTTTAAACTGGAGTCAAGCTGAATTGCATGGTGAAATTTACTACCAGTATTTGTAATATTGCATTATGCTAGTGCAGTAAACATCCTGCCCTCACAGCACAGGAATGACAGGAGTCAGGAACCTTGGATGACAGGGGAAATTATCAGCTTGTGACGATACTATGACTATAAGAGGTGTATTTTGTTCTGGCTTTTTTTAATGAAGAAAAGTTGAGACACAGAGGTATCGGGTGGTCTGCTTCAAAGCCAATAAAGTAAACAGCTTGTGAGGCCTTGGGTTTTTTTTTTAAAAAGTTGGAACAATAGAAGCAGCCTGGTACGAAAGGTAGACTCTCAGGAGAACCAGAGCATGTTGGCTATATGGATACAAAACTGGCTTGGGTCACAGAAGACAGAGAATAGTGGTCCGAGGGTGCTTTTCGGAATGCAGATCAGTAAGTGATAGTGTTCTGCAGGGATCTTTGTTGATTTTAATATATATGCGCGTATGGAAAATGTAGGTGATCTGATTAATAAGTTTGTAGTTGACACTAAAATTGGCAGATTTGCAGATAGTGAGGAGGATTGTCAATGGATGAAGCAGGATATTGATAGATTGCTGATTTTTGGCAAAGAAATGGCAGATGGCATTTAATCTGGACAAATGCAACATGATGCATTTTGGAAGATCAAATTCAGTAGCGAATTATACAATAAATGGCAGAACATTTAGAAGCATTGTCATACAGGGATCTGGGTGTACAGGTCCACAGATCGCTAAAAGTGGCAACACAGATGGAGGAAGTGGTCAAGAAGGCATACAGCATGCTTGCCTTCATTGGCCGGGGTATCAAATATAAAAGCTGGTAAGTCATAATACAGCTTTATTAGGTTTTAGCTAGGTGACATTTGGAACATTGCATGCCATTCTGGTCTCCATACTACCAGAAGGATGTACATGCTTTGGACAGGGTGCAGAGAAGGTTTACCAAGATATTGTCTAGTCTGGAGCATTTTAGTTATATGGGGAGGTTGGATAAACTCAGACTGTTTTCAATGGAAAGATGGAGGCTGAGGGGAGACCGGCGAGAGGTCAACAAAATTATGAGAGGCATAAATAGAGTGGATAGTCAGAGGCCTTTTCCCCAGGGTAGAAAGATCAACTACAAGAGGGCACAGGTTCAAGGTGAGAGGGGTAGATTTGGGGAAAAGTGCGGGGAACGTTTTTCACAGTGTGGTGGGTACCTGGAATGCACTGCCAGTGGAGGTAGCGCAACCAGATGCGTGAACAATGTTTAAGGTCTCTTGATAGATACACGAATGGGAGGTAAACAGAGGGATGGAAACCACAGTAAGTACCAGGTCAAAAAAAGGATTAGGAATTGGTGCAAGTTTGATGGGCTGAAAGATCAGTTTTTGTGCTGTATTGTATTTTATTGTAAAATTTGCAGTCCTGACTGAAATGAAAGGGAAACTCTACATTGGCAGCTTGATCTTATTAAGAAGGATCACTGTGTCATAATCATTGCAATGTCAGTTGACAATTGTTACCAATTGATGATGTTATATATTCTTGCTGAAATGAATATTTTAAAGCATAGCCACTCAGCAATACAGAATTTTGGATCTTGCTGAGAAAAAAAGACACATGCTGTTGAGGCTTTTTATCTTGCACTCATCAGGGCAGATGCAAAAATACCACCTTTCAAAGGAACCAATTTATATTGCAAGAACATTTTAGGTGCATTTCTTATGCAGTATAAATTGTTGCTCACTTTGCATTTGAACCCATGTCCCTGGAACATTGCCAGAGGATTTGAATTACTGGTCCAGTGTCATTACCTCCCTAAATTTCTATTACACAACACACAGACTACATTTTTCTCCCTAAATTTCTATTACACAACACACAGACTACATTTTTAAATACTGTACCCATAAAGGGATGAGCATTGTGGGCTGACTTATAGCACTTGGATGACAGCAATTCAAGAAGGCAGCTCACCCACCACTTTCTAAAGAGCAATCAATAATGGGAAACAAATGCTGGCCCAGTCAGCAATGTTCACACCCCACAAGTGAATAACAAAAAACGTTAAAAGACAACAAAGAAGTCAATCAGGATCCTCAATTTTGACACATTTCTAGCAACTCTGCTACAAGTTTATGTTTTGGTGTCCTCAACCCCAGCAGACAATTGGAATTTCCAGGAATGAACGATTTTTCTTCTCAACACTGCTGTAAGCAATCCAGCAGAAAGCCTATAAGGGTGTTAGTTTGTTTAAAAAAAAAATTCTTTGAACAATTTGGTTGGTTAAAACAAAAACTGGAGTTAGCTGACTGACTGGTTAGGACAATTGATGTGATAATCCTCCCAGAATAAGTCCAACCCCAGATTGGTGAACTCTAGCATGCATACAAATGACTCAGCTTTCTTGGCCTCTTGGCATAGATTGCATTTGTCCAAAAAAAACTCAAATGCCAAAGGCATATTAACCACATTCAATACATTCCTGTCTAAATATGGTGTGCGCTGTGCTTAGTCACGTTACAGCAGTGAACTGTGGGTAGGTCAGTTTTTTGATACTTGTTAAATCACAATAATAAATTGGATTTGAGCTTGCAGGATAAATTATTAGTTGTTTTATTATTCTCCTGGCTGGAGGGTTATAATCACAGATGTATTTATGTAATGAAAAGAAAATTAGTGTAAAAAGCAAGTACCTGAAGAATCCAAACCATTTGCTGTAATTTCTGTGATTATTTTAACATGTAGAATCACCACTTGGTTTGAAACTTGAAATCAGAGTAAAGTATTTATCTAGGAAGGCAGATATATTTGAAGTGGATTAGTCTTTTAATTTCAACCAAAGTTATTAGTAACTGGAATATTAAACCACGTTTGCGTGTTTATTTTAATGTTTATATGTTGTATATTTGTTTTCAAGATCTGATCATTCCTTCCAGGTTGCCTTGAAGCATGCCAAAAGAATCCATAATTAAATAACAAAGTTATAAAAAACAAAGCTATTTTAAAAGCCAGCTAATTTTCTTTGCAATTGACTTAGGGCTGGAAATATGCTTACAATGTTTGGCAGCTAAACTCCTAGACGTTTTAGTCAGCATGGACCAGTTTGGGCCAAAGAGCCTTTCTCCGTGCTGTAGGACTCTATGACTGCCTCTTTAAGCTGCTACGTAGCTCATGGTCTTTATGGTCCTTGTATTCTTATTACAAATTTCTTTGCAGAGTCTTGTAGCAGAGTGGTGGCACCCCTAACCCAAGAGCAAGAAGGTTCAAGACCATCCTGCCCCAGAAATGTGATAAAATTTCCAAATAGGTTGATTAATAGAATATTTTCTAAGCTGAGGGAAGAAAAATAAATAATATTTTCTTTTTGCGTATTTATTTTAAATATAGTTTACTGTAACTGAACAAGGTGAGAGGACTGGACTATGATGGAGGCCCTCAACACTTTGATATTTGATAATGTAAATACTGCAAATTTAGAATGATACATCAATTTAAAACTGGTTTCAAGGGTGGTGCAGTGTTTGGAACACCAACATGACTCACAGATGTGACTTCAGTTTAATTGTCTTCCAACCACTCATCCCCTCTCCATCTAATCCATCCAGTTGTGGGAGTTTTTTTTGCAGGCAGGCACACACACATCTTTTATAGATACACACAGATTTTGGTTTATTCGCTATGCTTTAAAATTGGGCAAATTTCCTGTGTTTGTCTGCAGCTTTGAAAAAGGCAGGAGGCAACAATCAGTTTCTGAATGGCAAGTTAATGCTTTGCTCTTAAGTTTTCAGAATTTTCAAGTGGGTCACCTTATTTAACCTTCATGACCGAAGACCTGGTTTGAATTCATTAGCATGTCATGAAATGGGAAACAGGTTCACAAACCTGGTTGTACATGAAGCATGTACATGCTGGGGTAGACTTCTTCCTCCAAGCTCTCGTGAATACAAACCTCTTCAGTTACTTGGCCCCATCGTAACTGAGGTGGGCCTTTTTTTGTGCAAATGCTTAGTGTTGGGATTGAAGTTAGACCAGGCCAAAAGGCGTACCAAATGAGGGTTTCTGTCAGTTGGTACCCTCAAACCGGAGCCAGCAAACCAGACCAGAGCAGGCAAGTGGAGCTAAACTCAAAATGAGACAGCTTAAAAAACACTCCACACAAAAGGTAGTCTTTTGTAGTTGCGTCCTCTTCCTGTGACCTCTCACCTAACCAGGCAGATAGGTGAGAGGTCATATGGAGGGGTGAGAAGGAGGAGGGAGGAGAAAGGGAGGGGGAGAGAGAGGGGAAAAGGAAGGCTGAGAGGGGAAAGAGGGAGGGAGGGGTGCCAGTTGCAGGCTGCAATGAAGTGACACATTGATTACACATGAGACATCTGATGGAGATGCTTGGCCCCCAAGCTCCTGTAGGAAAGTCCTCTGCAGTGGTAACCTTACAATGGGTTAGAATCCCAGCATGGCAGATGAAGAAATATGAATTTAATTAAACAAAAACTGGAATGGAAAGCAAGGTGACCCTGTTGACGGTCATTCAAACCCATCTGGTTCATTAACTTCCTTTAGAAAAGGAAAAGGAAATCTGCTGTACTTACTGGGTCTGACCTACATATGTCTCCAAACCCACAGCAACGTGATTGGCTCTTAAATGCCTTCTGGGCAGTTAGTTATGGGAAGGAAATGCTGGCCAGCCAGTGATGTGCACATCACATAAAAACTAGAAAAAGACACCCCCAGAATAACAAAGATGAACAATTTCAGCCCACGGCAGCAGTACATACATTAAGAGTCTAGATTAGAGTGGCGCTGGAAAAGCACAGCAGGTCAGGCAGCATCCGAGGAGCAGGAAAATCGACGTTTCAGGCAAAAGCCCTTCATCAGGAATAGAGGCAGAGTGCTGTTCCGAGACAGAAGATGAGGCATTCTTCCTCCAGGCATTGGGTGGTGAGGGAGTGGCGGTGGAGGAAACCCAGGACCTGCATGTCTTCGGCAAAGTGGGAGGGGGAGGGGTTGAAATGTTGGGCCACAGGGTGGTGGGTTGATTGGTGCGGGTGTCCCGGAGATGTTCCCTAACGCATTCTGCTAGGAGGCATCCGGTCTCCCCAATGTAGAGGAGACCGCATCTAGAGCAACGGATACAATAAATGATATTAGTGGATGTGCAGATAAAACTTTGATGGATATGGAAGGCTCCTTTGGGGTCTTGGATGGAGGTGAGGGAGGTGGTGTGGGCGCAGGTTTTGCAATTCCTGTGGTGGCAAGGGAGGGTGCCAGGAAGGGAGGGTGGGTTGTTGGGGGCGTGGACCTGACCAGGCAGTCACGGAGGGAACGGTCTTTGCGGAAAGCAGAAATGGGTAGGGAGGGAATACGACAGTGCTACTCTCTGGATCTGTAGATTAAAAGCAGCAAAAATGGCCTTTAGTAAAGTGATATGCTCTTCTTGTCGGAAGGAGGACTTTAGGGAGAGTTTACATGTTACTGAGGATTAGATCTGCAATAAATGCTGTTGGTTGCGAATCCTATCAGATCGAATGGTTTAGATGGAAGACAGTTAGAGGCAATGAGAAATTTACAAGAGCAAGGGGATGTGATGGATGGCAATTATAGGAAGGGGAAAAGTTGCAGTTACAGTCATATAGATGGGTTAACTCCAGGTAGTGCAGGAGTCTTCTGTGGCTCTCCCCATTTCAAACAAGTATGCTGTTTTAGAAAATGTAGGGGGTGATGGATTCTCAGGGGAACGTTGTATGAACAGCCAAGTTTCTGGTATTGAGACTGGTTCTAATTCAATGAGGGGTACGTAAGATTCCAAGAGATCAATTGTGTCAGGGGACTCTCTAGTCTGAGGCAAAGACAGATGCTTCTATGGCCAGCAGCGAAAAATCAGAATGGTGTGTTGCTTCCCTGGTGCCAGGATCAAGGATATCTCAGAGAGGGTGCAGAACATTTTCAAGGGGAAGTGGGGCCAACAGGGAGGTCATTGTACACATTGGAACCAATGACATAGGAAGGGAAAAAGTGAAGATTCTGAAGGGAGATTACAGAGAGTTAGACAGGAATTTAAAGAGGAGACCCTCGAGAGTAGTAATATCTGGATTACTCCCAGTGCTACAAGCTAGTGAGGGCAGGAATAGGGGGATAGAGCAGATGAATGCATGGCTGAGGAGCTTGTGTATGGGAGAAGGATATACATTTTTTGGATCATCGGAATCTCTTCTGGGGTAGCAGTGACCTGTACAAGAAGGACAGATTGCACCTAAATTGGAAGGGGACTAATATACTGACAGGGAGATTTGCGAGAGCTGCTTGGATTTAAACTAGTAAGGTGGGTGAGCGGGACTCAGAGAGATAGTGAGGTAAGAGACCAATCTGAGACTGGTACAGTTGAGAACCGAAGCGAGTCAAACAGTCAGGGCAGGCTGGGACAAAGCAGAGAACAAGGTAGGACTGATTAATTAAACCGCATTTATTTCAATGCAAGGGGCCTAACAGGGAAGGCAGATGAACTCAGGGCATGGTTAGGAACATGGGACTGGGGTGTCATAGCAATTACAGAAACATGGCTCAGGGATGGACAGGACTGGCAGCTTAATGTTCCAGGATACAAATGCTACGGAAGGACAGAAAAGGAGGCAAGAGAGGAGGGGAAGTGGCATTTTTGATAAGGGATAGCATTACAGCTGTGCTGAGTGAGGATATTCCCAGAAATATATGCAGGGAAGTTATTTGGGTGGAACTGAGAAATAAGAAAGGGATGATCACCTTATTGGGATTGTATTATAAGCCCCATAATAGCCAGAGGGAAATTGAAAAACAAACTTGTAAGGAGATCTCAGCTATCTGGACGAATAATAGGGTAGTTATGGTAGGGGATTTTAACTTTCCAAATATAGACCGGGACTGCCATAGTGTTAAGGGTTTATATGGAGAGGAATTTGTTAAGTGTGTACAAGAAAATTTTCTGATTCAGTATGTGGATGTACCTTCTAGAGAAGGTGCAAAACTTGACCTACTCTTGGGAAATAAGGCAGGGCAGATGACTGAGGTGTCAGTGGGGGAGCACTTTGGGGCCAGCAACCATAATTCTATTAATTTTAAAATAGTGATGGAAAAGGATAGACCTAATCTAAAAGTTGAAGTTCTAAATTGGGGAAAGGTCAATTTTGACAGTATTAGGCAAGAACTTTCAAAAGCTGATTGGGGGCAGATGTTCGCAAGTAACGGACGGCTGGAAAATGGGAAGCCTTCAGAAATGAGATAACAAGAGTCCAGAGACAGTATATTTCTGTTAGGGTGAAAGGAAATACTGGTAGGTATAGGGAATGTTGAATGAATAAAGAAATTGAGGGTTTGGTTAAGAAAAACAAGGAAGCATATGTCAGGTATAGATAGGAGTAGTCATGTGAAACCTTAGAAGAGTATAAAGGCAGTAGGATTATACTTTAGAGGGAAATCAGGACGGCAAAAATGGGTCATGAGATAGCTTTGGCAAACAGAGTTAAGGAGAAATCAAAAGGATTTTACAAATACATTAAGGACAAAAGGGTAACTAGGGAGAGAATAGAGCCCCTCAAAGATCAACAAGGCTGCCTTTGTGTTGAGCTGCAGGATATGGGGGACATAATAAACAAGTATTTTGCAACAGTGTTTACTGTGTAAAAGAACATGGAAGATATAGAATGTAGGGAAATAGATGGTGACACTTTAAAAAATGTCCAGATTACAGATGAGGAAGTGCTAGATGTCTTGAAACGCATAAAAGTGGATAAATCCCCAGGACCTAATCAGGTGTACCCTAAAACTCTATAGGAAGCTAGGGAAGTGATTACTGGGCCTCTTGTTGAGATATTTGTATCATCGATAGTCATAGGTGAAGTGTTGGAAGACTGGAGGTTGGCAAACGTGGTGCCACTGTTTAAGAAAGGTGGTAAGGACAAGCCAGGGAACTACAGACCAGTGAGCCTGATGTCGGTGGTGGGCAAGTTGTTGGAGGGAATCCTGAGGGATAGGATGAACATGTATTTGGAAAGGCAAGGACTAAATAGGGATAGTCAACATGGCTTTGTGCGTGGAAAATCATGTCTCACAAACTTAATTGAATTTTTTCAATAAGTAACAGAGGATTGATGAGGGCAGAGCAGTAGATGTGATCTATATGGAGGCGTTCAGTAGGTTCAGTAACGCCTTCAGTAAGGCGTTCGACAAGGTTCCCCATAGGAGACTGATTGGCAAGGTTAGATTTCATGGAATACAGGGAGAACTAGTCATTTGGCTACAGAACTGGCTCAAAGGTAGAAGACAGAGGGTGGTGGTGGAGGGCTGTTTTTCAGACTGGATGCCTATGACCAGTGGAGCACCACAAGGATCGGTACTGGGTCCACTACTTCATTGTCATTAATATAAACAATTTGGGTGTGAGCATAAGAGTACATAGTTAGTAAGTTTGCAGATGACACCAAAATTGGAGGTGTAGTGGACAATGAAGAAGGTTACCTCAGATTACAACAGGATCTTGATCAGATGGGCCAGTGGCTAAGAAGTGGCAGATGGAGTTTAATTCAGATAAATGTGATGTGCTGCATTTTGGGAAAACAAATCTTATGAGGACTTATACACTTAATGGTAAGGTCCCAGGGAGTGTTGCTGAACAAAGAGACCTTGGAGGGGAGGTTCATAGCTCCTTGAAAGTGCAGTCACAGGTAGATAGGATAGCGAAGAAGACATTTGGTAAGCTTTCCTTTATTGGTAATAGTATTGAGTACAGGAGTCGGGAGGTCGTGTTGCAGCTGTACAGGACATTGGTTAGGCCACTTTTGTAATATTGCTTGCAATTCTGGTCTCCTTCCTATCAGAAAGATGTTGTGAAATTTGAAATGGCTCAGAAAAGATTTACAATGATGTTGCCAGGGTTGGAGGATTTGATCTTTCGGAAGAAGTTGAATTGACTGGGGCTGTTTTCCCTGGAGTGTCACAGGCTAATAGGTGATCTTATAGAAGATTTATAAAATCATGAGGGGCATGGACAGGATAAATAGACAAAGATTTTCCCTGGGGTGGCAGAGTTTTAGGGTGAGAGGGGAAAAGATATAACAGGGACCTAAGGGGCAGTCGTTCACGCAGAGGGTGGTACGTGTGGGGAATGGGCTGCCAGAGGATATGGTGGAGGCTGGTACAATTGCAACATTTAAAAGGCACCTGGATGGGTATATGAGTAGGAAGGGTTTGGAAGGATATGGGATGGTTGCTGGTAGGTGGGACTGGATTAAGTTGGGATATTTGGTTAGCATTGACAAGTTGAACCAAAGAGTCTGTTTCCATGCTGTACATCTCTATGCCTCTAAGTGTTTAAAACATATCTTGCATACACAATGAGCTAAATGTTTGCTAAGGCCCATTAGTGGAAAGCAGGATCACAAAGAATGATTATTCCAGGCTCACTGGAAGTGATGCAGGATACATGCAAATTCTCTGTTTCCTGTCAATGTTGCACATTTTTAAGGACTATTTTTGACTATTTATTTCCTACTTGACCATGCATCTGTGTAGCTCAGAAGGAACACTGCTGCTTGCTCCTCACCATGATTGTGCCATGCAGTCTAATGCTAAACTGGCTGCTAAGTGACTCTGCACTCAGCAAGATTGTGTGGTAAGCATCAATTAAAGCCAACCTGCATCTCTTAAAATAGAGATGCATTCGACTGCAAGACACAAATTGCTGAGTGGATGGCAAAGATCTTTTAAGCAGGAAAGAACCACAGCAATGAGTTACAGGCCAGAGAAAAGGATTCCAGGCTCTTAGATGCAATTCTTGAAAGGTGACTGAAAACTCTTTCCAAAACAAAGCAAGTAACTAATTATTAATCTGCTTTATTTTACAAGTAAACACACATACAGCGTTTATGAGCAAGCATAGTTTGATCACTTCAGCTTGATGTAATTTTTAAAATGAATAAACTACAATTTGCACTGGTAGGTTATCTTTATGCACATAAATACATCAATTCGTAACTACCTTCGGCATTCTCATTCTAACCAAAGTTAACCCTTTGTACTACAAAATTCTAATCATTTGCAAACTTTGCTGTCAGAACTGAATGATTCTGGTTGGATTGAGAGGAGATTTCCGTTAAGGATCCTCTAGGGGATAGCAATCACAACACAGTAGATTTTTAAATCAGTTTGAGGGAGAGCATCTCTGGTCTCAAACGAGTGTTCTCAACTTACATAAGACCAATTACAGAGATGTGAAAAAGAGTTATCTAAAGAGGAAAATAGACAAAGTGGAAAAGTCAGTGGATGAGTGGTGATAAACATTTATGTAGATATTTCATTTACAGCTTGCAAGTGATACAGAGAACAGATGGAATTGTAGCTTCTAGCTGGATTCTAGCATCAAAAAGATTAAACGTATGCTGATGGATTAAAGAAATTCAGCTTTTCAGCTGCATGAGTTAACAGAAAGAGCATCTTCCTGGGAATAACCAAGACATTGAAAGATAAGATTCCACCAGATCACTGGGTTCCAAATGTCCAATAGGTTTTGAGAACAAGAAACGTAGGGTAAAACCTCTGAAAGAGAAGTTTCATTAGACATGAAGGGCTGAATCATATTTTATCTTTGTCCAAGTACCAGTTGCATTGTGCATTTTGGAGCTTTTCACCGTCAGAATTGTGAGCAGTCAGCAAATACTGGATGCCAATGTCCAAGATGACAGGGTATGTGTGTGGCTGTTGCCTTTGAATCGTGCTCTGAGATGCTGTTCAGAGCTGAACAACATGGAGACTGGCTGCAGCCAGCAGTCAGCTGAAATTGCTAGATACCTGGTCCGACGTCATGACAAGAATTCTCAAAGTCCAATGTGTTCGACACGTTTGGTAAAAAAGGAAGCTAAGTATTTATGCAACAGTTGTGGAATTAATAAGGTGTCTAATATGCTAGAGACTCCACCCCCCCAGCTTCACTGCCACTACCTAGCAAGATACTCATTGCGCTGTTCTGCAAATGCAACAGCAATTTGCTCCTGGCATTGAGATAGGCCTGAGAGTCTTTTGCATTATGCTACCACAAATCTTGCCCACATTACTCAATCCCCTATTAAAATTCTTTCAAACAATCTTTTTTTTTAAACAAATGACCAACAGATTCCTATCAAAAAGATGTTGTGAAACTTGAAAGGGTTCAGAAAAGATTTACAAGGAAGTTGCCAGAATTGGAGGATTTGAGCTATAGGGAGAGGTTGAATAGGCTAGGGCTGTTTTCCCTGGAATGTCAGAGGCTGAGGGGTGACCTTATAGAGGTTTAGAAGATCATGAGGGGCATGAATAGGATAAATAGACAAAGCCTTTTCCCTGGGGTGGCGGAGTCCAGAACTAGAGGGCATAGGTTTAGGGTGAGAGGGGAAAGATATAAAAGGGACCTAAGGGGCAACCTTTTCCATAGAAGGTGGTATGTGTATGGAATGAGCTGCCAGAGGAAATGGTGGAGGCTAGTACAATTGCAACATTTGAAAGGACATAAATAGGAAGGGTTTGGAGAGATATGTATATGGGTGCTGGCAGGTGGGACTAGATTGGTTTGGGATATCTGGTCGGCATGGACAAATTGGACTGAAGGGTCTGTTTCCATGCTGTACATCTCTATGACTCTATGAAACAGCCTCAGGGTAAGCCAGTACAATACAAGCAAAAACATTAGGTTAATTCAGAAACATCTTTATTACAGATGCAATGCTTATACCAAGTTTAAAATCACACAACACCAGGTTAATTTGGAAGTACGAGCTTTCAGAGCGCTGCTCCTAGTTACCTGATGAAAGAGCAATGTCTGAAAGCTAGTACTTTCAAATAAACCTGTTGGACTATAACCTGTTGTGTGATTTTTAACTTTGTCCACCCCAATCCAACACTGGCACTTCCACATCAATGCTTATGTGGACATTGTGCTTCTAACAGTATGCATTTTTATATTAACCCAGGCACGAATCTGAACATAGATGACAAAGTTAAGTCGAAGAACTACAACTATTAGTTGTAGTCTTATCCAATCCTTGACATCCTCTCTCTGTACAATAAATGACCACCATCAGTACCCTGCATTTACATATTGCCTTTCACATAAAAAACAATACGATGCTTTAAAGTGATGTAGTCAGTCACAAATTAACACCAAACTCTTTCTGATGTTAAAATTTTGTTTATAAATGAATAACTTAATCAATGATTGTAAAGATCTGCATATAATATAATCATGATCAATGCAATGTTTCCATCAGTTTGCTCTGCTCTGAAAATGGAATGCTTTCTTCAGAAAGATGTCCAGCTTTTACAGGTTCTCATTACAAGGTTCAAGACTGTACTTGATATTTCTTTCTTGACATTTAAATTGTTTGTTTTCCAGTTTCTGAGATCATCACTGAATGGCATTGGATGGCTGCTTCTTTAAACCATCAAATGTCAGATATCAGGCTTGCCATACAAATTACATTTACAGAGTACTAGTAGCAACAAGCAACGAAAACAGTGTTTGCAGTCTGCTGAGCATGGGCAGCTCAAAACAGAATTATGTTCCATTTCTCATAAATCATTACATTCCAGCAAATAAATTCAAAGATCTCTTAAACAAAAAAATCCAAAATAAGGTAACAATTTCCATTGTATTATCAAATATCATCATAATTTAATAACATGGTGAACCAAGTCACCGATTCTGGATGCACTATAATTAGTCAAACAGATAAAATTACCACATTAAGAAAATGAAGCTTCAGGATATGGATTAAAACCTGATTTCTACTGAAATGATCCCCAAGTAGCTTGTAGTGTCCATATACTGACATGCAGATTATAGCTATTATACCTCAAGTTCAATGTAAGAATGCAACAATGCACATGCAGGTTTTAATTTAAATAAGGACAAATTAGAGTGGGAATGATTCTTGCTTAGTAATGAAGGACTATAAAATGTAGCATGCTCCAAAGCTTGTTCAGAGTTAAGAAAGGTAAAGAGTTTTACAGCTATGTGCTACTTTACCTTTTAACTCATGGTGATTGATGTCTAACGTGTTCTAGATTAGATTAGATTACTTACAGTGTGGAAACAGGCCCTTCGGCCCAACAAGTCCACACCGACCCGCCGAAGCGTATACCACCCAGACCCATACTCCTACGTTTACCCTTTCACCTAACACTGCGGGCAATTTAGCATGGCCAATTCACCCTAACCTGCACATCTTTGGATTGTGGGAGGAAACCGGAGCACCCGGAGGAAACCCACGCAGACACGGGGAGAACGTGCAAACTCCACACAGTCAGTCGCCTGAGTCGGGAATTGAACCCGGGTCTCTGGCGCTGTGAGGCAGCAGTGCTAACCACTGTGCCACCGTGCCGCCCAATAAACCTGAAAGTGTTTCTGTTATAGAGTCAGTCAGAGTACAGCACGGAAAAAGACCCTTCGGTCCAACTCCTCCATACCGACCAGATATCCCAACCCAATCTAGTCCCACCTGCCAGCACCTGGCTCACCTCCCTCCAATCCCTTCCTATTCATATACCCACCCAGACGCCTTTTAAGTGTTGCAATTATACCAGCCTCCTCCACCACTTCCTCTGGCAGCTCATTCCATACACACACCACCCTCTGCATGAAAAATCTGCCCCAGGCCTCTTTTACATCTTTCCCTTCTCACCATAAACCTAGTCCTCTAGTTCTGGATTCCCCCACCCCAGGGAAAAGACTTTGTCTATTTATCCTATCCATGCTCTTCATGATTTTATAAACCTCTATAAAAGGTCACCCCGCAGCCTCAAATGCTCCAGGGAAAACAGCTCCAGCCTGTTCAGCCTCTCCCTATAGCTCAAATTCTCTAAACCTGGAAACATCCTTGTAAATTTTGTCTGAACCCTTTCACATTTCACAACATTGTTCTAACACGAAAGAGATCAGAATTGCATGCAATATTCCAAAAGTGGCCTAATCAATGTCCTGTACAGCCGCAACATGACCTCCCAACTCCTGTACTCAATCACTTTCCTAGCTTCCCACAGAGTTCTAGGGTACACCTGATCAGGTCCTGGGGATTTATCCACTTTTATGCTGAATGATATTAGTTTGTTAGGCATTAATGTAAGTTGTACCTACTGCTATCACACAGTAACTTTAATTACAATTTGTTGTGACAACTGCCTCTTGTTGCTAAAATTCAGTAGCAGTGCATCCTCTGTGGAGTATACCTTTAGACATAATATAGGAAGGAAAAGAGATGGTAGTAATGTTTCTTCCTCTGGGCCAGGAGGCCTATGTTCAATTCCCACCTGTCCCTGAAGTGGGTTGTAACATGTTTGAACAAATTGATGAAAAATATCTACAGATGATATGGTCTCAGCTCTGACAGTAGCACAAGAGGAGACAAACATCTGTATTTAGGCATTAGCTATTAGACTTCCATATGAACAGGCAGTGCGGAAAAAGGATGCCAGTGAAGGAGCGAGTCCATGGATAACAATGATCAGGTAAGTAAAGGAAAAATGAATCAATTGTATGTGATGAAATTGATCTAAATAAAAGGAGACAACTGTATAGCAATAAAGCAGGGGTGGTGGTGGAGATGGGGAGGGAGAGAAAGAGAGAGAAAGCGAGAGAAAGCGAGAGAAAGAAGAATTCAGAAGCTTTAAGATGGGAGGGGACAGAATATTAGAATATTAGCAATGGCTCAGAAGAATGCTACTGTGCCACCGGAATGAGAGTGCCAATTAAATGGTTTGAATTTAAATGGCTGGCAAGAGGTGTGTCAGTATTAAGCAAAAAGATTGGAGAGCAACATATATCTTTGTGACAGGGTGGGAAACTAAATGGGGCCAAATAAGGTAATGCTGAGGACAATTGTGACGTTCGTATGTGCAAGTATAAGTCAGAATTGAAAGTAGAAGATAATTTAGGATTAGTGCTGGCCTGACGGACAAAACATAGGTCTTCTTTTAACAAAAGCAATTAAAGTACTTTCAACTGTCAAGTATACAAGTGCTCAAAATGAGCTCGATCTGTTTATAACCAAAACTAAAGTCTTTTTTTTTTAAAAAGAGGAATGTGATCCTATATTTTGCATAGAAATGCCATCAAATTCTATTGTCAATGATTGAATTTTCTCTTCTCTTCAAGTCCTCACCTATTTATACCAACTGCACCCCCACCCCCCTCAAAGTGAAAAACTCTGTTGAAGAAAAAGCCTTGGTATCTGTTTCGGACTGCTTGAGAGGTGAGCCTTTTATGATGATGCTAGCATTTACAATGGTGATTAAGCTAGTCAACACATGGAACAAACTGAGAATTTTCCCAGTCTGTGTAGCCTAGCAACATACCACATAGTTCATTGTTGTACAAAACCAATGAGGATCCTTGAAGCTTTTATTTACCCTTTTATTGCGATTTTTCTTTCCAAGTTGTTTTTCTTCCTTTTCAGAACTCTGACCTATTCACAGAGATGCGTCATATATTCAGTATTTGTACTGAGGAATCATAAAGAAGTTCAATACAGACAGGAAACAACACCATTACTCCACCAGCCTTTGGCTGATGTCCAAAGAAATCATGCAGTTTGTCCATGATTTCTGACTTATTAAGAGTCATGTTATACTCAACTTCCACGGGATATGACTTTCAGGATAGCATTTAAAATGTTGAAAGCAAAATGGGTAATTAGTCAAAATGTTAGAGAGTACCTAGAACTATGTTTAAAAAGGCCATTCAGCCCGGCCAATCCATGCCGGAATATATGTTTCATTTGAATTTATTTTTGCAATCCCTCCTCATCCAACTCTGTTGGCATAAACTTCTATCCCTTTCTTCATCATATTTTCTAATGCTACCCAATAAAGGCATCAATGCTATTCATAGAATCCCTACAGAGTAGAAAGACGCCATTCTACCCATTGAATCTGCACTTCCCCTCCAAAAAGAGACCACCCAGACCAAGATCCAAACTCATCACATAACCCCACATTTACCATGGTTAACCTACCTATCCCTGGATACTACGAGGCAGTTTAGCATGACTAATCCGCCTAACTTGCACATTTTTGGACTGGAGAGGAAACCCACGCAGACACAGGGAGAACATGCAAACTCCACACAGTCACCCAAGGCTGGAATCTAACCTGGATCCCTGGCACTGTGAGGTAGCAACGCAAACCACTGAGACACCAGGCTATGCCAGGTTTGGAGTATTTGAGCAATAGGGAGAGGCCGAACAGTTTGGGGCTGTTTTCCCTGGAGCGTCGGAGGCGGAGGGGTGACCTTATAGAGGTTTACAAAATTATGAGGGGCATGGATAGGGTAAATAGGCAAAGTCTTTTCTCTGGGGGTCGAGGAGTCCAGAACTAGAGGGCATAGGTTTATGATGAAAGGAGAAAGATATGAAAGAGACCTAAGAGGCAACGTTTTCACATAGAGGGTGGTATGGGTATGGAATGAGCTGCCAGAGGAAGTGGTGGAGGCTGGTACAATTCCAACACTAAGAGGCATCTGGATGGGTATATGAATAAGAAGGGTTTGGAGGGATATGGGCCAGGTGGGACTAGATTGGGTTGGGATATCTGGTCGGCATGGACGGGTTGTACCGAAGGATCTGTTTCTATGCTGTACATCTCTATGACTCTATTCACTTCAACTATACACAATGATAACAAGTTTCACATTCTGAGTAGAAATGTTTCATCTAACTTTATCTAATTAAAATAAAATAAAGACATGGATGGTGGAGATCAGAAACAAACAAAAACAGAAATTGCTGGAGAAGTTCAGCTGGGCTGTCGGCATCCAGGAAGAGGAAACAGCAATAATACTTTGAGTCCAGTGACCCTTCTTCAGAGCTGACTGGCTAAGAAAAGATGGTATTCATACTGTTGAGGGTTGGTGAGATAGATGGACAGGGAGCCCCGAGAGAGAAAAAAGTGGGTACACAAAGGATTGTTGATAGTAAGATTGGGAAGGTGAAACACTAGATAGGTGATAATGGGGACTATGAGTACTTTAAAAGCAGTTGGCTGTTCTAAAAGGAACTAATTTCAATTTTTAAAAAAAAGACCTGAGCTCCCAGCTGCCTGCCACTTCAACAAATCACCGTGTTCCCATGCCAATATTTCTGGCTCAGTCCTGCTGTAGCGTTGGAACAAGACTCCACACGCGTTGAAAGAACAACATCTTATCTTCCATTTGTGGGCATTACAGCCTTCGGGATTCAATATAGAGTTTAACAATTTTACAGCATAATCACCACCTTCCACACTCATGAGTCACTCCCACACTCCAGGTCTTGTCATGAAATGGATTGCTTTCAGTACAGCCAACTCGTTTGCAACTGCTCATAGCTCCCATTATCACCAATCTAGTTTCTCTTCTTCCCAGACTTACTGTCAACAATCCCTTATATCTGCCCACTTTTGCTTTCTCTCTCTCTCTCTCGCTCGGAGATCCCTCTCCATCTACCCACTCATTCCCTTGCCAACTTCCCTCCCTCCAAACCTGTCATCAGCATAAATAACACCTTTTCCTAGCTGCTATGAGTTCTCAAAACATTAACTTTGTATTCTTTTCACAGATGCTGCTAGGCCAGCTCAGTTCTCCAGCAATTTCTAGTTTTGTTTTTTCCATCTAATTATAGTCTATTGGATCCAATGGAACGTGGTGAGTTTGATCCAAATTGACTCAGTGACAGGGAAAAAAGGACAGTAAAGTACAGAAGTTTTTGTGAATAGAAAACAGTTTCCAGTGGTGCTCCACAGCCCTCAGTTTTGGGTCCCTTGCTGTTTGTGGAATATATTAATGATTTAGACTTAAGTGTCAAAGACATGAGTGGGAAATCTGCAGAAGATACAAAAATTGGCTTGTAGTTGATAGTAAGGAGGATGGCTGTCGACTGCAGGATGATATTAATGGTTTGGGCAGAAAAGTGGCAAATGGAACTCAACCCAGAGAAGTGTGAGGCCACATATTTGGAGAGGGCAAATAATGCAAGAGAATACATATTAAAATGGGATGGTTTGAGACGAATAGAGGAAGTGAGAGACCTTACAGGTACTGAAGGTGGCAAGACAGGCAGGTAAGGTGGTAAAGGATACATTTGGGATACTTTCCTTCATGGGTGAGGTATTGAATATAAAAGCAGGAATATAATGCTGGAACTATATTAAGACATTGGTTAGGCTACAACTGGAATTCGGTGTACAGTTCTTGCCATCACGTTGCTGGCAGATCGTATTGCTCCAGAGAGGGTGCAGAGGAGATTAACAACAATGTTGCCAGGGCTTGAAAATTGTAGCAATGCGGAAAGTTTGGAAAGACTAGGGCTGTTTTCCTTAGAACTTAAGAGTCTGAGGGGTGATTTATTTCAGGTGTATAAATTATTGAGTAGCTTGCATAGAGTGAACAGCAGAGACTGGTTTCCCCTATAGGGGATATCAATATGAGGAGATATTGAATAAACATGATCAATAGGATTAGATGAGACATTTGGAAAAACATTACCCAGATGATGTTGGGCGTCCCAGTTTGGTGGCAGAGGTGTAATCCTCAAGTCATTTAAAAAAAAATCTGATCTGTACCTGAAGTGCCCTAAACTGCAAGGCTATAGACTAAGTGCTGGAAAGTGGAATTAGAACGGATGCCTAGCTTATTCAGCCATGCAAGTGCAATAGACTGACTGGCCTCTTGTTGTGCTGTAGATTTTCTCTCTCCATGGTTCTCTATTTGATTTCTTATTGACTATTTTATGTTGAAATCCTCCAGTTTTGTTCCTCTCCAGATGTGCAAACACTTTCTCTGTATCTACTCTGTCAGTCATAATTTTGAAGCCATCTGCTACCTTTGATGCAGCCTGTTCATCTAAGACAAAAGCAGTAAACATTTGTTTCTGGTATCTGGAAGTATTAATGTTCTGGGAAAAATCCTACATGCATAATACCATGTAAATGCCTCATGCCTATTCTAAATTTCATACATTAGCGTTGCTTATACAAAGCAGCCATCAAAAGAGCACAAATTCGACAACTAGGTGCTCTGACCTTCAAATTGTATCAAAACAGCACTCACATAAGCAACTCCTACACATTCATTCCAAATATTAGCTCCCTGCCACCTCAACAGAAACTGAATGCATCACTCAACCACTTATTTTCAGATAGAGACCAATAACCACTGGCAAGCCACAGGGAAACTATTTTGTGGTCACAATACTTTTATGAAACTCTTTGCATATCTGTTTATTTACATAAATAATGTAGTGCCGGATTTTCAATAAAAGCAGAAATGTCATGTTAAATGACTGTAATTTCTAAAAGTAGCTAATATCGGCACGGTGGCACAGTGGTTAGCACTGCTGCCTCACAGCACCAGAGACCCGGATTCAATTCCCGCCTCAGGCGACTGTCTTTCTGTGTGGAGTTTGCACATTTTCCCAGTGTCTGCATGGGTTTCCTCTGGGTGCTCCGGTTTCCTCCCACAGTCCAAAAATGTGCAGGTTAGGTGAATTGGCCATGCTAAATTGCCCGTAGTGTTAGATGAAAGGGTAAATGTAGGGGAATGGGTCTGGGTGGGTTGCACTTCGGCGGGTCGGTGTGGACTTGTTGGGCCGAAGGGCCTGTTTCCACATTGTAAGTAATCTAATCTTGTAGTAAAATCTTTTGTTATTTACTTTCTGTTCTCAAAGAAGGTATTTCAGCATGTGCAGTCAAAATTTCAATCCTAGAATTTTTCCCATGGTATTGACTAGATACCAAGGCCAGGAAATTTGGAATCATTAGAATTTCACAGTCTGGAGGCTATTATCAAAGACAATGAATTCAGTGCATGGTAAGTGGCTATGTGGAGTCTTGGAGGTGAATTATGCTTGAAGAGTTGAGAAGTCCAGGACAGAGGAGATCCAAGATTTTGTTCAGGGGCCATATTCTCGGACCATTGTGGCATCTTTCAAAAACAAAATCATCAAAATTTACCATACCAAACCCACACTCTGGCTCTGGCTCTTGTTCTTAGCTGGTGTGATCTAGTGGTCTCAAGGCAAATTAGAAGCCAAGATCCAAAGAATACAGGCACCACATAAATAAGAAATCCCAGTCCATGTTAACTGAGCCCTTCAGTCTTCTACTACTTAGGGCCAGGAGGGGAAGAGAGAAAGAGTTAAAATCCTCAACATTATTTCAGCTCAAAAGATAATAGTAAATATTGCATTAAAGTGGTCAGCCACTCTGTATACAGTACTGACCACCTATAAAGGTCAAACATAGCAACTTGCCAAGTCTTTTTTTTTATTTTTCCACAGGACAAGGCAAGGCATCTCGGGCCAGGCTAGCATTTATTGCCCTTTCCTAAATGCCCAGATGACAGTCAAGAGTCACACATAGGCCAGACAAGGATGATAGATTTCCTTCCCTAAAGGACATTCGTGAACCAGATGGATTTTTCAGACAATTGTCATTGGTTTCATGATCATTAGACCCTTAATTTCAGATTTTTTTTTAATGGAAAACAAATTCCACCATCTGCCATGGTGGGATTTGAACCAGGGTCCCCAAAACATTAGCAGAGTTTCTGGATCAATAGTCTAGCAATAATACTACTAGACCATTGTCTTCCCTGAACAGTTCCTTCCAAACCCAGAAACTCAATCACTTAGAAGTTGCATGGGACCATCACCATTTCCAAGTTCCCCTGCAAGTCATTTCCAAGCCTGAACTGAAAATATATTAATTATTCCTTCACCGTCACTGGTTGGGAGTCTTAGATGTCACTACCCAATAGCATTGTGGGTGTGCCTACATGAAAGCATCAGTTCAAGACTTGGGCTCATTATTACCTTCCAAATGCAATTAAGGATATGCGCTAAATGGTGGTTTTGTGAGCAATGCATATAAATGTATTTAAAAACATTAAGGAAAATTAGCATGGACTGATCAATGATTGCCAAATTTGAGACAACATATTTGTGTCCAGGACCAAAGTAATGGAGAGAACACTATGGATCAGTTTAAGATAATGGATAAAGAATTAGTGAAATAATATTTTAGGAATTATATTCAACAAGATAAAATAGACAGGAAACCATTCAAGAGGATAGTTAGTTTAGTGGACTGAATTCAACCCAGAAAGTAAGATATACAACATTAAAACTTATTCAAGAAAACTGGATTAAGACTAATATATATATCTTAGTAGACAAAAGCAATCAGCCCTATAGTTTAAGAAGTCTAACATGAAATCAAAAGTTTCATTCAAGGGAGACACAAAAGGTTTAATCTAGTGGGTGGTAGTGACGTTCATTGTTGGAGCAGGTAGCAAAGCCACCCACCCCTCCAACTATGATCTCATATGCAGTATTAGCAACCAGAACTGCAAATCAAACTTTGGCTTAACATCAATTTAGAGAGTGAGCAAAGGGCCTCCTTGGTAAACACTCAGCCAAAGCAATGGGAGCTCCATATTTTGACACTATTCAACTTTATGAAATTTGATAGATAATATGTTCAGGGGAAGAGAATAAAATGTTTTTTTTTAAAAACAGTTTGGGAATCCCTGTTTCAAGGCATAACTTTTTGCAATTATTAAGCAATCTTTATTTAACATTGTAAACTCCTCAATTTAATAGATTTTAAAATTTCAATTTTTAATTATTTTCTCCATGATGCACGGTATAGCAGTAATTTCTGTATGTCTTCATCAAGGTTACTATGATGCCTACCAATGAACTTATTGACATAGCCGTGCTGGTGTTGGGACATGCCATGAAATTTTGACTTCCTTACCCAGAATGGGAAGTTTTCAGGTGTTATTTTCAGCAGTAGTCTTTGTTCTGTGTAGCGAATGAAGGCAAGGCTTCATTCAAAACATAAGGCAACTTAATATTATGTCAAACTAGAGCTTGAATTTAAATTAGGAGGCGCCAAACCTTTTGCATTGAGGATCATGGTCACTAAAAGGCAATAAATTGCAGGCTGTGTACCTTAAACTTACTTTAACCTATATTACAGTAGGAGGAATTGCAGATTGCAATATGCTGTATACAGTCTAAGTGTTAACAAACAACTTGTGTAAACCATGAAGACTGTTCCTCAGTGCTCCATGGTCAATGTGAGTTTTGTAGCTGAAACTTGGATTTCAATATCTAGGTGATATTAATTTTGAGATTTATGGTTGCAAGTGGGCGGCACGGTGGTTAGCACTGCTGCCTCACAGCGCCAGAGACCCGGGTTCAATTCCCGCCTCAGGCGACTGACTGCGTGGAGTTTGCACGTTCTCCCCGGGACTGCGTGGGTTTACTCCGGGTGCTCCGGTTAGCTCCCACAGTCCAAAGATGTGTAGGTCAGGTGAATTGGCCATGCTAAATTGCCCGTAGGTAAGGGGTAAATGTAGGGGTATGGGTGGGTTGCGCTTCGGCAGGTCGATGTGGACTTGTTGGGCCGAAGGGCCTGTTTCCACACTATAATGTAATCTAATCTAAGTCACAGAATGTCACCAAGATAGACGCTGGTTCAGCCTAAACACAGTTGATTTGGATTAAATTCAATGTGGGAAAGGTCTGTTCACATATATATGTCAAGCCAAACAAAATTAGCAATTCTTTTTGCCTCTCAGCTCATTTGGAGAAATTGAATCTTATCTGAACACATTTTTGAATTGAACTGAATTTATTGTCACGTGTACCGAGGCACAGTGAAAAGCTTTGTCTGGCGAGCAATACAGACAGATAACAGAGTTAAGTAGCATAGATAAGTAAATAATAGGTAAACAGCAGCAAAAACAAAAACACTGGTACAGGCAAGTGCTAAGAGTTTGAGAGTCCATTCAGTATTCTAACAACAGAAAGATAAAAACAGTTTCGAAACTGGCTAGTGCACGTTCAGGCTTCTGTACCTTCTCCCTGATGGTAAAGGTTGTAGAAAAACATTGCCAGGGTGGGATGGATCTTTGAGAATGCTGGCGGCCTTTCCTTGACAATGGGCCTGGTAGATAGATTCTATAGATGGGAGATTGGCCTTTGTGATTGTCTGGGCTGAGTTCATCACCCTCTGTAACCGTCTCCAATCTTGAATGGTACAATAGCTGTACCAGGTAGTGATACATCCAGGCAGAATGCTCTCGATGGTGCATCTATAAAATTTGGCAAGGGTATTCGCCGTCGTGCTAAACTTCCTCAGCTGCCTGAGGACGAAGAGACGTTTTTGAGCCTCTGTAACTAGTGCATCCACAAGAAGAGTCCAAGAAAGCTTGTTGTGTATGACCACTCCCAGAAGCTTGACACGGTCCACTTGCTCCACCTCTGTGCAGTTAATGCGTAGGGGCCATGAGTAACATCCTGCCAAAAGTCAATAATGAGTTCCTTAGTTTTGCCGACACAGAGAGCTAGGTTGTTCTTGGTGCACTATTTTTCCAGGTTTTCCATCTCCCGTCTGTAGTCTGTTTCGTTGCCATTTGAGATTTGACTGACTATAGTGGTGTCATCAGCGAACTTGTAAATGACATTAGGTGACACAGTCATGGGTATACAGTGAGTATAGTAGGGGGCTGAGTACACATTCCTGGGGGGGCTCCCGTGTTGAGTGTTAGTGAGGATGAAATATTGTCCTCAATCTTCACTGATTGTGGCCTGTGGGTCAGGAAACTGAGGATCTGGTTGCAGAGAGTGGGGCTTAGTCAGAGATCACTAAGTTTAGTAAGCTGTCTCGAGGGGGTAATAGTATTGAAAGCTGAACTGTAGTCAAGGAATAGGATTTTTTCGTAGCTGTTCTTGGTGTCAAGATGTTCTAGGGAGGAGTAAAGGGCAAGTGATATGGCATCTGATGTGAATCTGTTGGTCCAATAGGTAAATTGGAGTGGGTTAAGAGTAGTGGGGAAGCTGGAGTTGATTAATGTCAATGGCCAGCCTTTCAAAGCACTTGATACTATCAAAGTTAGGGCCACTGGGAGGTAGTCATTGAGATATGCTGCATGAGTCTTCTTCGGCACAGGGATGATGTTGGCCCTCTTGAAACAGGCAGGGATAATGCTGCAGGAAGAGGTTGAAGATGTCCAAGAAGACCTCTGCCAGTTGATCTGCGCATGCCTTGAGTGCACAGCCTGGTACTCTGTCTGGTCCCATCATTTTACTTGGATTCACACAAAGGAAAACTGATTTGACCTCTGATGCAGTGACTGTTGGGATAGGTTCGTGAAGATTTGTCGGAATAGGTGTTACCTCTCCGCCAAAATTTTGCTCAAAGCGAGGGAAGAAGGCATCGAGACAATCTAGAAAGGATGTGCCATTGTCTGCTCTCTTGCACGGTCTCCTTTGAGAGCCTGAGATGTCGTTCAGTCCTTGTCTGTCTGGGTCTCTAGTTTGGATCAGTATTGGTCCTTGGCACTCTTAATGGCTCTGCAAAGGTCATACTTGGATTCCTTATATTTGAGTAGGTCTCCTGATCTGAAGGACTTTCGCCTTATTTTTAGCAGGTTGTGTATGTCCTGATTCATCCAGGGTTCGCTGTTGGAGAACACCCGGATTGATTTCCCCGGTATGCAGTCCTCTACACACTTGCTGATGAAGTCTGTGACGGTGGTGGCGTATTCGTCCAAGGTAGCTTACAGACTGTTTGAACATGGCCCAATCAGCCGATTCCAGACAGCACAGGAGTTGATTCTCTGCCTCCTCCCATCAGCACTGGACCGGTATCCACGAGGGGGTCTCCTCCTTGAGTTTTTGCCTGTAAGCCGGGAGAAGAAACACGGTATTGTGGTTGGAATTCCTGAAATAAGAGCAGGGGTTGAAGCAGTAGGCATCTTTCATAGAGGTGTAACAGTGGTCTAAAACGTTCGGGCTCCTCGTGGGCCTGGTAATAGTCTGGTGGTACTTGGGCAACACCTTCCTTAGATTGACTTGATTGAAGTTGCCAGTTACAATAAACAGAGCCTCAGGATGTTCCATCTCCAGGGTGTTAGTGGTGGAGTACAGCATATCCAGAGCTTCCTCAACCTTTGCTTGTGGCAATATGTACACATCAGTTAGTGTAACAGCGGTAAATTCCTGTGGTAGATAGAAGGGGCAGCATTTGATGGTGAGGAGTTCAACGTTTGGGGAGCAATGGCTGCACAGGATTGCAATGTCCATGCACCACAAGTTGTTGATTAAAAAGCAACCCTCCACCCTTTGTCTTACCCAAGGACACTGTACAGTCCATACAATGGATAGAAAAACCATCAGCCTGAAGTGCGCAGTCAGGAATCGATGGGTTGAGCCAGGAACATGTAAAACTCTGCAGTTGATGGTGGCTGGGAAGAATGTCATAGGGGTACCATTTAGACAGCTCTGATAATAACTATGTTCATACAGCCCATAAAAAACTTCACTCCATTTACCAGATTCAGAAACAGAAATTAACCCATGATCATGGACAAATGTTTGAAGAGGGATCAAATGAAATGGTGAATTTGCAAACAACAGTAGCAGCTTCAGCCGACAAGGTGACCAAGGTACAAACAGATAACAATGATCATTACCTGCCATTGAATTCACCTGGTTCAAAGGTTCCACTGTTTCTTGACCTGAATGTTTAATTTTCCAAAGAGAATTGTCAAATGATGCCAACATTCTAAGCAAACTGAAAAGACATCTCAGCACAAAGGAGATCAGTTACTTCAAACCATTGCAAGGTAGAATGCAAACAAAGCTCTCTCACAAGAGCATCCAGCAAAAGTATTGGGTTCTGCACAACAGACTAGCTACAAGGATGGCAAATTGATTGCTAAAGCCAAATGCCTCATAAGTGTGCTGAAGCTTGCTTTCTATCTGAAGTCCTGAAGAAGGGTTATTGGACCAGAAACATTAACTCTGCTTTCTCTCTACAGAAGCTGCCAGACCTGCTGAGTTTTGTCCAGTAATTCGTGTTTTGTTTCTCATTTGCAGCATCCGCAGTTCTTTGGTTTTCTTGCTTTCTATCTGTTAGGAAATTGCCTGCACTCAGACACAGAAGCAGCAAAATAAAAATGGCCAGAGCTCTACTTTCAAATCATACCAAAAGCAGGTGCATTGAAGACATGTCACAGGATACAGAAGCAACTCAGGTCCAGAAAATCAAGGCTCAAGAAAGTTTTCCCAACAGCTTGATAAATTTACAGAGACTGACGGTTGTGCACAGCTGATTGCAGTGGTTTGGCTTGCTGACAAGGACAGCTTGAAAGAGCATTATTTATCCAGCAAGAAACTTCCACAGCAAACTGCAGGGGATGAAATTTTCAGTGACCAAAGAGCATTTTAAAACCAAAGGAATCCCATGGCAGAATTGTCTAAGCATGTGCACTGATGATGTGTGGCTGCAATGGCAGGGAATGTAAAAGGCTGTGTTCAAAATACAATTCAAGAACCCATATGTCCAAATCACTCACTGCTTTCTTCATAGGGAGGCTCTCATGGCAAGTAGCTTGCCAGCTCAGCTGATACCCATACTAAATGGGGCTGTGAAAATCGTCAACTTCATCAAATCCACGCCACTTCACAGTTTCATCCTTTTTTCTATTCCATGTGATGAAATGAGAACAGAACATCAATCCTATCATGTTCATACGGAGGTTCGCTGACTCTCAAGAGGTAAAATTCTATCAAGAGTTCATGAACTGAAGGAAGAGTTGAAATAATTTGTGCAGAATGAATCTAGCATGTTAATCTGTTGCAAAGTAAATGCTAGCTGGACAACTTGGCTGATATATCTGAGCACTTGAATGAGCTGAATTGGAAGCTCCAAGGATACAACGAAAATATACTGACATACACAGAAAAGCTAAATGGATTCGAATCAATACGTCAACTGCAGAGAAAGAGATAGGGCATGGTACACTTCAAATGCTCAAGCAAACTTCTAGCTCTATGAGATTCTCTTTGAAAAAAAACGAATTCCTGTATCTCAGACGCGATCACACCCTTCAACTCAAATTCAAGAAGATTTGACTGGATCTATTTTGACAATAAGTGAGAGTGAATATACCTTGATCTCAAATCAAGCAATAATCATTCTTCAGCCATTTTCTTCCACCTTTCTTTGAAAATGTGGTTTTGCTCCCTATCACTTCTCAAGCAGCAATCACACATTAAAAAAAAGGATTAGGAGCTGTGTAGTACTTCCGAATCAAATATTAAACAAGTATGTTAATTTAAACAATCTTACATTGAAATTTCAAAACAAAAAATGAAGTAAAATGTTTCTCATTAAAATCGTAGTCTTTTTCTGTTCAAAATAACGTTATTTATCGCTATATTAGTGATTATTTTTAAAAATTTGATATGCCATGAAACGTTTGGAAAATTGGAAGTGTGCCACAATCTGAAAAGCACAACATTTGTTGTATTAACACATGCAAATTCAAATACTTGTATCGAGAAATTGCTTTGAAACCTGTTCAAGTCCAAATTAGATACCTTATTTGCAGTGTCTTAATTATATTTTAATCATAAACAGAAAATTTCAATATGCAATGACTTTGAAGACTTTTTAAATCATTAAGTTGATTACTCCTACATCCAATGCAGAATTCATAAAAGAAACCAGCTAAAACATGAAAACTTGGTTACCAGTATACAGTCTGATCCCATTGGATCACATGATACATAATGGGATGAATGCCAAATGAATGAATCAGATTTCATAATTTTATGCCCAGAAAATGTATTCAAGACTGCTTCAACTCTTGTTTCTTCTCAATTGCATCTGCATGTCCTCTCAGCATGTCCCACAAAGCCTTCCCTCTCCAAAAAGAGACCAAAGACCCATGCAAAACCATCCACCCATTTGCCCAAAGACCCTGAACAGAGAGAACGTGGGGTTAATTGTAGTGCAGCCACTGATTTAAATACCTTGTATGCTCAAAGGTAATCTAGAATTTGAAATGTCATCATGTCAGTTTGTACTGATGAAACACAATAAAAATATACAACGCAAGAAAAGATATAAGCTACAGTTGGATTAAAATGTAGAGCACATTTTCCATTAAAGTGGTACTTTATTCATCCATTTTAGATTTGTAAGGTAAATGAAAGTAACATACTGTGACATTTGTACAAAGTATACATGCCTGCATATTACAGCAGGTTTATTGACACCAACCTGGAAAATTCTGCATGTAGTGTAGATCAAATTTCTTCCTATCATCAGAAATTAAAGATAAAATGTGCATTTTGTACGAAATCGATTTTTTGAAATACATTTACCAAATTGAACAAGATGTGTGGTTACTCATATCGATTTTCTACAGGCACCTTCTAATTGAACTCAGCAGTGCAAACCAGATCCAGTTGTCTTAACAGATACTTAGCAACAAAGGCAAACATTCACTATGTTGTCATGGCAAGCAATCAAACCCAACTAAGATAGAGCAGAAAGCAAAGCAGTTGCACTACAATATTACACAAACAAACAGTCATGTGAAAAGATAAGAGTATCACATAATAACAACCATTGGGCAGATGGTGGCTCAGTGGCTCACACTGCTGCATCACAGCGCCAGGGACCCGGGCTACTGACTGTGTGGAGGTTGCACATTGCCCCAGTGTCTGTGTGGGTTTCCACTGGGTGCTCGAGTTTCCTCCTGAAGAAGTCCAAAGACCAACAGGTTAGGTGGATTGTCCATGCTAAATTGCCCATGGTGTGGATGCTAGGTGGATTAGCCATGGAAAATGCAGGGGAGAGGGTAGGGATGTGGGTCTGGGAGGGATGCGGTCAGAAGGATGGTGTGGACCCAATGGAATGAATGGCATGCTTCCACAATGTAGGGATTCTGTGATATAGGATATATTTTTTCAATATGTAACCTATTCTCAAGTTTAGTTTCCGACTTGAAATAAAGAAAGCTTCAATTATTTTTTAACATATTCAATACTAGAGAAACCAACACTTTCACAACTTGCACAAAATTGGAAATCCAATACAAGAATACCCATTTTAATTAGTAGGTGTATGCGTTGAAACCATTCGTTAAATTGAAACTACTTACATTGAAGTAAGTTTTCCAATTTGTGCTACAGTGGTTATGTTTCTACCTCTCAGCCAGGAGCTCCGGGTTCAAGTCCCATTTGCTCCAGAGTTGTGTCATAGTATATCTAAACAAGTTGATCAAAAATAGCAAAAAGCCCATTCTCAAAATAAAACTTTCAGCTCCAAGAGAGGAAATAAACACAACAGAAGTAAATCTTCTACATTCCTAGTGATCTAGCAAAGATCTGCAGATAAACAGGTTTGTACAGGTTGCTCTAAAATAACAGCACAAGTTACATTTAACAGTTTAGTCAGCATATTTTTTGTCAGATTGATTGCCTCTGTACTCACTTGTATTAACCTGTTTTATGATTTATGATGACCAGATTGCCAGTGCTGATTTCCTCCCAGACAGCTATATTTATCTTGTTACTAGACAGTTTTCAATTTGACACCTCTTCCTCCGGTAAAGCCCTTCAGATGATTCAGATAGCTATTCAAATAGTTATAAAAATATGTTTGCATTCAATTTCAAACTACTTTAGAACAGGCTAGGTAGCATTTAGAGCAAATAAGTGGATGGAACTTTAACTAAATACTAAACTATTCTCTTCATAGTTATTTAAACCAGAAAGTAGCTCACCTTCTGTTCTCCCAAGGCACACAATAATGATTGGTTGCTCAGTTAGTCCAACACCTACTTCCTCCCAGATCAATACCTCACCACTCAAAGTCAAGTCATCATCTTCCAGGATGTCACTAGCCTCACCTCCTTTGAAGATCTTCTCTCTATAAGTTCTAAGCAGATACTCTCCCAATCCGGAGCAGCACACTTCTATCACCTTTCCAAGATCCACAAGCACTGGAAAATCTATTGTTTTACTTTATTCCTGCCCCACTAAATTGATATATGCCTGTCTCAATTCTATATTTTTCTCCCCTTATCCAACCTTCTCCCACCTATACCTCCAATTCTTCTGTTCTTCCATCAAGTTCAGTTTCCAATTCTATGGGTCAATTCATCATCTCTTCACCATAGACATCCAATCCCTCTATACCTCCATCCCCTGTCATGACTGTCTGAGGACTCCTAACGAGTCTCATTTAGCACTACCTTCCTCCACCTGGCTGGAATTGTTCTCATATTGAACAGCTTCTCCTTTGTCCTTGCTTTCCATTCACTAACCTCTGTTGTCAACAAATCATCCAATACCATTTCAGATAAACAGATGGATAGAGATCAGAATTATGAAACTGTTCTTATGAACTGAAGACCTCAGCAGAAGGACAGGCTAGTTTGGACAAATTTGCAGAATGAGACAGTTTACTTCACGACTGTCAGAACTGCAAATAAATCTACTCCCTCCAGCTGGAAAGAACACTCTTTGAAATCAAAATTGGAAAGAGTCAGTTGAATAGGAAATATCAAAGTGCAGTGTAGAACTAATGCTTCAGTGGGATTGAATGTAAAATACATTGCGGGAGAAAGGTTGAATCTTTCATTTTGCTGTTGATATCGCTTTCTAAAAAGTTTCATTTTATATGTATAGAAAACTTGATTTGTATTGTATTCTGTGTTTTATATTTATAGCACTTGCACTATTTTGCTTTGTGTAAAGATATGGAGTTGTTAAACCCAGTTCCATTCTGGATGTTTGCAAAAAGGCATTTGTTGAAATTTAACCTTCTGTAGACCCATCTATTGGGCATAAAAAAGTCTATAGTTTACTCTTGTAGGACATCCAGATTACATTTTGATAACTTGGTGCTAATGAAAGGAGCGCAGTTTTCTTGCATAGGTGTGCTTATAGGCTACATCATCAAGACAACCTATTTCCAACTCTTGCCTCTGCTCCTCCCACACCTGATTAAACCCTATCTCTAGACCCCCAAAATCCAATGCTCTACTGGCCAACCTCAACCTCCACCCTACACAAATGTATACTGCTTATATTTACACTAAGTCCCAATCAGACATTATATTACATGGGCTCACTGACCGACATTCACTCCTGGTTCATTAATTACTCAAATATTCAAGTTTCATTGCCCTACTCATCCCCAACACCAAAACCCCTTATAGCCCCTAAACATGTGAGATCTCTGCACTCTTCAAATATGTTAACAGCCCAGTTCTGGTCTCTTCGATTTTAATTGTTCCACCATTGGTAGCCATACTGTCAGCTGAATAGGTGCTAACCTCTGGAAAGGCCTCACAAAACCACTCTAATTCTATTTTCTTCTCTAAGGTTATCTTTAAATCTACCACTTCCAGTGCTAATAGTTCATTAGGTTGGTGTCAAATTTTGTTTTGTAACATTCCTTTGAAGTGCCTGGAGATGTTTTACTGAGTTAAAGGCAAGCGATTGTTGCAACCATTTGTTATTAATAAACTCCAATGTCAATCCATTCTGGGAAGATCCTATTTACTGAAAACACATGGGTGGTAGAGTTATGTTGGTGGGTGTGCTTTGCCAAGTCTAGGCAGTGTCTGAACTTACAAGAGTTCCACAAGTTCCAGAATGCTTAGCATGATTCCAATTTTCCAGAACTGAATGTGTTCGTTGAGGAGCACTGGGACAAGGAAAGGGGGAAAGTAAGGAACCGTGCTAGAAACCTATTAGGAATACAGTTGACCACATGGTATCTTGTGGTTCAGTGTCTGTATCACAACTCTGGGCTAGTAGGAAGGGTCACTCAACCTGAAAGTTTTCTCTCCACAGATGCTGTCAGACCTGCTGAGCTTTTCCAGCAATTTCTGTTTATGTTTCTGAACTAGGAGGTCTGGGTTCAGGTCCCACGTGCTCGAGAGATGATCATAACATGTCTGATCAAGTTGATTAGAACATATCTGAACTTAGTGTCTCATCTCTTCTTCATACTTCCAGCCCTTCCAATTTGCGCACGATTTGTTTCTGATCAAGCAGTTAAAATGATATTAAGCCGCTAGGTCACTGGGTCCAGAATGCAATTTTTGGCAGATAGCGCATTGATCCTTTGAAAAAAGGCTCTACTCTCAGGTGCCAGATTCCAACTACAAGTCTAAATGTCTGGCACAATAATGTGGAGGTCAGGGAGTCATCTCAGTACTCATCTGCAAATAGCCTCACAATTGAAATTCAGCAATGGTTAGGAGATATCCCAGTTCTAGTTTGAAGTCAATTCCTCTGCAGGCATTTGGGAAATCCAAAGTATTGTGATTTTTTTCTACGTTTCAGGTATAACCCTTCTTCAGGACGGCTTAAGAAGTCCTGAAGAAGGGTTACACCCAAAATGTTGACTTCTCAACCTCCTGATGCTGCCTGGCTTGCTGTGTTCTTCCAGTCTCCTGGCTATTCCTCTCCTTGGCTACTCTGAGGCAGAGCCAGACTGTGGGTATTCTTGCAGTCATATAAGACAACAATCTCAACCTGTCTGTTTTACAAACATGGTTTGCTTATTCACATTTATCAATGGTGATATGTGTTACACAGAGTTAGTAAAATCTGGAAAGAAATGGCAAATCTCTGGTGGAGCCTAATTCATTGATGGCTTTCAAATGAGAATCCAATAAGCAGCTGGAGAGAAAAAGGTTGCAGAGCTGCTTCAAAAGGGCAGTGAAGTGGGACTAGCTGAAATGTTTTTGCAGAGACCAGCACAGACACAACAGGCCAACTAGTCTACTTCAGTGCTGTAACGGACCTATGATTTTATAAATTTGCATTACAATGGCTAAATCAATCTCAACCTGTCTGTTGCCTCAACACTTATCTCTTGCCTTTGTTACCTCCAAACCTTGTAATTCTAATACAACTTTCTCCAAACTGGAGGACATGAAAAACCCTTCAGCTTCTGACCTTACTCACACCAAGTCCCATTCATGCATCAACCCATGTGCTCACTAAACCTACACTGGCTCCCAATCAAAAACACGCAGTTGAAAATTCTTATTTTTGTTTTCATTTCCCGGTGTGACCTTGAACCTCCCTATCTCTAAACTCCTCTTGTCTCACAGACCTCCAAAATATCTGCATTCATCTAATTTTGCCTTCTTCAACATGACCAATTTTAGTCACTCTACCTCTGGTATATGTTCAGTTGCCTTGGCCCTAGGTTCTGGAATTCCTCCCCCAATTTTCTCTAAAGTCCTCTTTTAAGCTCCTCCCTGAAATCTACCTCTTCATTCAGAAGGCTTTTGGCCTTCTGCACTAATATCACATTATGTAGTTCAGCATTCAATTTTACTGCATAAAGTCCCTGTGAAGCACCTTGGGGGTGTGTTGTTAATTAAAAGTGCAATATAAATACATATTGTATGACGCAGCAATATGGTACCTTCTGCCTCCAGCCACTAAGCAAATGGGTAACTGAAGAAGCATTATTTTTAATTTATTGGCAGAACGAAAATCTATTTTTGTACTAGTCAAGCTTAATTCACTCCCAATAATACTTTGTTTGCCCAATTACTTAGACCTTTCTGGCAGTCTTAATTCAAAAATCTGCAAACTATAGGCCTATATACATTATGATTATATACAGTCGGAAGTTAAAAATCAGGTGCTTATGACAGTGCCAGACTAAAACAACTTTTTTTTAAAAAGTGATGATTAATCTTACATAAGAGAAATAGCATTGTCTTTGATGTGTTTTATTATGTGTGAATCATGAAAACATGCAGTGCTTCTGCATCATGCTGCCCTGCTGAGGAGGTCAATGCCTTTAAAAATAAGTCCAACTATCAACTCCCAATGAAATTGGGAATTAGTCATTCCTCTTATGACCGAGAAATTGGAATCAGCAAAACAATCAGAGCATCCACTCGTAAGACCGTATCAGCTACAGTTAACTCATTCATGCACAATGATGGAGTCCTATAATGTAAAGATTTTTAAAAAGAAAATACTACAAGCATCTGATAAATTTTAATTACATCTCATATCTTGGGTATGAGTTCTTTAATGAAATTCTGATGGACGAAAACAGAACTTCTTTATCACTTGAAAAAAAATGACAATTAATTTAAACAGCAGAAATGAACAATTTAAGTTTTTACCATTTGTAGTTTTTTCTTGTGAATTATGACATAACAAGAGATACTACTAACATTGAGACAACTGTTTCTCATGAACAACTCGGTATATTCTCTGTCAAAGTAATCTATTGAAGATTTTCGCTATTGTTTATTAATCCTTTCATTTTACTTCAAAAACTAACCACCACCTACAGGCCTCTTACAATTCCTAGTTACTTTTAACTCTATTCACAGCTGGTTATGACACTCATGACCCATTCCTTCTCCTCCAACCCAATACTACTTTGAATTATATACTACCACAAAAGCCAGTGCTCATCGGAGTGCAGTAACTTTTTACATATGGCAGGAGCACTAGGGATACTGGCGATTAGATATCAAGTGAGTTGAGTGTTCTTCCGGGCATGGCACATGGCAAGAATAATGCAGAAATCAGGCGAGATGGGTGTCATAGGGGTACGGCAGATATTTAATTGGGTGAGTTTAGGAAAACATGGAAGAGATCTCATGAGGCTTCTCAGTGTTTTTGAAGGGTTTCTCACTATGAAACTAACATTTCATCTAAAAGCATAAGAGTCAGCATGTTATTCTACAATATACATGCATTTACTCATACTGTATGTGTTCACCATCTATAGGGAAATAATTTTTCCCTTGTATGGCTGTCTAAGTGACAATCTAGAGAGAACTGGTACTAAATTGTACTGTTTACTTATATCCTCTCCAGCTTACTGAAATATTTAATATTACTGTCTTTCAAATTGTAATATAAATTAGTTTTTAAAAATACATCTGGCCTGTAGAACAATTATAATTCCAAATTCTAACCAACAAGCATGAAGTGCTAACTCTTTAAAACAAATTTATTTTAAAACATTTTCTGAAAGACACAGTATTTTGAAAAGCAGTTTCTCCAAAGGGAGTAGCAAATGTGTTTGGCTCAATAACATTGATAATAGAAAATGTAGAATGCTGGCATAGTAAGCGCATAAAAATAAGCCTTTGACCATTACACAATACCACAAAACAGCATCACATCGATATAATTTCATTCTGCTTTTTGACGAGCACTTGTTTTAGTCAAGGTCTTTCAATTACACCAGACAATATTACAGCACTCTATATAGCATATCATGTCTTAGCAAGCTAGTTCTAATGCACTACAGACCCACAAAAGATACAAATATAGAATCAGAGATGTACAGCATAGAAACAGACCCTTCGGTCCAACCCATCCATGCCGGCCAAATATCCCAACCTAAGCTAGTCCCAAATGCCAGCACCCGGCCCATATCCCTCCAAATCCTTCCTATTCATAAACCCATCCAAATGCCTCTTAAAATGTTGCAATTGTACCAGCCTCCACCACATCCTCTGGCAGCTCATTCCATACACGTACCACTCTCTGTATGGAAAGGGTTGCCCATTAGGTCTCTTTTATATCTTTCCCCTCTCACCCTAAATCTATGCCATCTAGTTCTGGAATCCCCGACCCCAGGGAAAAGACTTTGTATATTTATCCTATCCATGCTCCTCATAATTTTGTAAATCTCTACAAGGTCACCCCTCAGCCTCCGACGCTCCAGGGAAAACAGCCCCAGCCTGTTCGGCCTCTCCCTATAGCTCAAATTCTCCAACCCAAGCAACATCCTTGTAAATCTTTTCTGAACTCTTTCCGATAGGAAGGGGACCAGAATTGCACGCAATATTCCAACAGTGGCTTAACCAATGTCCTGTACAGCCACAACATGACCTCCCAACTCCTGTACTCAATACTCTGACCAATAAAGGAAAGCATACCAAACGCCTTCTTCACTATCCTATTTACCTGTGACTCCACTTTCAAGGAACTATGAACCTGTACTCCAAGGTCTCTTTGTTCAGCAATACTCCCTAGGACCTTACCATTAAGTGCATAAGTCCTGTTAAGATTTGCTTTCCCAAAATGCAGCAGCTCGCATTTATCCGAATTAAACTCTATCTTCCACTTCTCAGCCCATTGGCCCATCTGGTCCAGATCCTGTTGTAATCTGAGATAACCCTCTTTGCTTTCCCAGATCTCCAATTTTGGTGTCATCTGCAAACTTACTAACTGTACCTCTTACGCTCACATCCAAATCATTTATGTAAATGACAAAAAGTAGAGGACCCAGCACCGATCCTTGTGGCACTCCACTGGTCACAGGCCTCCAGTCTGAAAAACTACCCTCCACCATCACCCTCTGTCTTTTACCTTTGAGTCAGTTCTGTATCCAAATGGCTAGTTCTCCTTGAGTTCCGTGAGATCTAACCTTGCTAATCAATCTCTCATGGGAAACCTTGTCGAGTGCCTTACCGAAATCTACATAGATCACATCTACCACTCTGCCCTCATCAATCCTCTTTGTTATGTCCTCAAAAAACTCAGTCAAGTTTGTGAGACATGATTTGCCACGTACAAAACCGAGTTCCGTGAGATCTAACCTTGCTAATCAATCTCTCATGGGGAACCTTGTCGAGTGCCTTACCGAAATCCACATAGATCACATCTACCACTCTGCCCTCATCAATCCTCTTTGTTATGTCCTCCAAAAACTCAAATCAAGTTTGTGAGACATAATTTCCCACACAAAGCCATGTTGACTATCCCTAATCAGTCCTTGCCTTTCCAAATACATGTACATCCCATCCCTCAGGATTCCCTCCAACAACTTGCCCACCACCAACATCGGGCTCACTGGTCTATAGTTGCCTGGCTTGTCCTTACCATCCTTCTTAAACAGTGGCACCACATTAGTCAACATCCTGTCTTCTGGCACCTCACCTGTGACTATCGATGATACAAATATCTCAGCAAGAGGCCCAGCAATCATTTCTCTAGCTTCCCACAGAGTTCTAGGGTACACCTGATCAGGCCCTGCGGATTTATCCACCTTCATGCGTTTCAAGACATCCAGCACTTCCTCCTGCGTAATCTGGACATTTTGCAAGATGTCACCATCTATTTCCCGACAGTCTATATCTTCCATATCCTTTTCCACAGTAAATACTGATGCAAAATACTCGTTTAGCATCTCCCCCATTTTCTGCCGCTCTACACAAAGGCTGCCTTGCTAACCTTTGAGGAGCCCTATTTTCTCCCTTTTGTCCTTAATGCATTTGTTCAAAACCCTTTTGATTCTCCTTAATTCTATTTGCCAAAGCTATCTCACGTCCCCTTTTTGCCCTCCTGATTTCCCTCTTAAGTATACTCCTACTGCCTTTATACTCCTCTAAGGATTCACTCGATCTATCCTGTGTATACAAGACTTCCTTCTTTTTCTTAACTAAATCCTCAATTTCTTTAGTCATCCAGCATTCCCTATACCTACCAGACATCCCTTTCACCCTAAGTATACTTTCTCTGGATTCTGGTTATCTTATTTCTGAAGGCTTCTCATTTTCCAGCCATATCTTTACCTGCAAACATGTGCCACCAATCAGCTTTCAAAAGTTCTTGCCTAATACCATCAATATTGGCCTTTCTCTAATTTAGAACTTCAACTTTTAGGTCTGGTCTTTCCTTTTCCATCACTATTTTAAAAAGAATAGAATTATGGTCGCTGGCTCCGAAGTGCTCCCCCACTGACACCTCAGTCACCTGCCCTGCCTTATTTCCCAAGAGTAGGTCAGGTTTTGCACCTTCTCTAGTAGGTACATCCACATACTGAATCAGAAAATTTTCTTGTACACACTTAACAAATTCCTCTCCATCTAAGCCCTCAACACTATGGCAGTCCCAGTCGATGTTTGGAAAGTTACAATCCCCTACCATAACTACCCTATTTTTCCTACAGATAGCTGAGATCTCTTACAAGTTTCTCAATTTCCCTCTGACTATTGGGGGGTCTATAATACAATCCCAATATGATGGTCATCCCTTTCTTATTTCTCAGTTCCACCCAAATAACTTATCTGGATGTATTTCCAGGAATATCCTCCCTCAGCATAGCTGTAATGCTATCCCTTATCAAAAACGCCACTCCCCCTCCTCTCTTGCCTCCCTTTCTATCCTTCCTGTAGCATTTGTATCCTGATACATTCAGCTGCCAGTCCTGCCCATCCCTGATCCACGTTTCTGTAATTGCTATGATACCCCAGTCCCATGTTCCTAACCATGCCCTGAGTTTCCCTGTTAGGCCCTCTGCATTGAAATAAATGCAGTTTAATTTATTAGTCCTACCTTGTCCGTGCCTGCCCTGACTGTTTGACTAACTTCTGTTCTCAGCTGTACCCGTCTCAGATCGATCCCTTTCCTCGCTATCTCCCTGGGTCCCAACCACCCACCTACTAGTTTAAAATCCTCCCAAGCAGTTCTAGCAAATCTCCCTGCCAGTACATTAGTCCCCTTCCAATTTAGGTGCAATCCATCCTTCTTGTACAGGTCACTTCTACCCTGAAAGAGATTTGAATGATCCAAAAATGTGAAACCTTCTTCCATACACCAGCTCCTCAACCATGCATATAAGTTGTCTCATTTCATAAATAACTTCGCACTTGATCTTTATCATTGTGCTGAGTGAATTCTTCCACAAATTATATGCTGTTTCTCTTAGCAAAGTTTAGGAGAAAAAGGAGTACTGAAGTGTAAAGGATAGTAATCAAAAGTAGAAATAGTGGTAAAAAGAGACTGGAAGATAAAATGTTTGCTGGGTACAGAACATGAATACAATATAATATCAGCCTTAAAGGAAAGGAATTAATGATTATTTTCTTGAAGTTTGGAATGAAGATGGAGGGTAAAAGACATCATGCAAGTTACTTTAAATTTAGTCATTTGGTAGTTCAGAATGAATATTGATGAAACAATAATCTTTTTGAAGCCTCTTATCTTGCACTCATCAGAACAGATATGCCAGGTATGTAGGCTGTATGTCTCAAAGACTGGTAGATCCTATTAAACAACATACCCCTCCAGCTGTTTGCAACAAGCAAGGTGTTGACTGCATCTAACTTGCAAAATTCACAACAGAGTATCCAGCATTTGATGTGATTCTTCTTTTGGAAATATACTTAATAACTGAGTAGGTGAAGAGTTATTTTGACAACCAATTTTGGATTGTCAGTCAGACTCACAGTGTTACATGTCTGCCATATACTGGAAGCTACAGATAGTAATATACAAAGGTCCTGTTCTTTGCAGAAGGAAAGAACGAACATGTAGAAGCATTGTATCTGTTTCAACTCAAAACAGGTAACAGTCAGTTCATTTCTCGGCCATGTCCTGACCAGAGTCAAATTGCCTGGTTTAAAATTTAAACAAAGTCTAGCAATTAATGGTCAGTCTTCACAAAACAAAGAACTACAGATGCTAAAGATCTAAAACCAAACAAAATTGGAAATTGCTAGAGAAACTCAGCAGATGTGGCAGCATCTGTGTAGAGACAATAAAGTTTACATTTCGAGTCCAGTGTCTGAAGCCGGGGGGGGGAGAAAAGAGAGAAGAGGAGAGGAGGTCACTTGACCCAGAACGTTAACTGTGTTTCTGTGCACAAATACTGCCACACCTGCTGAAATTCTCCAGCAATTTTTGTATTTGATCATTAATTAGTGCATTGACCATGGCAACACTTCTACATTCATATCCCACTTGCTAACCAATCAAGCACTCTTTTCTAATGCAGTATAAATGCTGGTGTTCCTGTTGAATTGGTATTCATGTGAATTGTCCTCATGAGTGTGAGATGAAAGCTTTGACCAACTGTATCACTTTTCAGCAATACTTACCTTGCATTACTAAAAGGGAAACAGTACATACATTAGACGGAAAGGATTTATTCACTGAATTTAATACTCAAGTAAAAAACTGTTCATCTTTTCTGGTGGCGTAATTACAATGGTAAAGTAATCATAGTCCTGCCAGAACAGAGGGTTGCTCTCTCATTAGAGAAAGAGTGATAACTGGTGGTGGTTTAACCACAGGATCACCACAGGCTACAGCAACGAGAGAATTGTTCATGGTAACCTCAGCCAGTGCAGGAATGGAACCCATGCTGTTGGCATTATTCTGCGTTGCAAAAATTGCAAAAAACGCCATGACCCTATAAACAGCTGTCCAGCCAACTGAGGTAAATGACCCCACTAAAATGATAACTACATGAACAGAATCCTCAAATTAAATTTTGAAAAAAACGTTAATCTGCAAATAATTACAAAAATGTAACCAGTCATTATGATTATGCCAATAGAATAGTGAACCTTCACGTTGAATTGCTGAATACATTTTGCAAGCAATTATTGTGGGAAGCATTCCGCTCATGGGAAATGCAATTTGTAGCACTATTTCTTAAAGGAAAATGCAGACTGAAATATTTTGGAAATATGCTGCTGCTGCTTGTGATGAGATTTGCCATCATGGTTTGTCATGTTTAACTGTACAGCATTAGCAGCCACTCTGTGATATCATCCAAGCCCTCTTTCTGTTTCTCCTTCCCACCTTCCACATTCACACTTTCGTCTCTAGATAAGCATTTCTACATTTTCCAGTTCTAACAAATGGCCAAAATAATGAAATTTTCTTTTCTGGATGTCACTTCATTTAAATGTGAAGTCAAAAAACCTGAAGATGTGCGTGCAAACCAAATACAAATTCACCTTAGTGCACAAGTTCACATCACTGCTTTACATTCCCTTCAGTAATTACTAGATTGATTTTCTTTTGCTTACTTATTCATGAAGAGTACATGTCACTGACAAGGCCATCATCAATTGTCAACCTTTAACTTCCCTCAGATGAAAGTGAACCTCTTTCTTGAATCACTGTGCTTTAGCTTATCAATACTGTCCTCCCTTATACTGTTATTTAAGAAGTTTCAGGTTCTTTATCCAGCATCAAAATGAAGGAATTACAAAATGTTTCAATGTTAGGATGGCATTTGGTTTGTGTAGGATCTGACAGATGGTGGTGTTCCCTTGTGTCTGTTGCTGTTGTCCTTCTAAATGGTACAGGTTGTGGCTAAGAAAGCTGATCATTCTTTTCTGTGCACCGCTTTGGAGTAGGAAATAATAATCAGACTTTGGAGGCTTTGGCCTCAGAGCGGAATCTTCATGATGCAGATAAGTACTTCCTTTGTTTCTGCAGAAACGCAGACATCCATTACTATAGCATGAAGATATGTGGGTACATTGAAAGACCAATGAATTCTGACCAATCTCTTCCTCCTGCCATTGACGAATGACCTTAATCAACCTGTTCAGACACATTAGTACATACTTCTAGAGAAGGTGGGGCTTGAAGCAAGGTCTTCTGGCACTTCCATTGTGCCATGTGAGTACCCACTAACTTTTCTACAATTGACTTTCTACTTCTTTTGTATATATCACAGACAACTGAACCGTTTTACACACCATCACATCACCTGTAGTAGTTTTCATCTGTTAACCACCACCAGTAAATCACTTGTGTTTCCAACTGTTCAATTTACATGCAGACCCTATTAATGCTATAACACCAAAGGGGTGGGAGAAGTGGAAAGGGAAGGAGAGAGCTAAATCGAAATGGAGTTGGAAGGGGTTGACATCCCCAGAATATTTGCAACACCAGTATATCCTTCAATACTGACTCAGCAAAATGTTTAACACTGATTTCACAGTAAAATGCCTACCTTCTTTGCTTTCCTAGTAAAGCAAGGCACATGGCCAAGAAATGGGACACATCTACATTGAAATAGAGCAAATTACCTACAGTTAAGATGATGTTCTTTTGTGGTAACAATAACAACATATTTGCCTGTCTATCAAGGTCCATGCTTTTCTTTTATGGTACATTGAAGAAAGGTAAGAAATAAAATGTCATGGTCTCAACAGGTTAACAAATGGACCATATATAATTACAATTCATTCAGCAAACAAAGTTGTTCAAATTAAATTGGACAGATAGTCAATAAAATTTTCTACTTTGGTCATATCAATTATCTTTCTACTTCGATGTCAATAGCTGATTAACATTAGTCCAACATGAATAGTTAAAAAGGCTGTCCTTTTCAGTGTGCTATTTGCCCCAATTAATTCTATTCTCCAGACAAAGTAAACTTTTGTTCTTATGGAATTTCAGAACTCAACTAACTAATGCTGTCAATTGATGTCATCCCTACTTGTTAACTTTAAGATATCCACAAGAAAGGGTACTGTGACACAGATAGGCAGATATCCGGTCTCTGGATCAAGAGTTCCAGGCGGTCTACCATAACATTGTCAAACAGATCAGTCAAGATAACTATTCACGACTGAATCATATTAACAGACTACAGAAGATTGTTCAATGTTTCCCCATTAACTGAGCCAGTAAAAATCTGTCCCAGTACATTTACAATATTGACAACTTGTCGGAAGGCAGTCTCTCGGGAAAATAAGTCAAGACGTTTTTCACGTTTTATTGGCTCAGGAAGCATGAATACAAAAGGTTGATTTTTAAAAATAATTGTCAAACAGGACTTCAGCTTACAGAACATGGTTCTGGCAATGCTCTTATTTCCTTCTCTTCTGGCACCCTCAGTTCCAAAGTCACAAAACATTAAAAAAGAAGCTTGTGATTAATCAATGACACTCAGTTTTCCACATAAATTGTAAACAAAAATAAGTATAAGGTAGGAGGAGTAAGTGACTTGGGACTGATCAGTCCCAAAGCTTTCCACTCAGGTACTCCTGACTTCATCCATGGACCCAAAGTAGGTTAATCGATCAAGATTGATTGGATGTGCTTAATCAATAACTTACAGTATCACTGTAGTGTACAAGTGCCAGGATGGTAGCAGTCAAGTTGATGGATTTTACGGTCATTATCTAGCAATATGTCACTATGTTCTGTACACAAATGTACCAAATATAAATATAAAACAAACTGAGTTATAAGCACAGTTTAAAGGATATGATGCAGTAGCCATAAGACAAATCTGGCTGTCCTGATGAAAGGTCATCAGCTTGAAATGTTAACTGTTTCTCTTCAGAGATGCTGCCTAACCTGCTAAGTTTCTACATTTTTTTCCCACCAGTTGGATGTTGAAAGTGAAATGGAGCTAAATGATAGCTTTTATAATACAAATTTATGGCTGAGAAAGTAAATTATGGTGAGATAATGAACCAACCAAAACAGGATGATTCCAGGTCCATGCCCTGATTACTCCAGAGAGTAATTACTCAGAGAGGTGGCAGTCAGAATACAGTTAGTTGCAACATTTCTTGCAGGAAGACGACAAGTGGAATTGTTTCTATCTGATCAGTAACCAATAATCACTAAATTATCAGGTGAGCACTGGCTGTGTTTTTTCCTGCCCATAGTCTAATGATCTTATTACACTCATGGTCCAAACTCATGTAGGAGAAGTGGGTTCTAGTTTGTGAGACGTTGGCACCAGCACTTTGAAAAGGAAGATCTCTACCATTGTGATAGTATCCATCCAAACCATGTTGGGAGCAGTGCTCTTGTCAGCTTTAAAACAAGGAAAGTGACGGGTGTCGAACTAAATGGTTTGGGCTTTTTTTAAGTTGGAATAATAGAAGCAGCCTGAATGGGTGGGGTCAAGCTCTCACAGAACCAGGATTTTTAATTTTAGTTTTCAGCAGTTGCTGTGGTCTTGAAGCTGAATGTTGAAGCTCTTATTTCTCTCCCTGTTACAGCTAAAAGCTGGGGTTCTCTTCCTGCTGCTAGACTTGCATGTGAGACAATCTATTTTACTGAATTTGCCTATGCCATGGGTGTGTTTATAACATGTTACAATACTGGAACAGTTAATTAATTAGTTAATAAATTATTTTGTTAAGCATTTTGATAGATTTATAGTTAAGCCAATTCTTTCTTTTATTTTTATTTTGTCTATATTTAAATTATAGTGCATGAATATAGTGTGTTTTGTTGCAAGCTTGGTAATTTGACCAGTTCAAATGCATTTGGAACACAATGCCTTTAAAATAAGAAAACGTTAGGGTCTTAATTATCTTCTCAATATGTTTTGACGGTGCTTTATCTGGTCCATACACCTCCCACATCAGCGATAGGATCCCCTGGACCTCATTTACCACCCCAAAAGCATCTACATCCAAAGGATCATTAGCAGCCATTTCCTTCACTTCCAATGATGCTACAACAAGACACATATTCCCCTCCCCTTCCTTATCGACATTCCACAGGGGCTGTTCCCTAAGGACACATTAGTCCACTCCTTCTCTATTCCTAACACCTCCCCACAGCACCTTCCACTACAATTGCAGAAGGTGTTACACCTGCCCATTTACCTCCTCCCTCCTCAACTATCCCAGACTCCAGACATACCATCCAAGTGAAGCAGTGACTTACCTGCATTTCAAATCAATCTAGTCTACTGTATTCCCTGTTCATAATATAGTCTTCTCTACATTGGAGAGACGAAATGCAGACTAGGTAACTGCTTTGCAAAACACCTACATACTCTCTGCAAAAAATAATCGAGCTTCCAGTTGCCTGCAACTTCAACACCCCGTGTTCCCACATGAATATTTCTGTCACAGTCCTGCTGCAATGGTCCAACAGGCCTCAATGTAAGCTCAATTAAAAGTATTTAATTTCCTCCCTGGGGACCCTGCAAGCTCGATGAACTCAAGTTTGTTTCAATAACTTTAGAACCTGTTTCCAACTTTCATGTTTTTTTACCCACTCTCACACCCAGTCATGAAATAACACAGACAATTATACAAAAATCGAGCACAGACTATCCATTTTCACCCACTTTCAGGCCAAATGTCACATGACAGATGAGTCGACCAGATGTCCCAATCTGGCCTAGTCCCATTTGCTAACATTTGGCCCCTATCTCCCTAAACCGTTTCTATTCATAATTGGTCAAATTACCTTTCAGCACAGCCATTCTCTGCTACCCTCACCTCTCATTATCACTTATTCAGTTTTTCTTCTGTCCTGGCCTGCTATCCATAAACCCCTGTTTAGTACCCCCTTCATATCTCTCTGTCTTTGGGTTCCATCTCTAACCATGCACTCACATCTCCCTTCCACATAGCTCCCCCCTTTCAGCATAAACACCAGTTTCTCCTGATTGCTATCAGTTCCAATGAAATGTCACTGGACTCAGGGCATTAACTCTGCTTTCTTCCCACAGATGTTGCCTGACCTGCCGAATTACTCCTGCATTATCAGTTTTCTTTCCCATCTATGTTTAGCTTGTTTGAGAAGAGAGAATGCCGAATTTTAATAAGGTGAGTTGGGCTGTCAACAAAGCACTTAGTAACAAGAATCTCCCTTAAACTATGACTTCTCACTGCCTAGCAAGAATCTGAGTGCACTATTTCTCAAAAACTCATAAGATGGCACAATGGCAGAAGTTGCTCCCAAATAGAGATAGGCGGGATGTTACTCATGCCCCCTACACATTAACAGCACAGAGGTGGAACAACTGGAGAGTGTCAAGCTCCTGGGAATGGTCATCCACAACAAGCTTTCTTGGACCCTCCATGTGGAAATTTGGCATGACGGCGAATACCCTTGCCAACCTTTACAGGTGTGCCATCGAGAGCATTCTGTCTGGATGTATCAATACCTTGTGTGGCAACTGTACCATTCAAGATCAGAGACGGTTACAGAGAGTGGCAAACTCGGCCCAGACAATCACAAAGGCCAACCTCCCATCTACAGAATCCATCTACCAGGCCCGCTGTCAAGGAAAGGCCGCCAGCATTCTGAGAGATCCATCCCACCCTGGCAATGCTTCTCTACAACCTCTACCATCGGGGAGAAGGTACAGAAGCCTAAACACATGCACCAGCTAGGTTCAAAACAATTTCTGTCCTGCTGCTGTTAGAATACTGAATGGACTCACAAACTTAGCATTCGCCTGTACCTGTGTTTTTGTTTTGCCACTGTTTACCTATTATTTACTTGTCTATGCTATTTAACAGTGTGATCTGTCTGTATTACTTCCAAGACAAAGCTTTTCACTGTGCCTCAGTACACGTGACAATAAATTCAATTCAATTCAAAAAGAATAATTAAATTATCATCTAGGATTTATCCATTATGATGCCAACTGATGTTGTTATTGGACAAGTCAGATCTCAGACTGAAATTTGGCTTAATATATTGTTTTGTTTTTGGCTTTAAGGAGATTGAATGCTTGTCTTTTAGCGACACTGTTGCAGATTTTATTTCAACAATAAAACAGAAGTTTTGAAGCACAATAGTCAAAGAGTTTTAAATGCACAGTAAAAGTAAAATCCCATTAACTACAAAATAAGTCTTTACAAAATTTACAACAAAATACCATTTGTCCATACCAGCAACAAATCCTGTATAATATTCATACCAGAATCCTTCTCTCTATTTAGGCTTAAGGTAAATGTGACTAACTCCTAGTCTGGCACCTCTGATAGGTTCAGAATAAAAGTTATCATACATTGGAGTTTAAACAAACTCACCTTCAAGACCGCTTCAGGGTTTTATCACAACACCCCTGGTTTGGGACTATGACTAACTCCTTACACTCTGGGGTCATCCAATTTTACTAGTTTCTCCGCTTCTCAGGAGCACTGCTCAATACTTGCATGTAAGGACTTCATGGAACTGTCCCATTAAAGTAAAATTGAGACCAAAAAACTGTGTCCAAGCTATGGATGCTTCCTTTTAGCTTAAGTCTAGAAACTTCTAATAGAAACCTTGAGGTGTAACTATCTACCTTGCTAGGTCATAAAATCCTAAACTAAATAAGAACAAATTAGGTTGCCAAAGTAGCCCTCAAGCTGGTTAAACAGAAATCACTATAACTATAGAAATACTTACCTGTCAAGTCTTTAACTTCAGACACAAAAGAAAAGTCATATGCTACTAGCTCAATTCAAACTCCAAACTTTAAATAAATGCATACATAAAATCAGATAGGTTTATCTTATAACATAGCTCTGGCTGCTCTGGAACACAAGTGACAAACTGTAAACACCAATAAAAGGTTTTTATGAAGGATCATCATGGAGTTAAAACATCAGTTGTTTCTCTCCACAGATGCCTGCAATTCAAAATACTGATAATAACAGAAAATGTTGGAAATAAAGAGTTTCGTCTTTATAATGCTCAGATGGGTACTATGTATAACTTATCCAGGTCATCACAAATCTAGAGGTCACACTGTACACTTAAAGAATGACTATAAGTGGGCATGGTGAAATGAATATCACTTGTTTAAACAGAAACTATTTCTAAAATAGAAATTAATCATTGCTCACACTGGAAAAAGTAAAAATTACCCAACACCAAGTGATAGTCCAACAGGTTTAGCTACCTGATGAAGGAGCAGCATTCCGAATGCTAGTACTTCCAAATAAACCTATTGGACTATAACTTGGTGTTGGGTGATTTTTAACTTTGTCCATCCCAGTCCAACACCGGCATCTCCACATCATGGCTATACTGGAATAGTCAATGCAAATCAACTTATAATTCCACCATCTGAATATGTTATTTGAGTCACCTAGTTCTTTACTGGAATTAGAGCATTAATAGACAGATAAGAATGTAACCTGTTTGATCCAAACAAAAATGTGTGCGGGTTCACACAGCTTACAGAGACCCAAATTTCATTATATTACGTGACAAACCACAATGCAAAGTCTAATTTTAGTCCTTTCTCTCACACACAAGAATGTTGGTATTTACTCACGAAAGATTACATATCAAAAAAAAGGGGTGAATAAAGTGCAGAAGGCAAATGTACAAGTTCTTCTACATTCCAGATATCTGAACAATAGGAGTGATAGTGCACTGACATCTTATCAACACAGCAAAAGTGAGGACTGCAGATGCTGGAAACCAGAGTTTAGATCAGAGTGGTGTTGGAAAAGCACAGCAGGTCAGGCAGCATTCGAGGAGCAGGAAAATCGACGTTTTGAGCAAAAGCCCTTCATCAGGAAAACTTGCCTGACCTGCTGTGCTTTTCCAGCACCACACTGATCTAAACTCTTATCAACAGGGATACAGCTGCGTGAAAAAATCCTGTACTTTTACATTTTTACAGTGATACATATTTCAACTCTTAACAGGAACTGTGGAATAGAGAAGGAGTAAGGAAAGGTTCAGACACACTTCCATACTATCATACCAGATTGTGAAGGTACCAGTGTTGGACTTGGGTGGGCAAAGTCAGAAGTCGCAAGACACTAGATTATAGTCCAACAGGTTTATTTGAAATCACACAAGCTTTCGGAGTGCAGCCCCTTCCTCAGGTTCAGTGAGAGAGCAGGGCACACAGACACAGAGTTTGTAAGTGGAGAGATCAATTAACACATCATCTGACATTCTTGGCCACCTGCAGAGACTTATTATCTGACACTGCACTCAGTTGAATGATCTTCTGATCTCTCTGCCCATAAACTCTGACTGTGTACCCTGCTCTCTCACTGCACCTGACAAAGAGACTGCAACTCAAAAGCTTGTGAGATTTCAAATAAACCTGTTGGACTATAACCTGGTGTCGTGTGACTTCTGACATGATACCGGTTTATGTAGGTTAATACAATTCTCACCACCCATTTCTGAAAGTGATGACATTTCACTCATGAATCCAATAGGGAATTCACAAGGAATGTTTTTTTCTTGGGACAGTGGTTCGAGTAGGGAATTTGGTATCATAAAGATTAATTGAGTATCATGCATGCATCTAAGGAGAAACTAAATAAACACAAGGGTTAAACGATAGCAGGTCTTTTCACGAGAATTATAGGAAAGTTCATGTGGAACTGCATTGATCTATTAGGCATTGTGGCCAGTTTGTGCGCTGTAAATTTTATATATTCATTATGAACCTCAAATATAGACGTGTTTATATAGACAGATGGAATAGAAGTTAGAAATTCTTCATAGCAGGCAGCACCACATTTCTCTTACTAAGAAGGTTTGAAGCTATCCAAACAACACAGTACAATTCACTTGTGCAGTTTTTTTTGAGAGGACCAAGTCATCTGGGTCACTGAAAAAGATTCAACTCAAAGATACATATTTCATTACAATGATAACAGTGAAACAGAAAGCTTCCAAAATTAAAACAGAAAACAGGTTCTGAAGAAGGCTAATTCGACCCAAAACATTAAATCTGATTTCCCTCCACAGATGCTGCCAAGTGTGCTGAGCTTTTCCAGCAATTTCTATTTTTATAATGGAAAACAGGGTTGGTATGGAACAAAAACTAAAATTGCTGGAAAAACTAGCACATTTATCAGCATCTGTGGGGACAAACCAGAGTTAGTGCTTCAGAATGGTTACATGGGACTGGGACATTGATGCCCATGTCTAGATGTGCACTGAGTTTGGGATGAACTTCAATTTTCTCATCAGTGAGGTTTGTGTATTGCACTAACATACTTGTTGGGCTAATTCATAGTGAGTGAGGAAGCTTTGTTACAGCTGATTGAGTTACTGAAATGGGAACAAATAACCTCCACAGTTGCGATTTCACTAGAACCAACAAAATAATTCTAACCATGAACCTTGGCATCAACCTAACGAATAATGCAGTAGCTTTGACATAGAAACAGGGCACGTTTTGACATGTGTCAGTTTTACATACTGAAACGGATTGACAACCTGAATCACTTTTACAGAACAAGTCGCTGCTAAAACTTCCTAATAGTTTTGCTGATAAATCCTGAAGTTCTAATTTCGTAAACGTGGTTTTGTTTTTTTAAACTAATTCTGTATTAATATCATTTAACTAGTATGGGAGAAATAATACGGAGAACTAGTATGGGATAAACACAAGATTTGTACAGATACTGTGAAAACGAGCGGACAGTAAAACGGAAACTAAACAAATCGGTCCGGAAATACGAACATTGAACTCGGAAATTTCCAAACAACACAAGCAGTGGAGTCTGAAGTGAAAAGGGGACAGCAGCCAGGTTAGGAATAAATGTTCAGGTGCTCCCTGCAAAACAGGTACACAATGTACTCACAAGGTTGCACTAATAGAGAAAAAGATGTCAACTCCATTCAAAGCAGGATATGAGATTAGAAAGTTTATGCAGGAGATAGAGTCCCCGGGGAGAAAGCAGGAACCTCCACCCCGAAAACCCTTCCGGATTTAACTCTCTTGGAAAAGAGATTGGGTGGTGGAACCGAACAGAACAGAACAAAAACAAAACTGCAAACTCCATCGTCCAGGCCTTGGCTCAGGGAGACTGGGATAAAAGTGACAGCTCAGCGGCGGCAGCAACTTCTTCCTGAAGCGTTCAGGGAGGTCAGCCTCATCAGCATTGCACAGGGGAGGGGGAGGGGGGGACATCAATAAAGTAATACCGAGTAACATCGTCCGGCAGGAGGTAGTGGACTTACCGCCGCTGGGGGATGGGGTGCACTGTCACCCCGCGATGAGACGTCTCCTTTCCCGGGCAGCGCGCACACACACACACACACTTTCCCCTTCCCAGTACCGGCGATCACAACAGCCGGATTAATGGTTTCGAGCTCAGTCTTTTATTGTTTTGGGGGCGAAAGAAAAAAAAAGGGAGGGTGATGTCTGATGAGGCTCCACCTTCACCGACCTGTCCTACCACCTCTCGAGACGTCTCTCTGGCCAGTGCCAAACTTTCCATCCTCCTTCACAGGGCGTACTCTGCTCTCTCTCTCTCTCCATTATTGCAATTTTCCCTCTTTTTTTTTGTTTTAAAAAGCACAGATGGACGGCCAATAAATTGCAAACGGTTCAGAGGCTGCGCTTTTATATTGCTCTGAATAAAGTGATTATTTGGGAAAACAAAATAGCTGTTATTTGGGAATGAGGTGTGGAGCAACGAAAAGGATTCAAAGTAGGGGGAAAAGCGTTAGAATAATAATAATAATAATATTATGCAGCTGCAATGTAAAATACATTGCATTAAGATGCCCCTTGCCGACACCCCCACCCCCGAACTTGAAGGAACTAGATCTTTGCAGAGTGTTGGCTGGCGGCGCTTCTCCGTGGCCCTCGCGCGCCACCTGGTGGCAGCTTTGTCACGGAGCTCCGCCCCTTTCAGGCCATCCAGGAACAGCAGCTGCCCCTCATTGCAGGTGCTCTAGACCTACCCGAGATTCCTGATGAAGGGCTTTTACCCGAAAACGTCGATTTTCCTGCTCCTCGGATGCTGCCTGACCTGCTGTACTTTTCCTGCACCACTCTTTCCTATTCTGTATCAGAATTTATACTTGCAGAAATAACATTAATTCATTTATATCCCACAACTCTAATCTAAACAATCACCTGAAGGAGCGTCGCTCCGAAAGCTAGTGTGCTTCCAATTAAACCTGTTGGACTATAACCTGGTTTTATGTGATTTTTAACTTTGTACACTCTAATCTAGACAGAGTAGGTGAGAAGCACATTGTTCCCAAGGATAGTTTAAGGCTAAATATTCAAGAAAATCTCACTTTGCTCCATCCTATTATATCTTTTTTCTTGTTTCATATACATGCATTTATTATGATGTGAGCCTCGCTTGGGAGCCCTTGAAATGGTGGTGTGGAGTTGCCTTCTTGTTATCCACCCGTAGGGGTTAAAAAGGAGAGCTTTCTATGTTTTTATTCTGTATTGATGAAGGAAGAACGATATCTCCCAAGGCAGGATGGCAACAGGAACTTGCAGACTGTATTCGTTCCAATGTGTTTGCTGTCATTGTCCTAGGTGCTAGAAACAATAGATCTGGAAGCCACTGTCAGAAGAGAATTGGCAAGTTTACAAATCAGAAGGCAGCTCTTCAACCCAACATGGCTATGTCAGCCAAATTCTTCAACTTAATCTCTTTAGCTCTTGGTCCATACTGGAACTTCAAATACATACAACTTGGAAACAGGCCATTGGGTCCAATTCATCCATGCTGACCAAGTTTCCCAAACTGAATTAGTCCCATTTGCCAACGTGGTCCATATTCTTCTAAACCTTTCCTATTCACATATCTATCCAAATGTGTTTTAAATGTTGTAACTCTAAACATTTTCATTTAAAATGTTGAGAGTTTCTGCCTCCACCAACCTTTCAGGCTGTGAGCAATATCACAATACCCATAAGGGGAGAGGGGATTAATGGTAGCATACTGCTAGGAACCCCTACCTAATTGCAATTGCAGGTGCACATTGCTCATGTGCAGCTTTGTGAAGGACAGGCACCCTGCCGGTTTTGCATCTAAGTCCTTTTTGCAAGGGATTGGGTACTTATCCAGCTGCAAAAAAACAGTTTACTGTTTGCTTGAAATCCCCACAAAGATGAACCGACCCCACAGGTTTCACAATTGGTGCTGCCCGTTCTACAAACTGTGCTGGTTTGATGACACCTGCACTTTCTAGCCTCCTAATTTCATCCTCTACTTTTACACGTAAGGCAAATGGCATTGGGCAGGCCTTGCAGAATTGCTTTCTGGTCAACACCTAAAGTAGTACCTAGACCTTCCTGAAAAGCTTCCAGGTATTTAATTAGAAAATGGCTGCCTGAGTGGATACCTAATCAAGAAATGTAGAATCTAGGTGAATCTTTCTCAACCAATTTCACCCCAAAGTTGATCCCCAGGCCTTTTATTACAATCAGTGGTAACTAAACCAGCTGTTTCTCATGACAGACTGGAACTGAGTTGTACCCTTAATCTGTAGGAGGTTCCCCGGTATAGGTTCTCTGCCTAGCCAAGGTCTTAGTCAAGCTCAAGGATTGGAGATCAGAGTGAGTTTTCATAATGACTGGTTCTGGAATCACAGACAACTGTGCTGGTATCGACCTTCATTAGAACTAGGTGACCATGACCAGACATTTATTTTGATTGGTAAAACCAATTGTAGTGTCTATTTAAAATCCAGTTGGGCTTCAGCTAGTGGGCACTTTTGCATGGTCACATCATTAATCCCACATACCAAATGGTGTCTCAGGATCTCACTTAGGATTAAACCAAAATCACATGCCTCTGCCAGTCATTTTAACCTCATCATTTGTTTTTCTTTTCTTCTTTCTCCTACACTACTGCTACACAGCAGTACTGCGTTTTTTTCCCCCCCACATCACATTTATGTATGCATACGTGCAGTGCTCAGTGAAGACACCCTATGCAAAAAAATCAATTCAATATTTCCATCAGGAAAACTCCCATGTGGCCAGGGAACCAGTGACAAGCAAAGCCCAATTGGGGCAATGCTTATGTCGATAAAAAACAGTAACGGGTGATGATAAGATCCAAATAGACTTGGAGGGTGGAATAAATCACTCCTAGCAAGCCCCTTCACCCACCCACAGTGCCCACCTCTCCCTAAAGGCATCAGGAGCATTGGTGGATACCACACGTTCCCTCTCCAATGACACACAGGTTCCAACATAACCGTGGACACTCCTGTTTACTTTTTTTCCCCCAGTTATAATATTTTATCAACTAATACGAATTACAAACAGTTAAACATTAACAGCTGTATACAAAAAAAAAAGCAATTTACAGAGGAAAGGGGCAGCAAAGCCAGACCCCCAACCCCACCATACAACCAGTTCACAGGGAAACAAGGACAAACCTCTAATCCCAACTTACATCAATCAAGAAGGAAACAGTAAACACAATCACATACAGATGGTCCGATAAATCAAACAATAAAACAATGCATAAACACCACCGGCAACCCAGCAAACTGGAACGATGGTGCACAGGACAGCCCACAAGCCTTCTGCATGTCAGCCTGCCCCGACGTACTTTCTGGCTCTCAGCAGCTCTGACACTTTCCGACCACCTCTAGGACAGCCTGTCCTGATTACCCCTTCTCGGTATAACAGCGCTCAGAATGGCCTATCTACCTTCCAGCTGTCAGGACAATTGGTATCGGGCAGCCGACCCACCTTCTGGTTTACAGGATGGCCTACCCATCCTCCAGCTCTCGGAACGACCCAGGTCTCCCCAGCTCAGAGTAAGGCCTGCCAGACTGAGGGACACACAAGACAGTGCAGGTGATAAAGCCAACAAGACAGAGTCAAGTACCAGCAAACAGAGTCCTTTCTCATAAAACAGAGTCCATTCCCAGGAACAAAGTCCACTCCAGTATGCAGAATGTATTGTCAAAGATAGAGTCCATAACCAGAGGCAGAGTCCACTCCTGAAGGCAGCAAATACACATCCAACAGCATACACAAAGATGTTCAGTCACCATGGAGGCCTGGTTTATCCACAGAGAACCAGGCCCACTCACAGAAACAGTACTTTGTGAAGGTGCAGTTACCTCACAGGGGTTTGGTCCACTCCTAAACTCTAGGATGCAGCAAATACTCACCTGCCAGAACACACACAAGTGTTCAGTCTTTACAGAGACCTAGTCACCCACACAGGGACAGGTCTACCCATACAGGACCGGTTCATCTAGAACAATGTATTCTCTCACAAGGGCTCAGTCCAAACACCAAAAAAGTGAAAACAGACTCAAAAGAGAAAACTAGAGTGTAAGGACTAAGCCCTGCCACAAAATCAACTTGCTCTTTTCTCCTTTTATTGAGAAAAGGACTAACACACAGGCTGTAACCAGCCAGTGAAATAACATTTCTCTAAGGGCTTTTGCCTGAAACATCGATATTCCTGCTCCGCTTTTCCAGCACCACTCTAATCTAGACTCTGATTTCCATCATCTGCAATCCTCATTTTTGCTTAGTTCCTTAATGAGAACTGAGTTACACCTGAAACATATTGACTGTGAAGATTAGGTAGTTTAAAAATCAGCCCTCAATTAAAAAGGAATACCAGTTAACAAACTGGCTATATAATTCAGTCGTCAGTTTAGGAATCAGATTACCCAAAATAAACAGGAACCAACAGCAGCTGTATACACTGTGACCCAGCCAGCTCAGAGTCAGGCCCCAAAACCGAGGGATTCTAAATCTCCTGTGTTTTTTTAAGATTTCATTAAACAATACACAGTTTACAAAACAATTAAAGTTAACAGCTGTATACAGCAAAACAGCAATTTTACAAGGGAGGAATGGCAAAGCCAGGCCCCAAACCTTGACATTCAACCAGCTTTCAGGGAAATAAGGACAAACCTCAAGTCCCAGTTTCAATCATTACAAAACAGTAACAATGACATTTGTATATAAAAGATGGTCCAATTACATAAAAACCAGTGCACATAATACAGATCCCCAGCAAGCCACCATCCCTTCCACCTTCTGGCCACTCCAAGGCAGCCCGCCCCTACATCCCTTCCAGCTCTCGGTCCACCCTGACACACCTTCCGGCCACCTCTAAGACAGCCCGTCCTGCTTCCCCACCCCCCCTCAGGACGACAGTGATCAGGATGGCTTACCCATCTTCCGGCTTCCCTAACCGCCCTTCCCACCTTCCGGCCACCTTTAGAACAGCCCGCCCCAGTACCTGCCTGGGGTGATAGCGCTGAGGACAGCCTACCCGCCTTCCAGCTCTCGGTCTGCCCCAAGTACCATCAGGTTCTTGCCCACTGCGATGTGCCATCCGGCCTGTGGACTGCCTGGACACTTTCTGGCCATCTCTTGAATAGACCGTCCCCTTCCCTGGGACGACAGTGCACAGGGCAGCCTGCGAGCCTTCCGGACCTCAGCCTGCCCCTATGCACTATGAATCTCGGCAGCTCTGACACACCTTCCAATCACCTCTAGGACAGCCCATCCCAATCACCTCTTCTCAGAACGGTCTAACCAACTTCTGGTGCTCGGGGCAGCCAGCATTGGGGTGGCCAATCCAAACTCCAGCTCTCAGGGTGACAGCTTTCAGGATGACTTATGAGCCTCCCAGCTCACAGAAAGGTCTGCCAGATTCAGGGACACAAGACAGTGCAGGTGATAACCCAACAAGCAACAAGACAGTCAATTACTAACAAACAGAGTCCTTTCTGGTACACAGAGTCCATAACCATAAACAGTTCTCATCAAAATAAAGAGTCCATTCCCAGGAACAGAGTCTACTTCAGTATAAAAAGTGCATTGTCAGAAATGCGGTCCACTGCTAAAAACAGAGTCCACAACTGAAGGCAGCAAATGTACACCCCACAGCACACAGGTGTTCAGTCTCCATGGAGTCCTGGCCCAGCTTTGGAGAACCAGGCCCACTCACAGGAACACAGTACATTGTGAAGGTGTAGTTAACTCAGTGGTGTGGTCCACTCCCAAAGGCAGGGTCTTCTCCCAAACTCCAGGATACAGCAAGTGCTCACCTCCCAGCACACAAAAACAGGTTTCAGTCTTTAGAGGCCCAGTCCCAGGTCCAGGCCTTCCCAAAGGAACAGCTCATCTGGTAAGATGTATTTTCCCACAAGATCAACATTGTCCTTTTCTCAAAGTAAAGGAGAAAAGAGTAACATACAGGCTGTAACCGGCCAGTGAAACAACAATCCCCTAATGAGAACTGAGTTACACCTGAAACACATTGACTATGTGGATCAGGCAATTTAGAAATCAGTCCTCACTAAAAGAAAAGGTACCAATTAACAAACTGGCTGAATAATTCAGCCAGTTCAGGAATCAAGCCCTTCATCAGGAATGCCTATGAATAATTATCCCAAGATCCCTCTGTTCTTCTACACTACACAGTATTTTGCCATTCCTTAAATACTCCCTTATCTTGTCTCTTCTTAAATGTGTGTGATCATACATATCAGGATTAAATACCATCAGCCACTGGTCTACAAATCTTACCAACCTATTTATATCTTTCTGTAATCTGCAACCATTTTCTTCATTATTAAACACTCTACCAGCCTTGGTGTCATCTGCAAATTGGGTTAACACCACTCCGTTGTCATCTATATCATTTATGTCAGAGTCCCAGTAATAATCCTGTGGTACACCACTAGATACTGGTGTCCAGTCACTCAAACAGCCTTTACATTACCTTGGTGTCCTATACTATGCCAGTTTCCCTGAATTCCGTGTTTTAACCTTTGCAAATCATTTTCCCATATGGGACCTTGTCAAAAGCTTTGCTAAATTCCATATAAACTACATCAACTGAATTTCCTTCATCCACACACGATCACACGTTCAAAAAATTCTAACAAATTTGTTAGGCATGACCTCCCTCTGATAATGCTATGCTGACTGTCCCTAATTAACTTATACCATTCCAAGGGAGTATTAATTCACATCTTCAGAATTTTCTCCAATAGTTTCGCCACCACTGACAAGAGACTCACCAGTCTGTAATTTCCTGGTTCATCGCTACCACCCTTCTTAAAAAGTGGAACCACATTAATCATCCTTCAATCCTCTGGCACATTCCACGTGGCCAGAGAGGAATTCAAAATTTGTGTCAGAGCCCCTGCAAGTTCCTGCCTTGCCTCCCACAGCAGCCGAGGATGCAATTCATCCTGGACATCTCTGAACTGCCTACAGATTTGCTCAAATTCCTGCTTTTTGGGGGCCTATAATACTCCTAATGAAGTAGCTGCCTCCTTAACACTGCTAAGTTCTATCCTCAAAGCCTCATTTGAGGACCCTTCCAAGCTATCATGTTTCCTTATTGCTGTAATCCGCTCCTTAATAATGCTGCACACCACCCTTTTTACACCCTCCTGTCTTGCCTAAAGATCCTATAAACCAGAACGTGAAGTTGCCAGTCCAACCTTTCCCTCAACCATGTTTCTGTGATGGCAACAATACCATACTTCTATGAGTCAATCCACACCATTAACTCAAACTAGTCATGGCGTTTTATGCAATATAATGGTATTTCCCCGGATATGGATATGTTTATGAAACAAGATGTGATTAATTTTAGCATACAAAATCAGATGGGGTAGTAAACATTTTTAAACAAAAATAAAACCTTTAATATATTCCACTCAAACAGAAACTAACAGTTGGAAGTTTCTGCTGTAGCTCCCCCAGTTAGGTATTACTGCTCTTCCATAACCCAAAAAGCATCTGATCACAAATTGAAAACACTGATGCACATATCATTTTGTTTCAATAGCCTGAATGTTTTAGCAGTGGCAAACTGATGTTTGCAATGACCTTGAATTGTAAGCGAGAGTCAAGACTGTGGTGCTGGAAAAGCATAGCAGTTCAGACTGCATCTAGAAGCAGGAGAATCAATGTTTCGGGCAAGAACCCTTCATCAGGAACCTGTTCTCCAGCATCTGCAGTTCTCGCCTTCTCCTAGTTGAATTGTAAGCCAGCTTACCTAACACCAATTATCTGTAAGGAAGGAGGATTCTGTCCTGTGTAGGCCTTGGCATGGTTCTGCAATGCTCTTCCACATTGAAGAGGACAGGGAAGGTGTAGTGCATAGAGGTTATGCTAACAGACTTCCAAAACTAAACTGCAGTATATCATAATACATTAACATGAAAATGCCATTGCACCAAAAATAACTTCAGAACATTTCAAAATGTTATTTTTAAATCTTAAACATATATAGTAAAAGTATCAAAATGCCCACAAGACTATGGAAGGCAATTAGTCAGTTGAGTTAGAGAACTCCATACAACTTTTCAAATGTAAACTTGATTAGAATAGTGTCTAGGATGGTGAATTAGACACCACCCGCCTGAACTATCAGAGTCTTCAATTAGGTAACTCACAATTGGTTAATCTATAACCTAGAATCTTGAGAAAGAAGTTGGTAACTTCTACAATTAAGAATTAAACATGTCTATCAGCAGAAAGTCTTGTCAATGTGAATCTATTTAGAGACAGGATACCAGTAATCAGTGCCTCTAATGTTCATCATCTTTATTAGGATTTAAATGTAAATCATGAGAGAATGAGGCACAAGTTGGCAGATAAAGACCAAAGTACTGCTGGCAAATTTGGGGATGTTAAAATATTTAGCCAATGTTTCCAAAATGGGTTTTAACTTCCAGAAATGCAATGTTAAACATGAGTGGGAATAACACTAATTGCATAGTGCATGTATCATACAAGAATCAGAACTTATGACAAAGAAAAAATGATTTGGGTATCAAAGTTTACATATTTTCAATGAAGCTGCATTTAAAGCAATTGAGATGCTGGGCTACACATCACATAACTGTTCAACATAAAAAATGCCATTTCATCATTGCTGAGCCTCAATTAAAATACTGTATCCAATTTTGAACTGGCATTTGCATGTTTTCTGTAGAGTTGTCCATGAGTTTTTTGCTTGCTTCTCCCAAAAGAAAACATATGCTCTTAGTGGGTAGGACACTCGGTGAGATTTAGTCATTAAAACCACAAGGGACAAGCTAAAAGGAAAAAGTGCACCTTTCCTATCTGGCTTTTCCCTATGGTCTTGTGTTGATCATGGTTGACCTCAAAATGGGTAGCATGACTTCCATTTACTATCCATGATTTAGCATTTCAAAATGACTCCAAGGAAGAAAAACAATTAGGTAGCAGCTGTTAGTGGTTCCTAAATAACTTTTGCCTTATGATTACCAACTCCTACTCTACTCAAATTTTCCCAATTTGTATTAGGTTGATTGAACTCATCCATCAAAATAACTTATTTACATATTCTTCCCATCTATTTACAGTAAACCATCTTCAATCAGCTAATTAACATCAGTCTCATGCTTCACAAATAATCAAATTAGGGAATATCATTAGAACTGTTAAAATAACAAGTCACTCTAAAATAAGACTGATTCCCTGTTATCCAAGAGTTGACAAGCTTAAGAGATTATAACCAATAGATCATTATTCTGTGTATGATTTGGGGATGCCGGTGTTAGACAGGGGTGTACAAAGTTATAAATCACACAACACCAGGTTATCGTCCAACAGGTTTATTTGGAAGCACTAGCTTTTGGAGCGCTGCTCCTTCATCAGGTGTTTGTGGAGTATAAGATCATAAGACAGAAATTACAGTAAAAGTTTACAGTGTGATGTAACTGAAATCATATATTGAAAAAGACCTGGATTGTTTGTGAACTCATTTTTTTTAGAATTAACATATTGGTTTCAGTTCTTTCATATGTAAATCACAGAACTTTTTTAAAGTTACATTCTCAAGTGAACTTTAACAATTTGTATCACATCGGCCTAGATAACACATTGAAGGTGTGAGGTGCCCTATGTGTATGTCTGTGCCACAATGTTCAGACTGATTCTATTTCTAAAAAACGGATTTACAGATCTTACATGAATGTCTTGAGAGAACGTATGTACGTGTAAGAGTGTAAAGGGGTAGAAGTCTGTGAGAGGGTGTGTCTGTGCGGCAGGTGTGGGAATGCATGTGTGAGCGTATGAGAGCGGGTCTGAGTGATTGTTTGAGACTGTAGGAGTGTGTGTCATGTAGTGCATTGGGGTCACCTGTCGTGTGACGTGAACACAAAGTCTCAGTTGAGGCTATCCCCATGGGTACCGAACTTGGCTATCAGCCTCTGCTCAGCCACTTTTCGTTGTTGCCCATCCTGAGGTCTGCCTTGGAGGATTGTCACCCGAAGGTCCGAGGTCAAATGTCCTGGTCCGCTGAAGTGTTCTCCAACTGGGAGGGAACACTCCTCTCTGTTGATTGTTGTGCGGTGTCCATTCATCCGTTGCCGTAGCCTCTGCTTGGTCTTGCCAATGTACCATGCCTCAGGGCATCCTTGCCTGCAACGTATGAGATAAACAATGTTGGCCGAGTCACACAAGTATACAGTGGGAGGTGTCCCCACACGTAATGGTGGTATCTGTGTCAACGCTGACATGTCTTGCAGCATCCACCGTGACAAGGTTGTATGGCGCTGTCCTGAAAGCCGAATAGTTTGCTATAAAAATGATCGGTTTGAGGTTGGGTGGCTGTTTAAAGGAGAAAAGTGGAAGTGTGGGGAAGGTCTTGGTGAGGTGCTCATCCTCATCGATGCATTGCAAGCTGCAAAGATCATGGTGTAGTCGATCGGCTGTAAGACGTGTCAGAGTATCGACTCGGGCAACACCATGTATGCGGCGAGTACTCATGTGGCTCGGCTAACGTGGTCTGTCACACACACTGCGGCAAGGATACCCTGAGGCATGGTGCATTGGTGAGACCGAGCAGATGCTACAACAATGGATGAGTGGACACCGCACAACAATCACTAGGCAAGAGTGTTCCCTCCCAGTCAGGGAACACTGCAGCAGTCTGGGACATTCGGCCTCGGATCTTCAGGTGACCATCCTCCAAAGGAGGACTTTGGCACAAGCAGCAACACGGTGACTGAGCGGAGGATGATGGCAAAATTTGGCACTCATGAGAATGGCCTCAACTGGGACCTTGGATTCATGTCACACTACAGGTAACCCCACTGCACAATACACTCTCTCGCGCACAGACCTATGCAGATTCTCCCTCATATGCACACGTACACCCCCCTGCAACCTCACTGACACATGCACCCTCTCACACATACCCCATCTCTCTCACATACACTCGATCTGTCGCTCCTATGTGTGCACACATAAGCTTATGGGGTGAATTTGTTTTTGCAGAATTACATTTTATTTTGCCCAAAACTGCATGAATCCATGTAAAACTCAAACTATAGAATTTATCAGTCTGACATAGCACTGCGATACAGACATACTTCACACCTATTGTTTAAAAAGCAATCTTGAGAATGTAATTTAATAGTAGTCCTGGGATTTACGTATCAAAGAACAGAAACCAGCATATCCCATTATAAAAGATGAAAGTTTTAATCTAAGATTGTTTACAGCATCACATCTCCATGACACTGGACTCCTTTGGCTGTAAATTCTGTGAGCATGATCTTAATCCCTACAACCACCTGATGATGGAGCAGTGCTCCGAAAACTAGTGCTTCCAAATAAACCTGTTGTTGTGGGATTTTTAACTTTGTCCACCCCAGTCCAACACCTGCACCTCCAAGTCATAGCATTATTAGTTAACTTTTGAATGCAAAGATTGCACTGACAACATTCCGAAGCATGAGGATTAACTTTTGTTAATTCCAAAATTAGACTTAAGTTAAAACAAGTAGTTTACAAATTGGATTTACACCCTGCAGATACCTGTTGATTCATGGAGGTGAAATGGAAGGAAAGCAAAAGCTATCACTGAAGCATAGTGGAAACATAATCTGAACTAGGCTTTTTAAGATTTGGATGGTAACAAATCACAAAGGATGGGAAGAGACAGTAGCGCAGTATTAATTGTAGAATGGGAGGTGAACAGGTTAAGTTTCAGCAGCTTGAAATGCAGATTGCTTTACTAAGCTTAAGCAGCCAGGACGAAGGGCAAGTTTGTACCTGATGTGTGGAAAGTGGGGGTGATTGACTGGATGCCGTTTAGATGGAATTCATCAGGAAGACGGGGGTTAGGGATGGGTAAGTTGGATGCGAGTTTGCTGGGACTTGGAGGTTAGAGATGGAGTAGAGGCAATACTGTAATTCTAGGTCTACAAGCATCGCAGAAAAGTCACTCATCAGTTTCATCCAGCCATTTTCAACTTCCATCTGCTATCAGACTTCCTGAAGTTCAAGAAGCCTAGTTAGCCAGCATTGTGGGGAACACAAGTAATATGAGGCACACTAGCTCACTAAAAACATTTAAAAGGTGTGATTGGTGCCTGGAAAGCAGATGATTCTAAATTCATTATCCTCCAATGAAATCCAACGTGAGGAAGTGATGTGTTGGGGTCAGGTTTATCACTTTTGAAATTTTAACCATTGCTTGCAGTTTTCAATCAAGTTTATGCTGTTTGAAAACTGGACAGCTATGTACCTCTTAATACACTAGCTATTCAACTGTACTAGTCAATCAACAGGCCAAAGTTAAGAATTAACTTTTGAGGTGAAGACTGTTTTGTGTCAAGTCCAAAGTAGAAATGGATAGCCAGATTTGCACAGATAATAAAATTACTGAAATTAATATTCTGCAGTTGTTGAAATTTAAAAATTGATTTCATTATGAAATTCAATAGTATTGTACATATGCACTGACTTTGGCAAGCAGTGAAAACTCTGTTTCTTCAAGTAGTACTCCTGAATTTTTAAAAACCATGATGTGCCATATCTATGAACAGTCCTCCAAAGATACACAAGGTTACAATTGTTATTATTGGTGCAAATAGATTGCACGTGCTTATTACCCAAAGTAATGAAATACAGACAAATTCAGAAGCTGTTCGATATAGATCAACAATATAGTTCTAATTAAGGTAAATACGACACATAATCATTGGATCCTTTTATTCAGCAAAAGCATATGCAAATTTTTACCAAAAAGCACAGAAACTCCAGAAACCAGAGATTGTCATAAAATAATGTGCTATGATTACAATCATGCAACAAGACAACAAGCAACACAAGACACAAAAAGATTTCCCTTTCTAAACAAACTATGGGGCATTCTAACAGTGCTCAGGCACTTTGCAAATGAACTGAGATTGGAGGCAACATGACTATGGTTAAAAATCACATTTACAGAGGCAATCTCAGTTTATGCAATAGCTCATAATCAATACATCTCCACATTCAAATCAGGAGACAGGGGTGGAAAATAAGCGATTTCCACAGATGCACATGTATGCTATGGAATATTTAATATACCAGCCAGAAACTGCAACAAGTTGTAATTCCAATTTGGGCTGACAGACCTGTACTACATTTTAAATCAAGCCTATTTTGCACTGCATGTTTTATTTGCAGTACTGAAATGGCTTTGAACTGAATCAGGAAGGAGTAAAAAACACAAACTTCAGGCTATAAACTATTTGATCTCAGCATACTTGAGCACCAGTACAGCCAATCACATGCTTAACTGAAAGTCTGTTTGGCAAAAATGAAATACATTTCATTTTCCAAACTCAAATTCTTAGTTGTCATGTAAATATTAAAATAAAGCTGCTTGGGGAAGTAAAAGTGTAATATTCAAAGTATACAAAAACAGATTTTCTTCCACATTCTTCACTGCTTTTCACCATTGTTTGGATCCATAGTTACCAGCGCATTGTCAGAAGCTTTGCTTCAATCTGGTTCAATTTAATAAATAAGGTTCATTACAAAAAATTAATTAACTGGAAAGGGATCGAAGAACGGAGTAAAAATGAATTTTACTCCACAGAAACACAGAATAATAAATGTAGTTTGAAATTGAGACCTCTGATCAATTTTATCAATTTTTTTTGAATATTTAAAGTGCACCAAAGCAACATCCTGGCATTGAGATCATATGGACCACTTTACTCTTTAGGGAGCAAAGTGCTGAATCTTTCTTTTTAAGTTCTTTTATGATAGCTTTGAATTCCTTTCGTTTAACAAACATTACAAACAATGTGAATTCAACAAAATAAGCTGTGAAGGGGGTATTATTTGAAACAATTTGCAATGGCTAACAAACAAGAAAAGACAAAAATAAGGCCAGTAGAATAATGGAGGTTATTAAGGCAATTTTGTGGACCAGTTTGCACACAATACAATACATGCAAATACAGTCTGATTGAGGAAATGGTTGGGGTGGGTAAGATGGGAGATAGGCTTAGGTGCATAAGAAAGAAATAAAGCAAAAGAAATTGTGTACAGTATTCCAGCAAGCCATACATATAATACAGCCAACACTGGCAATTCTAAGCAAGCAATTTTGCTGGACAGCGGTATAGTAAATCACACAATGAATTCTGTCTCCATTTCCTACAAGCTCAAGCGGTACTGAAATGCATTATAATATACATTTGTCTTCTTCAATGTTCCAAAGGTTTAATGCCTTTTCTGTCAAGCATTAACAAGAGATAATAATTGTGCTGAACTACATATACACATTAACTTCAAATACTTAACAGATCATTGGTGTCAGAAATGCAGCATATACCACTACAGCACATATTTCCAACACATTATTTACACATTTGATACACCTTACTGTTTTTCTAAAAGTATTTTTGCAACTCAAAGCATCAAGAGTTCAAAATTCTTTGACAGAGAAAAAATGCTTCGGAAATCATGGTTAATTTTCATGAACCTTCTTTCTATACATCCAGACTGGGTAGGTAGCAAACTTTTTTGTCTTTAACTTTTTCTAAAAAAAAAATCGCAGTTAGCATGTGGCACAAGTGCATTGACAGACTGGTTTTGGATATATTATTACAAATATGTACAAAGTAAATACAGGCACTTAAAATGTCTTTGGTTGGAATAAACCAACTTTGCAGGACACTGGAATCAAAGTGTCAATACCCATTATTTTGGGTTCAACGTGCAAATGCTACAACCTGTCCATTTCCAGTAATGAAGGTGATTTATGCTTCTGATAGTGCAACCTGAAGAAAGAAAGAAAAGTGACATAGAAACCAATATACAATAGTAACAAAGAGAAATTTATGGCAAAACAGGTCTGGCAGCACCTGTGGAGTAAAAATAGTTAAATTTCAAGTCCGGTGCCTCTTCTTCAGATCTGATAGCAAGTAGGAAGCGATGGCTGAAGACAAGATGGCAGGAGAAAGATGAGTGGGTTGGTGAAGATGGAGCTATTTAAATCAATGTTGAGACTGAGAGGCCGTAGGGTGTCTCACTATAGGCTCCGTACCACCTCTCCCTCTCCACATCCACATCCCAAACTCGTCTTCAGCAGATAAACAATGTATTCCTAGTTGCCAGGTCACTAGACTCAAAATGTTAACTGACTTTTCCCCCACCGATGCTGCCAGACCTGCTGAGTTTTGCCAACAGTTTCTGTTTTTGCTCAAGATCACCAGTATCTAAAGTTCTTGGTTTTATTTTATACATGAGTAAACTAAATTAACAACTGCTGAAAATGAGGCCTGTTTATTTGTGTAGCTCAAAATCTAAGAGTTAGTTAGGCCAGCACAGCATAAGCAGACCAAGCTTGTTAGGAAAAGGGGAGTTTTGGAATCACAGAAGTATGGTAGCCAAGCTCTTGTAATACCAGAGCTATTCAGTAATATTCAAGGTAATATTTCCAATCTAGGTTTACTAATATTAAAAAAAAATTCTAGGGCTAATGTTCAATAACCAAATGCAGCTGACATTATCCACAAACAATACACAATAAATTGAACATTTTTAATCTTCATAATTTAAAGATAAGCACTAATTAAGACATGTTAAATGTTTACAATATTTAATTAATGCTAAAAGCTAAACTCTAGGAAAATGAGAATAATACTCACAATTATGTACTGTGTTAGTGTCTGTATTTAACAGGCATCACGATCAGAGTATAATTTTTCTTTAAATCGGGCTGAGTCACAGGAAAAGAAGAAGTTACCTTTTCTGGACAGAATTCACTATTGTTTTGTCGTATTTTCCCTGGCCGTCCTTTAATAACCGCATAGCAGAATATTGTAATCACCATGACGAACAGGAAGTAACTGGTATGCATCAAATGCAAATTAATGAGTGAACGGTCATCCTGGGAATGGAGAAGATTTTTGCAGGAATAACTTGAGAGAAAATGACATACATCTGCATTCTTAATTTTACAAGGTTCACTATATCTATCTTTCCCTTAAATTTGTACAATCCTTGTCAGTTGGTAGATCAATCCAAAAACTTGACCACGGTTTTGCATAATGTAAAAATCAGTAAATTAATCCTTGGAGCTTATGCCAGCTCTTTGCTACCCAATTAATCTCACTTGTCTATTCTTTTCCCATAACCCTGTAATTTGTTTTCTGTTTTGTACTTATCAAAATTTTTTCAAAGTCATAATTGAATCATTCTCCCACTCTAATAGGTAGCATAATCCAGATCACAAAAAGGAGCTACTAGAACAGTGTTTTCATGCCACCACTGGCTCTTTTGTTTATAACATTAGTTCTGTATCCTTCAGTTTCTGAACTATTTCTTACTTTGGACATTCCTTTCAAATGTCATCTTAGCACCCTCTTTAAAAAGAGCATCACCAGCTTCTCTGATCTCTCCACATAACAAGTCTTTCAACCCCCTAAATCTCTTCTGCTGCTGTACAAAGTTCTTGACATCCTTCTGAGATGGAGATGCCACAGTACATAATTGAATTGAACCCAGTACTTCAGGCAGAGCATACAAAGTCTTTCAAGAAGATTTAGCATTACTTCCTTAGTTTTGTATTCTATGCATCTAATTGTAAAGCCAAGGATTCAATGCATTTTCTAGAAAAATACAGCTTTCATAACTTATGCAACATTTGAAGATTACCTTTTTAAAACAATTTATATACTCCCTTTATAGTAGATACTAATCGACTGGCATATTCTCTCAGATCCCCTATTCCTTTATCTTTTCTATTGTTTGTATACACAACTGCATAGCCAAGCAAACAGAGGATTACTTCTCTTAAGCAAACTAAGGCACAATGACAGAAAGCTAGTCTACTCTACTACTGAATGAGATAACGACATTGATGCACACCAACCAGAAGCCCACCAATTCTGACCAGAGGTTTTTAGGCTTGATGATTTCAAAGAATGTTCTAGCCATTGAGATGTGAGAGTTGCTGAACATTTTCACAGCTAGAGGTGAAATCAAAAGGTTAATAGCATTGAAATAGTTAGCCGGTTCTGTATACTGAGGAACCCTGACTTCATGCAGACAGAACCAAAATAAAAAGGTACTAACGGACTGTCACTGACCTGACACTTCAACTTATTTCCTTCGCCAAGGGTGCTGCCAGCATCATTGTCCATTTGATTTTAAAATTTTCAGCATTTTTGTTAAACGTCTGATTAGTACCTTGGAATTTTCAGTGCCTCATTAATATTGGAGGATACTGGGATTACACACATTAACTGCCAGTAAATCTGCATGGTTTATGTATGGGCCATAAAATCATTACAGAAGAGACCCTTCAGCCCATCAAGTCTACTCCATTAAAAAAATCTCAACCTACACCAGTCCCACTTTCCAACACTTGGCCCATTTCAAGTACTCATCCAACTACTTTTTAAAGATTGTGGGTTTCCTGCCTTAACCACTCTCCCAGGCAGTGCATTCCATTTCCAAATTTCCTCAAATCCCTCTAAAACCCCCGCCTTTCACCTTAAAATTATCCCTTGTTACTGACCCTTCAACTGAGGGGAATAGTCGCTTTCTATACACATCCATCAGGTCCCCTCTCAATCTTCTCATAGCTCCTCTGCATCTCCTTCAGTGCAATCATATCCTCTCTATAGTTCAGTGAGCATAACTACATACAGCATTCCAGCTGAGAGCCGACCATAATCCTGCTCTTATAATCGATGCAATGACCAATAAAGACAAGTGCTCAGTATGCTGTTTTAATTAACCTATTAACCTGTCCTGGTGTCATCAGGGATCTGCGGACAAGCACCCCAAGATCCCTCTGAACTTCCTCATGTTCTACCACTGTCTTGTTGCTTCCTCCAAAGTGCACCATTTCACACTCAGTTAAATTTCATCTACCATTGACAAGCGCATTTGACCAACCTGTATCCTCCTGTAACTCAAGACCACCTTCCTCACTGTCAATCCCCCAATCAGCGTGCCATCCGTAAACTTATCATTGCCCCCACATTTTCTTCTATAATCATTAAAATGTAATTATCACATAATTCACAAACAACAAGGGGCCCAACACTGATTTCAGTGGTATGCTGCTGGACACCAACCTTCAGTCTTCTTCTACCACTCTCTATTTCCTAAGACTGAGTTAGTTTTGGATCCAACTTTCCAAGTTACTGTATGCTTTTGTCATCTTTATCACTTTCCCATATGGGACCTTGTCAATGGCTATGCTGTAATCCATACCAACCACATCAAGTGTGCTAGCCACTTCTGGTCACCTCCTCAAAAAAAAAATTAAAATCAAATTTGTTTGGCATGACCTCCCTCTGACAAAGCCATGCTGACTATCCCTGATCAAACCTTGCCTCTCCAAGTGGAGATTAACTGTCTCCTTTAGAATTTTCTCCAATAGTTTCCCTATCATTGACCTAAGATTCAATGGTCTATACTCCCTGGTTTAGCACTAGCATCCTTCTTGAAAAAAGTGGAAACACATTAACTGTCCTCCAATCCCACCACCATTGTTCTGCCCTCAATTTACTGTTTCCAATTTACTTTGGCCAGATCATGGCATCTTTTAATAAAATCGGCCTTTCCTCAATCCAAAGCCCTAGCGCCTGTTGTCAGTTTATGGGTCTATAATACAGTCCCAGCCATGTGATTGCCCCTTTTTATTACTAAGCTTTACCCACGAAGCCTCCATTTGATGTTCTAAGATATAATCCCTTCTTCCTGCAATGACCGACTCACCAATAATGCAACATCATCTCCATTTTTACATCCTACCCTGTCTTGCCTGAAGATCCTACATCCCAGAATGTTGAATGGCCAGTGCTGTCCCCAGCCATGTTTGTGATGGTAACATTGCAATTTTACAAATTAATTCATCTCTCTTACCTCTTATACTCCCATTATTAAAAAGGAGAGGTTATCTAGCTGAACTTTGTCTGCCTTTGCTCCTTTACTCAAGGGTGCTGTGTCCCTACTGTATTAACACAGTGCATCCCCTCTCCCTGCCAACTAGCCTAAATTCCTCTCAACAGCAACAGCGAACCCATCTGCAAGGATGTTGGTCTTATTCTAATTCAGGTGCAGACCATCTCATTTGTACAGGAGCCACCTACCCTAGAAATGATCCCAGTGAGCTAAAAATCTAAAACTTCTTGCACCCGTTCTTGAGACGTGCATTCACCTGCATTATTCTCTTATTTCTGCACACTCTAGCACCAAGTAAAGTTGTTATAGCTCCCAGAGGACCATCTTTGTCATTAGACCAAGATGACTGGTGGTAACTTTAACCCAAAGGTCTCCAGATCTCAGGTAAGGGGCAAGATTGAGAAAACAGGACCTTCATGGTGACCTCAACAGGTACAGAAACTGAATGTGCACTGTTGGGGTCACTATGCATTTCAAACCAGTTATCCAGCTAACTGAGCAAACTGACATCCCTATGATTTGTAGAATTTTACACTGAGCAACATCCACTGAATAGATGCAACCAACAGTGGTATTACCAACAACACTTACATAAAATAGTAAGTGTAAGATCAGCAAAGAGAAAAAATTGAGAAGTCTTTTAAATATGAAAGACTTTGATGGGGTAAAGATCATGATAGACATATCATACCATAATATGGACCAACTAAATTTCCTACTGAATTGCTCTTGGCCCATAATAATGAGGTAGTAGATTATACTTGAGCAAAATAATCTTAGTGAGTAAAAAACACAAGATAAACTAATAAAAGATTCCCATTTCAATTTTTAAACATGCAAACCAAAGCAATGTATAACTTTAGGCAACGTTAATGGGTTGGCAACTTGTCACAGCGCCGTAAAGAAAACATAAGAACTATGAAACATCAGATTAATTTTGTGTTTCACATACATATAGTAAAATGATGCATTACTTACATCTGGCACAATGACTGTTAGTTTAGGATTAAGTGCATGATACACTTTCCCAATTGCTCCTTTGTAACACCAAAACGGGTTGTAATCTTGTGAATATTTTGTATTTGCGTCTCGAGCTGTGGTGAACATTTTATACCAGACAGTAGCATTGCTGAATGTTTCAGGGACGCAATGTGGTGGCTGGCTGCAAAAAGAAAGTAATTTTCACATTACTTCAAATGTTAAAAACTAGTTTGAATGACGTCGTCCACTTCTCTCCTAATGCCTTGCCCCTTTTCACACCATTAGGGCTGATAGCAAAAACATTGATAATTTCAAACTCTTGGAAAGAGTGTTGTGCAAGTATGCTCTGCTCCAAAGCAGATCCTTGGCTCATGTTCTGACGCTTCATGCCAGTTTTGTTTTGTTGTTGATGGTCATTTGGTATAGCCATCCACTTCAGGGAAGACAAGGAGACAGGTCACACAAGTCAAACACAAGCAGAACAGGAATCAAAATCTGTCCTGTTGCCGTTTATCTGAACCAAATCTGAGCCATCTGAGAACATTAGCCCCTTTAAAAAACATATCCATTTTAGTTTTGTTTAAAACTAGATTTTTGGTAACTTCAAAATTATCTTGATCTGGAGCTAAGCTTTGAACCAAGCTCTATAACAAAGACCACCTACTTCCAGGTCTGGAGGCATCACCCTGCCTATTGTTGAAATCATCCTTCATACTCTTGACCTTTAGAGTCAACTATTCCACTGCAATTCCGTCCAGCTTCTCAATTTTCATTTAAAAAAAACACTCCTCAAATTTCAAGTCTCTGTATTCTTCCCAATCCTACCAACTACTGCTCACCCTCTGCTCATTGATCTATATTTGATCCAGGTCCACAAACACCAAATTAAAATTAGCTTGTTAAATCCATCCATGGGCTTCCCATCCTAATCTCATCAACCCTGAAGCCCTCAAAGAACTTTGCAACTTCCAAATTTAGTCAATTGTGCACTCTCCACTGTTCACCACAACATAGGTTAGCACAGCCCTTCCTGATGGAATGATTGCTAAATCTGTTTTCCTTATCTCTTCCTTTAAATGACTTCCTAAATCCTGCCTTTTCAAACAAACCTTTAGTCTCCCAACCTTATGCTTCCTTCTTTAGTTCAATGTCAACTATTGTCTGATTGCTTAGTGAAGTATCCAGAGATGTGTTTACTACATTAGTGACACTTTATTAATGCAAGTTGCTGTTGTTAAAGGACCTAACACTTAAATAAGCAGATTATGTTTTTCCAGATCAAGAAATAAATAAGATGTACTCTAAAACAAAAGCAAAAAGACATTCCACATTAAGAGATTAACTAGATGTTAGAAAGTTGCCCTTCGTTAATTACGTTGCATTACTCATACTGTTCACTATTCGTCAACCATATTCTACTAAGTGTTTCAGAAAAATAAACTATTTACAAACATGGAAACAGACTCTTGGGTCCAACCATTCATGCAGAACACAATCCTAAACTAAACTGGTCCCACCTGCCTGCTCCTGGCTCATATCCCTCAAAACCTTTCCTATTCATGTAGTTATCCAAGTATCTTTTAAACATTGTAACTTCTTTGCCCACTTCCTCAGGAAGCTCATTCCACACGCAAATCACCCTCAGGTACAAAATTTGCCCCTCACGCCTTTTTTAAAAATCTCTCTCCTCTCACATCAAAAATATGCCCCTTAGTCTTGACATCTCCCATTTTGGGGAAAAGACATAAGCATTAACCCTATTTATACCCCTCATGATTTTTATAAAATTCCATAAGATCACCTCTTAACCTCATTCACTCCAGTGGAAAACGTCCCAGTCTATCCAGCCTTTCCGTATAAATCAAACCTTCCATACCAAGCAAAATCCTGGGAAATCTCTTCTGAACCCTCGCCAGCTTAGTAATATCTTTTTCCGAGAACTGGGGAACCAGAACTAAACACAGTACTCCAGAATATGTCTCACCAACGTCAGAGTCATAGAGATGTACAGCACGGAAACAGACCCTTCGGTCCAACTCATCCATGCCGACTAGATATCCCAACCCAAACTAGTCCCACCTGCCAGCACCCGGCCCATATCCCTCCAAACCCTTCCTATTCGTATAAGCATCCAGATGCCTTTTAAATGTTGCAATTGTACTCGCCTCCACCACTTCTCAACATAATTTTCCAACTCAGCGATGAAGGCAAGCATGCTAAACACCTTCTTAACCATCCTGTCTGTATGCATTACAAACTTTGAAGAATTATGTACTTGAATCCCTAGGTTCCTCTGTTCTGCAACACTACCCAAGACCCCACCATTAATTGTATAAATCCTGCCCCTATTTACTGTATCAAAATCGATACCTCATACTTATCCAAATTGACCCATTTGATCAAGATCCCTTTATAATTTTAGAAAATCTTCTCCGTTGTCTAATTATGCCACCAATTTTGATGTCACCCACCAACTTACTAACCATGACAAATAAGAGAGGACCCAGAACCCAAACATGTGGAACGCCACTGGTGCTAGGCCTCTCGTCCAAAAAACAACCTTCTACCATCACTCTGTATCCTGACATTAAGCTAATCATGTATCCAATCGGCATGCTCACCCTGAATCCCATATAATCTAACTTTCCAAATTAGTCTTACTATGCAGAACCTTGTCAAAAGGCTTTACTAAAATCCAAGTAAACAATGTCTACTGCTTTGCTGTCATCAATCTTTTCATTGCAACCGTTAACTTATAACTTTTTTGGTTGCATTAGTGGGAATTAAAAATGAAAACATTTTAATACAAGACAAACGAGACATACAAATTCCCTCAAAATGCATCACTGCAACGTTTCCTATAGATGTATGACCATGCAGCCATTTGTAAGACTCGTGCATTTCAATTGTCCTCCACTATGTGTCATCGGCTTCCATTTGAACCTGCCATGCACAGAGGTTAGAGGTCACGCAGAAGAAACAAAAATTTGGAGAACATTGCTGCAAAGTACATCAAATACAGGGTCACAGATGTGCATAGTTATAACCTATCACAAATTATGAACAGTATTTATTAGTTCTTCCATAACGGCTTTCAAGTAAATAAAAAGTATTTGCAACAAGTTATTTGCTAGACCAACAGAATGGGGAAAATAAAAGACCAAGTTATGGAGACACATTCCAGGTAGGAAAGAAAATCTTTACAAAGGATGCATTAACTCCTTGGAAGGTCATAACAATAATAAGTAAGCAATTTGTTTAAGTTACCGAATATGGGTGGCACGGTGGCACAGTGGTTAGCACTGCTGTCTCACAGTGCCAGAGACCTAGGTTCAATTCCCACCTCGGGCAACTGTCTGTGTGGAGTTTGCACATCCAAAAATGTGCAGGTCCAAAAACGGGCATGCTAAATTGCCCGTAGTGTTAGATGAAGGGGTAAAGGTAGGGGCTACTCTTCAGAGGGTCGGTGTGGACTTGTTGGGCCAAAGGGGTGTTTCCACACTTTAAGTAATCTAATCTAAACCTCTGCTAAAATATGTTGTCCAGCTACAGCAACTATTTGAAGAACCTTCAGTTTAAGAAAAAAAAGTTAAACAAGATCTGTGGAATAAGTTTAATTCAATTAACTGAGCTGATCACATTTTAACCTTAATGTCAGAACGTTGTAGATTCAATTCCAAGGTTTCAGAATAGTCCAGGTGGCACTTCAACAGGAAGTATCATCTTTTAAATGAGATCACTACAGCCCCACCTTCAGGTACTGCAGTGTACCTGTGTGTACAAACTGCACTTGGTTCCCGAAACTCAGCAGTGATTACACTTGAAGAACAGCTCATTTGATAAGATTCGGAAGATCCTGATAACAAAAGGTGAGTTAAACAGCAATTGATTTACTTTTCTCAAAAGAAACAATACAGAAGGGAAATTAATTTTCTCTAAGCAATAGCTTCTGAAGCAATAAATAATTAGGAGGCGCTGGTTTAATTTTCGTTATCATATAATATGTGATATTCTTCAAGCAAGGTCACAAATCCCAAATGCTGTAGTCAAACCAGAATGGAGATTAGGTTTAATTTGGCATGTAAATTGGTTTTTCTACGGGAGCCAAGGATCTGAATCTGACGATTGAATGGAGAAGTATACTTAAGCCAATTTCATTGAATTGTACTAATGGGTCCTTCAGAAACTTATCTAAATGGATTCTGCTGCATAAAAGGAAACTATTTTCTGTACAAAAGGATTCATCAAATAGAAGAGGGGGTAGAGTTAAGGCATTAATATTTCAACTCATGGAATAGTATAATACTAAAAATGTAAACAATGCTGACAGTATGATGATGCAGTAAAGTGATGTGATGTTATCAGGACAACCTTATTATGTAAGAATCCTGGCCATAAAATACTCATGTCTTCACATAAATTTACCCTGTACTTCATTTGATGGTCTTCTCTCCTGAATACTTCAAGAATCTTCGATTCAATTTTATGAATGGCAGACACTCTTATCCATGTCACACAAGTAGTCCCTATTTCTGTTATCACAACTGTGGGTATGAGAGGGGTAATCAATTGTGGAAGGGAGAGAAAGTGACTTTATTTTTATTCTCACCACTAATCCATAGATATGCATTTAATATAGTAGTAGTCAGAAATGGTGACTATGAGTCATATTTTTCTTCCATAATCCTGAGCTCACTTATTACTGCTCAGCTAGACTCAGTGTACTTTGCACCAAACAGAATTCTGACCAGATATAGTTCTTCTTTTTGTGGCTCAACTATTCACTAGAAAACCCAAATTCTGGTGATTCTGAAAACCGGGAAGAAAATTAAATTTCTAAAAATTCTTAAATGGTTGCTAAAAGATTTGGTAACTGTACTACTGGATAACTTGATTTGGAGGTACCAGTGTTGGACTGGGGTGTACAAAGTTAAAAATCACACAACACCAGGTTATAGTCCAACAGGTTTAATTGGAAACACTAGCTTTCGGAGCACTGCAGTGTACCTGTGTGTACAAACTGCACTTGGTTCCCGAAACTCAGCAGTGATTACACTTGAAGAACAGCTCATTTGATAATCCTTATACTCCACAACTACCTGACGATGGAGCAGCGCTCCGGAAAGCTAGTGCTTCCAAATAAATCTGTTGGATTATAACCTGGTGTTGTGTGATTTTTAACTGGATAACATGGAAGATTTACCATTCCCAATACCAAAGCCAAACAACACCAAACTAAATATGCACCCTCACACAAAGTATAGTTATGGACAATACCACTAGCTGGTAGGGAGGTTGACAAGAAAGAGTATAAATCACTGGCATCAAATGCGGATAAATTCATTTGATTGAATGAATTAATTACCAAATTAATCCAAGTTTGAATGTAGCATCTGCATTAGCTATCAGTGCAAATATTCTCTCACATTCACCCTACACAATATATTCACTCCTAGTTCAAAAATCCCAGGTAGGTTAGAAAATAAAAATAGGTAAATACAAATGACTGCAGATGCTGGAAACCAGATTCTGGATTTGAGTGGTGCTGGAAAGGCACAGCAGTTCAGGCAGCATCCGAAGAGCAGGAAAATCAACGTTTCTAGCAAAAGCCCTTCATCAAGCCCAAATCGTCGATTTTCCCGCTCCTCGGATGCTGCCTGAACTGTTGCGCTTTTCCAGCGCCACTCTAATCCTGGAAAATAAAGATACCCTACACACCCATTTGAAAGCCCCAATCACTTCCAGAATAATACTCACACTGTGACAGGAAAAACATTAGTTGCAGCTGTAATGGTCATGCATGTCGTGTAAACCATCTGCTCACACTGGCCATGGAGTACACATTCATCGGAATTCCAGGAAGTTGGCAAAGTAAATGTAATATTCATTTCTTCATGTGATTCATGCCCTATAAAATAGTCACAATGTATTTTTAAAATCACAGTCAATAAACATTTTAGGGTGCACTAAGTGCTCAAAACATGCCACTGGGGACATTACAATAAAAATCAAAAGTCATATCTTCCTGGAGAGCTACTCAGTATTATAGCAAAATTGATTGTTAAAAATGGATCTGTTCACTTTATAGATTGTTGTGTTAGTAATAAATATTAGTTCTGCACATCAGAAGTACAACATGCAATAAGGTACACCACAAGAAATAATCAGATCTGCTAATCACAAATTTGATTGAACAAACTATTCAGCAATAAATATTGCTTTATAATCCAATTCACAATGAGAATTTTCTCATTTTCATATTCAGTCTGTAGCAAGTAGTAGTAAAATTGAATTATTTAAAACATCACACAAAACATATTAGAAGTGCAACTGCACAAACATAATGGTATCAAATAAAATACAACATAATCAAAAGCAAAGTATTAAATATTTCCACCTCCAACACCTACTCTCAGTCAGCCTTTTGAAATTCATATTTGTGGTTTATTTAATTGCCAGTGTCCTGGGAATTGAGAGTGTGGCGCTGGAAAAGCACAGGTCAGGCAGCATCCAAGGAGCAGGAGAATCAACGTTTCAGGCATAAGCCCTTCATCAGAAATCATGAACGGTGAAATTCCTGATGAGCGGCTTATGCCCAAAATGTTGATTCTCCTTTTCCTCGGATGCTGCCTGACCTGCTGTGCTTTTCCAGCACCACAGTCACTCTGAGCTCCAGTATCTTCAGTCCTCACTTTCTGCTTGCATTTTAAGAATGCAAGTCTGACATTTTGGACCAATGTATACTCTAAAGCTAATCCAAAACAAATCTTTATAAAATTTTCACCAAGAATGTATACTGTAGAAAACATTCTTCTACAGTAATACTTCAAAGAATCAGTACCAGGTTCTTGCAACATTACCAATTTGACAAACTTCCTATGATGAAGCAACTGTAACTGGAAATTTAAAACCATTACAAAAGTTGTTTATTCACAGCTAATATCACAGTGGGAGGCAGAGTAATAGACATTATGTTTCCTTGGAGTATGCAGGTGATTCAGGACCCTTGTAACTTTTTTTTTGCTGAGCTATGAAACAGTGACTAAAAAGGACACAATTTGGATGCAGCCTGTTTTGGAATGTTTGTTTTGCAGCTGTGTCGCTTACAGGAACAAGTGGTTGTACACACAGATGCTGAGAAGAACTTTCAACGAGATATAGATTAAGACATTTGCAGAACAGAAGGTGACTATTCAGCCCATCATGTTCACACCAGTCAACAAAGACATCACCACACTCATCCATTTTAAGTTCTTGGCCCATAGCGTAGAGGCGGTGACAATGCAAATGAAGACCTAAATACTTCAAGTGTTACAAAAGTTTCTGAATTAACCACCCTTTAAAGCAGTTCCAGAATCCCAGCAGCCTCTGGATGAAAAACATTCTCTTTGCCTTCTATATCTTACCTTAAATTTATGCCCTCTGGTTAGTGACCCTTCTACGAATAAGAAAAAATGCTTTCCTATCCTTAAGTGAAACAAAAGTGAGGATATTGTAAATCGGAAGCAAACAAGAAAAAAAAAATTAGAGAAACTCGGGAGGCCTGGCTCACAGGACTCTAAACATGAATGTTATTCTTTCCACAGATGCCACCAGGTTTGCTGAGCTTCTCCAGCAATTTGCTTTTGTTTTCTTTACTACTCACTCTATCTGCAACCCTCAAAACCTTAAACATCTCTATTAGGTCTCTTCACAACTTTAACTGCTCCAATGAAAACAATCCCGGCCAATCTAATCTTTTCTCATAACTCAGACTCTCAGCCCAGGCAGCAACCTGATAAACATTCTCTGCAACCATTCTAGTTCAATCACATCATGCTTACCAGAACTGTAAACAGTACTCCAATTGTGGTCTAAACAAGTTTTATAGTTCCAGCATGACCATCTTGCTCTTGTATTCTAAAGCTCAGCTAAAAAAGACAAATATCCCACATTCCTAATTAACCATATTATCTTCAGTGATTTATGCACATGCACTCAGTTCCTCTCATCTTCAGTACCTTCAGGCACAGTGGTTAGCATTGCTGCCTCATAGCGCCAGGGACCAGAGTTCAATTCCACCCTCAGGCGGCTGAAGTTTGCATATTCTGCCCATAGGTGCTGCTCCGGTTTCTCTCTCAGTCCAAAGATGAGCAGGTTAGGTGGATTGGCCATGGGAAATGTAGGATTACAGAGATGGGATGGGTTGGGGAAGGATGCTCTTCGGAGGGTCGGTGTGGACTCAATGGGCCAAATGGCCTGCTTCCACAGTGTAGAGATTTGAAGACTCCAAAATCCTACCACTTATTGTGTAATTCCTTGGTCTTGTCAGCCCTCCACACGTGCTTATCTCATATGTCTACCCTTATGATCTCATTTGATAGTAATTCCCATGACATCAGCCATCCTCACATCAAGAATTGATTCCTTAGTCTGTATCATGAAAACTGATGCTGTACCTATTCAGTTGCTCTGCCATTTCTTTGATCCCCACTATTACTTCAGCAGTCCAATGGCCACTCTTGCCTCTCTCTTCCCTGAGCTTCTAAAAAAACTCCTACAATCTTCTATTAAGAGCGAACTTACTTTCAGATTTCATCTTCCCTTCCCCCATACTACTTTTAAACTGTCTTTGCTTAAAAGACTCCCCAGTCCTCTGGCTTCCCACTGATCTTCACCTCATTGTATGTTTTTCCCTTTTGCTTTTACGCTGTTCCCGACTCCCCTTGTCTGCAATGGCTGTCTGGTCCTCTTAATATGTTTCTTCTACCTTGGTTTGAATTTCTGCTGCACATTCCAACTTATCTCCAGAAAACAACTGTTTATTTTCACCTGAATGGCAAAGGATGAGAGGTGACCTGATGGAAGTTTCCAAAATTATGAGACTCAGTCTTTTTGTCCCAGGATAGGAATATCAATTACTTGGTACATAGCTTTTTTTTTTAAAATAAAAGGGCATAAGTTTACAGGAGATGAGAGAGGCAAGTTTTTTTTTTTAAATTCAGAGGGTGATAATTGCTTGGAATGAACTGGTGGAGGAGACAACATCTAAATATCTTGACAGATAAATGAACAAGCGGAATATAGAGATATGGAGCACAGAGGCAAAAGGTTTTAGTTTAGAAAGGCATCATATATGTTGGTACAGTATTGGTGGACACAAGGACCTGTTCATGTGCTGTACTGTTCTTTAAATTCTTAATTCCTGGCATTGCTACTCCACCATCTTTTCTGTTAGGTTGCCCTTCCAATCAACACTGGCTAGCTCCTGCCTCATGTCTTTGTAGTTATCTTTACTCAATTGTAATACTGTTACATCAGATTCCAGCTTCTCTCCCTCAAATTGCAGAATGAAGTCTATCATATTGTCACCGCCTTCATTTTAAGCTCCCTAATCAAGACTGCCAGATGACATAGCAAATCCAGAAAGGCCACAAGCTGCTTCAGAAAATCTTGCGGACGTTCCACAAATTCCTTTTCTTGGGATCTGCTACCAACTCGATCTTCCCAGTACATCTATATGATAATCCCTTGTTCATCAACGCTTTCTTTCATGTCTTTCCTATCTTCTGATCTTTTTTCTGCCCCACATTCTGACTACTGCTAGAGGGTTCTTGCACCATCTCTCCAACATTCATCTGCTCTATCCTTCTATGCCTATATTCACTACTGCATGACACCAGGAGGAAATCTAGAGATTGCTACCTTATTCGATTTCCTATGTAACTCAATAAAGTCTACTTGTAACATCACATTTTTTTCTTCCTATATCATTGGTCCCAATATCAACCACTACTTCCGATTGTACACCTGCTTCTTTCAGAATTCCCCTGCAGCCGTTCTGTGGCAATCTTGACCCCAACACCCAAGCGTTGACATACTATCCTAGAGTTATAACAACTGCTGAAGTGTCTATCTATTCTACTCATTAACAAGCTCCCTACTTCATTAACAAGCCCCTCCACACTTCTGCTTCCCAAGTAGCTAGATTATCCACAGTGTCATGGACTTGACTGTGGCTGGTCTCCACGAAGGAACCATCACTATCATAGTCTAAGACTGAAAAATGTTCACAAGTGAATGGCACTTGGGATATTTCCTCACTGTCTATCCAGCCCCCTTGTTCTGTCTGGCAATCACCGAGTTAGTCAGCCAGTTCTTAAGCTATATTTACAATCTTTAATCACAAGCAACAAGAAGTTTATTTAAATAATATAGGAGGAAGCATAGTTAAAAAGACAACTATTTGACTAAAAACCTGGAAGTAAAATTGTAAAATATTTGCGTAGATTATAAAGTTTTTTTTGTGGAAGTTAAATTCATTGAAATTAAATCAGTCAATACAATATAAATACACAAAACCTGGAATCATCCAACAACTGAATTAATGGGATAAAGAAAGCTGTGCAAAATTATAAATGAACTGAAACAAATTAAGTTTTAAAATTAATTTGATTCCAAATTTTTAAAAACATTACAACATTGAACTGTGGAAGAGAAGTAAAAAAGGCAAGCCAATAACTTAAGATTAGAGAAATAAAGTTACAGCACTTCAGTTCATCAGGACAGAACACATTGCAGTTTCTTTACCTGTCAGCCCGATCTGATGTCCAAATATAGTTGCACTAAGGTGTGTAATATTGCGAGAGTATCCACCAAAAGGTTTTAGAGGATCCAATGTGAGTGTTATAGAAACAGAAATATTTATTGGTCCAGGATCTTCCAGAACTGATGGAGATTGTGTGGAAGATCGCATTTGTCCACTTGTTACAGTGCTCTCTGGGGTGGTTGTTTCATTAATGAGGTGCTTTAAAGTTTCATTCTCAGATACACACAAGTCCAGATCATTAAATCTCAACAGGAAAGTGTTCCAGTCCTATCAGGAGACAAAAAAAGTGTTTATTTTAAAATCATAATTTTAGTGCTTCAACTTTTAAAATATATTGCAATAGCAATCACAATCCACTTAGTAACAATGATTTTGATTGATGCTGTCACCATTAACCACCACCAGAATTACTTTCATAATAACATAGACATATTCAAACAGCACCTTGGATTTTTGAAAAAATATCCTTAAGTGGTGGTGAGCTTCTTGAACTGCTGCAGTCTAAGAGACGCAGACATGCCAACAATGCTATTAGGGAGTTCCAGGATTTTGTTGTGTGCCTTGGAGGAAAACTTGCAAGTTGTTGTCCTTATTCTTCCAGATGACCAAAATCTTGGATTTAGTAGATATTGCCAAAGGAGCCTTGATGAGCTGCTGCATCAATGGTGGAGGAAGTAAGTTTTGAAAGTAGTCAATGGTTTGCCAAGCGTGCCAATTGCTTTGTACTGGATGGTGTCAAATATCTTGACTGTCGCTGAAATTGCACCCACCCAGTAAAGCAGAGTGCTATATCACACTTTTGACTACATGATATAGAGGCTTCATGAAGCCAGATGGTGAACTACCTATTGCAAAATTCCCAGCCTCTGACCTGCTCTGTAGCACTACAGTATGAATATGGCTTACCCAGTTTGTTTTCTGGTTATTGGTAACTTCTAGGATTTTGACAATGGGGGATTTAGTCATGGAGAAATGATTAGATTGCCTCCTGTTGGAGATAGTTGTTGCCAGGTACTTAAGTAGCACAATGTTAGTGGGTGGCACGGTGGCACAGTGGTTAGCACTGCTGCCTCACAGCGCCAGAGACCTGGATTCAATTCCCACCTCAGACAACTGGAGTTTGCACATTCACCCCATGTTTGCGTGGGTTTCCTCCCACAGTCCAAAAATTTGGCCATGCCAAATTGCCCGTAGTATTAGGTGTATGGGAATAGGTCTGGGTGGGTTGCGCTTCGGCGGGTTGGTGTGGACTTGTTGGGCTGAAGGGCCTGTTTCCACACTAAGTAATCTACTCTAATCTAATGTTACTTACTACACATCAGCCCAAGTTTGAATGTTGTCTAGAGCCAGGAACATGTGGATTATAGAAAGATTTTCATAGTCATTTCACTGATTCAAAGGATGAATAAAAGTTTGGTCAAGGAGGTGCATTTTGGGAACTGGAATGAGGAAAGGCAGAGAGGTTTGAAGAGGTAATACCAGAGCATAAGGCCATAAATGTCTGAAAACAGTGTTAATGCGAGTGGGTGAAACACAAGCGAGAGAATTGGAGAATGCTACAGACATAGGGAGGCAATCCCCATAAAGGAATTCAAAGAGAACAAGAAAATTAATAAATTTAAACTGTTAGGAAAACTGAATTCTAGCGTGTGAAACCTGGTGTGAGACAGGATACAAACACTGATTAAATGAGCTAAAATATGCAGAGATTAGAAGTTAAGTGAAATGTAAGCAAATTTCAAGTCTACATATAAAATTATGGAAGGAGGTTTCTCTGTAAGGGCTTCAGCAGAGGTGCAGACACACGAGATCTTTTTATGGGCAAAACGACACTTTTTTTAAGAAAAAGCATATAGAATATCAGAAGACTTCACAAGTTGCAAATGATCAGTGAATTTAAAAAAAATCCAAGGTCAACCTTTATCTTAATTGATCAGTTGAAATTAACAATTGCCAAGAGGAAGAGAATAAAGGAGACTGGCCACTAACCAAAGGTCTATTAAATGTGTGAACAAACTCTTCAGAAATGTCAGGCAACACACATGAAAAGTAAGAATCAAAATGCAGACAATATGTAATGACTTGCTGATGCTTCCTCTTCCCAAGACTTCTCATATCCATGTTGTTAAAATACAGTCTACACTTGAAGTTTTATTTTTCATTAAACTTGGCACACAGAACACTTCAGTCAACACGAGATCATCATTATCCTTTGAGGTGCATACACTAGGCTTCCTTTGTTCAAACAATTTGACTGCAAAACCCTCTGAAGCACTCACTGCCAGAGCAGCTTCAGTTTGGACGTCTAAAGGTTTACATTTAATACTTACTTTTGAATAACTGCCATTTGTTTTATTAATATTATGTGTATTTTGAATTGTGTGAAAATTATGCTGATCTCAACATATTTGACAAAATACTATTGGACAATACTTACAATAAAATCATTTCTCACCAAAACTAGCACAAGACTTAATCAAAATCATTTAGCTTCAATGCCTTTGAAGGAAACGTCAACCAAGGTCTCACCTATCCTCTCAAGTGGTTGTAAAAGATCCCATGGCACTATGGGATGAAGTACAGGGTATTCTCGTTGTACTACAGGAAAGACCATCACAACAGATCTTCATTTGTTGGGACTCCTTGCTATGTGCAAATTCAAAGGCCCATTTCTCTCGAAGTGGGGCTAAACTTCAAAATTTATCCCCTCATTGTGAAGTACTTAGGGATGGAATGAAGCTGTGAAATGTGTCATAATAAGAAGTTCTATTTAAAATGTTTTTCTCACTTCTGTGACTATTCTTTTGTAAACCTGACAGCAGATGCATTCAATTTAATCCACAAACAAATGAAGTGTTCAAAAAAGAAATCACTGTGCTGCCAATTATGAGGTGGCATGGTGGCTCAATGGTTAGCATTTCTGCCTTATAGGATCAGGGACCCGGATTCAATTCTGGCCTTGAGCGGCTGTCTGCTTGGAGTTTCAAGTTCTCCCTGTTCAGCCATATGTCCTAGTTTCCACCCACAGTCCAAAAATGTGTACATTAGGTGAATTGTTCATAGTGTCTAGAGATGTGCAGGCTAAGTCAATTAGCACGGTAAATGTGGGGTTATGGAGACAGAATAGGGGATTGGGCCTGGGTGCGATGCTGTTACGAGGGGTGGTGAGGAGTCAAGGGGACAAATAGCCTCTTTCCGTTCTGTAGAGATTCTATAATGCCATTTAGCCAGTAATACTACTAATTAATAATAATTAATTAACTAATACACTTAGGTTTGTGCTTTTACCTGACAAAAGAGATTCATGAGTTCTATTACAGATTAACACAGGTTGAGGAAGTAAATGACAATAACTGGAACATGGCGTTTTGAGAAGGAAAAATGCTGTTTATATTTTAAAATATAGTGATCATTCCTCTTGTAGTGTGCAAAAGAGAAGGCAGAAATATTTAGCAAACTAAATGCCATTACAGCTGTTTTTGTTGACTTAAAGCAACGTTTGCAAGCATAGTTGTTTTTACCTCCAAGTGACTAAATACATCTTATCCACAGATTTCAGAACAGAAGTGACACTACAGTACATTTACAGTTGGAATCTATGTAAATAGTATCTATGTTCTGGTGAAAACCTAGAGCTTTAATCATGACAAACATTTTTTAAAAGCACTACTTCATACAATAAAAAATAAGAGGAAAGAAACAATACCTCAGTCATTTCTGGAGACTTTATTTCCTTTATTTTGAAAAAGTAACCCAATGTCAGGAAAGCGATGGCCATTGCACTGACACTAATCATAAACACCACAAGTGGAGGACGGTTGCTTATGTATACCTTCAAGTTCTCAAGTGGATGGATAGTAAGCATGGTTCCCATCAAGTAAACCTGCAAAACAAATCACTTTTTAAAATTGTATACAACAATGGATTTTATTATCTGCCAACAGACAAGGTTTCCTACAACTGACCTGCTATTTTGCAATTAGGAATGAAAAACCCAATGCTATTAAATATTTTTTGTTGTTTGATTCACATCAAACACACAGCTATCACTAAACCAAAACATCAAACTTAAAGCTCCAAGGCATTTAAAATTTACGTTATTTGCAGTTTACAGTCCAATTTACTATCACTGTCACAATTCATTCAAAAATTCAGAATAAAAATATTCTTGCTAATACACATACAATGATCAACAAATCAAAATTCTTGCCCAAAGTTGCAATGATTGCATATAGCAATCAAAAAGCTAAAAGTCTAGCCTCAAACATTAAGAACATTTCCAGAAAATAAAGCATCCAGCAGCTGTTTTGATTTGTCAAATCAGTCTCTGCCCACTTCCAACCTGACAAACTCTCTGTTCAGTAAGGTTAAATAGACTTAAACATATGAACTACATTCAGATGATTTAAAGCAGTTATGATGAAAAGTTAGTACCCAGTAGTCATAACCTAATTTTTCAGATTCTGTTTCAACTAATTATTTCTCACAAAGTTTTTCTTTATCCTGGCTATTTAGGTTGATTACAAAATTATGAAGCTCAGAATCAATGTCTATTCATGCTCGCACAGCTTCAATCTGCTTTTACAGGATTGAACAAAGAATTGAAATTCAGAGGTATGCACAAAGAATGGTTGAATTCACCCCTGGTCTTGAGCCAGCATGTAGCCTGTATTTAGTATTCTTTCCTAAAAAGGTAAAAAAAAACTCAAAACAAATCAGGATTTAGATGCAAAGCCAAGTCATGCACCAGCAATGTTAACACCAAGACATTAGAAAATGTCAGTAAAATGTTTTGCATATAGTATATGTCATGGAAATATTTACTTTGCTTCCTGTGTTTCAGTCATGACTATCATTAGCATTAGCAGTCATATCCATTTTTCACTGGAAAAACCGAAGCCATTGCTTCCAGTTCAGATTTCAAACACCATTCCCCAGTTAGACTCAGTCCATCTCTAAGTTTTTGAAATTAAACAAGTCTGATCTTCCTGGCTTGTTTACCCAAACTGAGTGAACACTTAACTATGCCTTCATTAAGACAGTTCACATCCACTTTGCTGACAGAATTTGCCTCAGATTGTGCGCTGCCGAAATCTTTGCTCTTGCATCTGGTACCTGCACACACAACTACGCCAACATGTTTTCTGACTGTTTCTCCACAGTCAATTTTCTGCACATGAGGTAATCGCAAAATCCTTCCCAAATTTTAACAAAGTCCAGTTCAACGATCGCTCCTCTGCAAATTGTCTTTATAATTTTCTCATTTCTCAGGAAAATAAAACACTTGCATTCAGATGTCTCCCTTCCATTTTTTCTCAAAATTGTCAATTTATCCATTAATTGTATAATTAAAGTATTTGTTCCATGAAAGGACAGAATTACATTTCACTGTTGTCATGTAAAGACCTTACCAATATGTAATTCATAAAGTCACACACAAAGTGCAAGGACAATGAGAGGAAAGAGGTTTACAATCAGATTATGAATATGTATAAAATCTTAAAAGAACTTGGGACTGTGCGTTTCTTTCTCATAATAAGGATGTCAGTATTGGGATTTCCAGTGACCACAAGCCCTCAATATAAAAGTTTCACTTCAATTTGTTACTCAATAGCTGGATTTTAGAATTGAACACAAAAGTGATTATCCCAAGCCTGAAAGATTATATATCTTTCAGTTGCATGAATTTACTTCATTATGATGAGTCACCGTAATGTTATATACAGACTTTCTAATGATCTCAACTGAAGTTACTACTAGACAAGTCAGATCGCAAAACATATTTTAAGAAAAACATAATTTGGCTTGACAGACCAAATTATGTTTTTCTTAAAATTTCACTGAAAGCACACAAGGCTATAGATTTAGACTTGCCAATTAAATAGAAGCTCGTTACTCAAAAGAAAATAAAAGTAAAATAAAAGTCTGGAAAGTTAACAAACTATATTCTTTTGCTGAGGTAAATTATCACCTTAACTGCTCTGAACCTCTTTTCTAGCAGAAGCTGCATTTTCAGTCAGGCCTCCTTCAAACCGAACCAAAAGCTAAGGTAAAACAAATCTGCTATTAATGAATGCCACAACAGCTAATGGCTTAACATTTCTCTCAGCTTTTGTAAACCTCAAAAATATAATTAACATTGCACAGGTCCTTGCAGTCACCTGGTTTCTCTCTGATACATACTGGTTTTAAAGTCACGGTTCTGATAAGACTGACCCAATTAAATTTTAAATCCCTTCCTTCACAAAAATCAGACCCATACCCATATAAGTTTGAAAACCAAACTCTTAAAAGAAATGAAGTCATTTAATGCAGTTCTGATAATATCCCTAGCGTTCATCAGCTACAAATATAAACAATCACGTCTGCAGAACCACTGTGAAATGCAAACATGGATTGCTCACTCATGTAGGTGACTGAAAGAAACTATTTACTAAAACCAATGATGCATCCAATTTGTACTCTAATACCTTAAACACAATACAAGGGATTTGAAAAAAACTCATCTGAACAACTTCCAAAATGCAGTGAAGAAATGTTACACAACAACGCATGCTGCGTGGCACAAGTACTCCCAAAGGGCTGTTAGGTACAGATTTCCATGATTTGACACTGTAGCAATAAAGGAATGCAATCTATTTCTACGTCAGGATAGCATGTGACAAGGCAGGGAACGTGAAAGTGTTCACATGGAACTGCTGTCCTTATCCTCCCAGGCTGTAAATGTCCAAGTTGGTAAACCCCAAAACAAAGTCTTGACAAATTACTAAAAGTGCATCTTACAAAAACTACACACTCCACCCAGTGCATCCATGGTGGAGGAAGTGAATGAGTAAAATGAGTTTTACTAAAATTAAATTGAATAATTAAATCCAAGAATGAGAAGTGAGCTGCCTCTTCTTCCAACCCTCCCATTTTTTTCCAAACCAAAGGGGTAGCCATGGGCACCTGCATGGGCCCAAGCTGTCCCTGCCTTTGCTGGGTACGTGGAACAGTCCAGAGCTACACCGGCACCATTCCCCACCTTTTCATCTGCTACAATGATGACTGTATCAGCACTACCTCGTGCTCCCACGAGATTGAACAATTCATCTACTTCACTAACACCTTTCACCCCGACCTCAAATTCACCTGGACCATCTCGGACACCTTCCTCCAGGGAAGCACTGAAGTTCGTGACCTGCTTTCTATTTGTGCGTTTAGGTTTCCTTGGGTTGAGGATGTCATTTCCTGTAGTGACAATTCCCTCCACAACTCCCTCGTCAGATCCACGCTCCCCACCAGCCCTCACCCCACTCCCTACAGCTTCCTCTGCAACCGCAGGAAGTGCAAAACCTGTGCCCACATCTCCCCACTCACCTCCATCCAAGGCTCCAAAGGATCCTTCCATAGCCGACAGAAATTTACCTGTACCTCCACAAATGTCATCTACTGTATCCATTGCACCCGATGTGGTCTCCTCTACATCGGGGAGACACGATACCTTCTTGCGGATCACTTCAGAAAACATCTCTGGGCCACCTGCACCAACCAACCCTACCACCCAGTGACTGAACACTTCAACTCCCCCAAGGACATGCAGGTCCTTGGCCGCCTCCTTCACCAAACCCTGCCTGGAAGAAGAACGCCTCATCTTCCACCTTGGGACCCTGCAACCACACGAGATCAATGTGAACTTCACCAGTTTCCTAATTTCCCCTCCCCCCCACCTTATCCTAGTCCCAAGCCCCCAACTTGGCACTGCTCTCTTGACCTGTCCATTATCTTTCCAATCTATCCGCTCCACTCTCTTCTCCCGTACCTTCACTTACTTATTATATTCTCAGCTACCTTCCCCCAGACCCCACCCCCTTCCCATTTATCTCTCAGTCCCCCAGCACATAAGCCCTTCATCAGGAATGAAGCCTAAGCCCGAAACATCGATTCTCCTGCTCCTTGAGTGCTGCCTTACCTGCTGTGCTTTTCCAACACCACACTCTCAACTCATCCTGAACGGTGCTGAAAATGTGTTGCTGGAAAAGCGCAGCAGGTCAGGCAGCATCCAAGGAGCAGGAGAATCGACATTTCGGGCATGAGCCCTTCTCCAGGAATGAGGAAAGTGTGCCAAGCAGGCTAAGATAAAAGGTTGGGAGGGGGGACTTGGGAGAGGGGCGTTGGAAATGCGATAGGTGGAAGGAGGTTAAGGTGAGGGTGATAAGGTGAGGGTGATAGGTCGGAGTGGGGGTGTGGGCGGAGAGGTCAGGAGCCCAGAAGGGCTCATGCCCGAAACGTCGATTCTCCTGCTCCTTGGATGCTGCCTGACCTGCTGTGCTTTTCCAGCAATACATTTTCAGCTCTGATCTCCGGCATCTGCAGTCCTCACTTCATCCTGAATGGTGTCAAACTTCAAGTGCAGTTTTAACAACACTCGTTCAGCAAACTGGAATGTATCCCATCACACTCCTATCTGTTGCCTTGTAGATGGTTGGAAAGTTTGTGTGAAACAGGAAGCAAGTCACTTACCATAATGCATCCAGCCCCTTGCCTGCTCTTGGAGCCACAGTATTTGTGGCTATTCCAGTTAAGTTTTAGTTAATAGTGACTGCCCAGGATGTTGATGATAAGTGATTGGCTGATTGTAATGCTAGTGACTGTTAAATAGAGTTGCCAGGTTTGACCTGTGTGGCGTAAACTGTATTTACCAGTTTATGCTATCTGAGTCAAGCCTGGCAACAGTCTTATTTATCATATCAAGCCTGAATGCTGTCCATGCCTTGTTGCAAGCAGTTAAGGACCTTTTCACTATAAGGCAAGTGCCCAGTTGGTTTTAATAAAAAACACATGAAAATGCTATCATTCAGGCTATTGTCTCTGTGCTGGCTGCTTGGTAGTGTTAGTCCAATACTAACCTAAGTGCCCTGCTCCCCTGAGTTGAAAATATTTATCCGATGCCCCTGCAAAGGATGGAAGGACTTTTGACTCAACTATTCCGTGCAGCAAAACTACAACAACCCTTCACAAGGAATTTTATTGTCCCAACTGCAGGCTTCACTCTCACAAATTTTAAAATGTAGGAGCTCTCATTACGAACATCCTAACTGGAAGAAAGAGTTTAATTCACCCAATTACAATTTTTCATTGCTCCCAGTATCATTCATTTAGACAATAGGTGCAGGAGTAGGCCATTCTGTCCTCCGAGCCTGCACCACCATTCATTATGATCATGCTCAATCAGTATCCTGCTCCTGCCTTATCTCCATAACCCTTGATTCCACTATCCTTGAGAGCTCTATCCAACTCTTTCTTAAATGGATCCAGAGACTTGGCCTCCACTGCCTTCTGGGGCAGAGCATTCCACACACCCACAACTCTCTGGGTGAAGAGGTTTCTCCTCATCTCTGTCCTAAATAGCCTACCCCTTATTTTTAAGCTGTGTCCTCTGGTTCGGCACTCACCCATCAGCGGAAACATGTTTCCTGCCTCCAGAGTGTCCAATCCTTTAATAACTTTATACGTCTCAATCAGATCCCCTCTCAGTCTTCTAAACTCAAGGGTATACAAGCTCAGTCGCTCCAATTTTTCAACATAAGATAGTCCCGCCATTCCAGGAATTGAACCTACGCTGCACTCCCTCCATAGCCAGAATGTCTTTCCTCAAATTTGGAGACCAGAACTGCACACAATATTCCAGGTGCGGTCTCACCAGGGCCCTCACCAGCTGCAGAAGAACCTCTTTGCTTCTGTACTCAACCCCTCTTGTTATGAAGGCCAGCATGTTATTAGCTTTCTTCACTCCCTGCTGTACCTGCATGCTTACCTTCATTGACTGGTGTACAAGAACACCCAGATCTCTTTGTACTGCCCCTTTACCTAACTTGACTCCATTTAGGTAGTAATCTGCCTTCCTGTTCTTGCCAAAGTGGATAGCCATACATTTATCCACATTAAACTGCATCTGCCATGCATCTGTCCACTCACCTAACCTGTCGAGGTCACCCTGTAATCTCCTAACATCCTCCTCACATTTCACCCTGCCACCTAGCTTTGTATCATCAGCAAATTTGCTAATGTTACTATTAATACCATCTTCTATATCATTAATATATATTATAAAAAGCTGCAGTCCCAGCGCTGATCCCTGCGGTATCCCACTGGTCACCACCTGCCATTCCGAAAGGGAGCCATTTATCACTACTCTTTGTTTCCCGTCAGCCAACCAATTTTCAATCCAAGTCAGTACTTTGCCCCCAATACCATGCGCCCTAAATTTTGCTCACTACATTTATGACTACATTTTCTATCCTTGGCATCAACTTGGCCGATTTACACTGTATTAACTTTATGCAGGGAATTTTAACACTTGGTTAGGTTGAAAACAGATGAGAAAGTAAAACTCTAAGATTCTCAAACCTGAATCCAACCCACCTAGTTAGTTTTAAATGGCTATCTTAATATATCACCTGCAATATCACAAGTCCTTCATTAATCTTTTGAGAAACACCTTCTTGAAGATCTTTTAGAAATCCAGGTATACTACATTTATTGGCTCCCTTTATCTACCTTACTAATTGCATTCTGAAATAGCTCCAATAAATTTGTTAAATAGGATTTTCCTATTGTTAAGCCACAATGACATCTCCTAATCACACTACCCTGTACTAAATGCATTGCTAAGACTTCCTTGATTGTAGATTCCAGTATTTCCACAAATTAATGTTATACTAACTGGCCTGTAGTTTCCATTTTTTCCAAATGCAGCATCAATATTTGTCAACTTATAATTTGATGGGAATATTCCAGAATCTTAAGGAACTTTTAAAAAACAAAGCTTGCAGACCAGCTATCTCTGCAACTCTCTTTTAGAACACTAAGGCATAGGCCATCAGGTGCAGTGAATGTCAGATTTTAGTCCCTTAAGTTTCATCAATACTATTTTTCTATTGATATTAGCTTCCGCACTCTTTTAGGTTATGCCCATTTTTGGGATGAATCTTTTATCTTATGATTCAAAGAAATGCACAAAATGCCTGTTCATTGCCTTTGCCCTTTCCTAGTTTCCCACAATAATTGTTCCTGTTAAGGGGCCAACATTAATTTTACCTAATCTCTTCCATTTTATTTAATTGTAAAAGCTCTCACAATATTGCTTTAGAATCCTGCTAGGTCACTCACATTCTTCTTTTTCCCTTCTCAACATTTTGGTAGCCTTTCGCTGGTTTCTGATATACTTCCAATTCCTCAATCTTGACACTTTTTCATTAAAACAATATTATAAGCCTCTTCTTTTGACCTAATACCATGATTAATTTCCTGGCTGAGCTGCAGATGGGTCATTCCTGCTGAATTTTGGTTTGCAATACAAAGTACTTCTGTGGAGTGCAGGTATCCCCCACTTTTTGAAAGTTTGATTTACACCACTTCACTTTTACAAAAGACCTACATTAGTAACTGTTCTCGCCAACCGAAAGAGGATTTTCGCTTTTACAAAAAAAGTGAAATTTTTCCCATATAAATGAATGCTCCTTCGCTTTATGCCATTTCGGCTTACAGAAGGTTTCATAGGAACACTCTACTTTTGATAGCGGGAGATACCTGTAAATGTTAAACAATACATTACATCTATTTTAAGTTTTACATTCCACTGTATGCCCACTCCTCAGGTCTGTTTATTTTTCTATTCCACCTGCTGAGAAAAGTTATAACACACCTCTGGAACAAATGAGATTTGAACCTGGGTCCCCAGGTCCAGGGATGAGAACACCACCACCATGCCAAATTTCTTCGAAGTCTTTCACAACCATCCTTAAAATGTTAACCTTCCTACTTTGCTATCATCAGCAATAAGATAATTTTCCTTTTACTCAAATCCAAATCACCAACATATAATGATTACAAAATGGACACAGTACGGACTTCTGCAGTTCACCGTTACCAACTCAAGTCTGAACAAAACCATTTAGTCCAAATCTTTTTTACGTCTGTTGTTGCAACACCTCTTATAACATGTACTTTTTTTTTTAAAAAGTTTCTTGAAGATACCCTTTCAAACAAAATCAGCCTATTAAGTTTCTTAAATATAACTTGTCTTTAATAAATCTATGCTAAATGTCCTTAAAACATCAGTTACTTAAGTGCTGTTTTATCCAAGATGACAGATTCCAAGCAGCTGCACAAATGACATTGGATTACTCCTTGCAAAATACCACAGATGCTAGAAATTTAAAGAAAGAGACAATGCTGGAAATACTTAGCAGGTCAGGCAGCATCTAGTGAAGAGAAAATCTGAGTTACATGTCATGGCGATGACCTTTCATGAGAACTGCTTAGTACTGTAATCAGGTGTGTCGTGATGTTATCATTGCACGACTATTCCAGAGACCCAGATGACTACGATGTAGGCATTGTTTCATAAATTTCACCATCTGCCAAGGTAGGTTAAGTCCAAATTTTTTTTTTAAAAACATATCTGGAATTAACAACTGTCTTGATGATGACCATTAAACCATTGTCACTGTCATAAAAGCCCATCTAGTTCACTGATGTTCTTTGGGATCTATCTTACCCAATCTGGCCTATAAATTACTCCAGACCCACAGCAGTTGACTTCTCTGCCTCTGAAATGGCCTTAGCCAGACACTTGGTTCAATGGACAATTAGGAAAGGACATTTAATGCTGTCATAACCAACAATGCCTACATCCGGATGAGCAAAGTTAATAAATTCTGAATGTTGATTGTTAGACCAGTAACTCATGGTAAATTATTTATTTATCCCATCTCATCATGCCCCAGGTGGTTTCATGAGAACTGTTAAACTGAGAGCATGCACCAGGAAATTTCCCTGTGGTACTTTTTAATTCAACCACGAACAAAGGAAACTAAAAACTTTTAAACCAAAGACAGGTATCAGAAAGGTATGTCAGGCCAAAATCCATTTGGCACCTGATTGCAATTTCTTATAGCCATGAAAGAAATATGCGAAGAACAAAGCCAACTGTTCCATCAATTTGTTCAACTGAGAAAACTTTTAATCGTGTTTTGCAATTGTGATGTAAATGCATGGGTAGATTACGTCTGACTAATCAACTAAATATCAAAGCAATGCCATTCATAGAATCATACAACATGGAAATAAACCCTTTGGTCCAACTCGTCCATGCTGATCATGCTAACCAAACCAAACCAAACTAGTCCCACTTGCCTACATTTGGCCCATTTTCCTCCAAACCCTTCCTTTTCATCTATTTATCCAAAATGTCTTTTAAATATCATACCTGCACCCAGCACTTCATGCCACACACAAACCATTCTGTAAAAGGTTTGTCTACAGCCCAGGAACAGGCCCTTCAGCCCTCCAAGCCTGAGCTGATCCAAATCCACTGTCTAAACCTATCACCCAATTCCTAAGCACTTGTATCTTTCTGCTCCCCACCTACTCATGCATCTGTCCAGACGCACCTTAAATGAATCTACTATGCCTACCACTACTGGGAATGCATTCCAGGCACCCTCTGTGTAAAGTACTTGCCGCATATATCCCCCTTAAACTATTCACCCCTCACCTTGAACATGTGACCTCTGGGTATTGAGTCCCTCACCCTGGGAAAAAGCTTATCTCTATATCCACCCTATCTATACCCTTCGTGATTTTGTAGACCTCAATCTCCTTTTTTCTAAAGGAAACAATCTTAACCTACTCAACTTCTCTTCATACCCAGTACCTCCCATACCAAGCAACATCCTTGTATACCTTCTCTGCACCCTCTCCAAAGCATCCACACCTTTTTGGTAATGTGGCGACCAAAACTGAACACAGTATTCTAAATACGGCCGAACCAATGTCTTGTACAATTTTAACACGACCTGCCAGCTCTTATACTCAATACCCTGTCTGATGTAGACAAGTATACCATATGCCTTCTTGACCACTCTATCCACCTGTGCAGCCACCTTCAGGGTAAAATGGACCTGAACTCCCCCACCCTAAGACAAAGGTCCTGGAGATTCACCTTATCCATGCACCTCATGATTGGATAAGCCTCTATAAAGGTTGCCCCTCAACATCCTATGTCGAGAGCGTGGTGCTGGGAAAGCACGGCAGATCAGGCAGCATCCCAGGAGCAGGAGAATGGATGTTTTGGGTTTAAGCCTTATGTTTGGGAGATAATTTCCTTCACACAAAGCCATGCTGACTACCATTAATCAGTCCTTGCCTCTCCAAATGCATGTAAACCCTATATTGCAGAATCATCTCCAACAACTTCCCCACCACTGATGTCAGGCTCACAGGTCTGCAGTTCCCAGGCTTCTCCTTGCATCCTTTCACAATTTTAGCCATCCTCCAGAACTTTACCCATGATAAAGGGATGATACAAACATCTCTGCTAGGGACCCCATGATTTTTTCCCTAACTTCCCACAACATTCTGGGATACACTTGATCAGATCATGGAGATTTATCCACCTCATGTTTTCAAAGACCTCCAGCACTTCCTCTCATGTAACGTGAATGGTTTTCAAAACATCAATATTACTTCTCAAAGTTCTCTAGCCTCTACTTCTTTCTCCACAGCAAAAACTGAAGTGAAATATTCATTTAATATATCTCCCATCTCCTGAAGTACAACACAGATGACCTTGTTGATTTTAGACTCTATTCTCTCCATAGTTGCTCTTCTGTTCCTCACATACATGTAGAATCTCTTTGGATTATCCTTAACCATACCTGCCAAGGTTCTCTCATATCCCCTTTTTGCCCTCTTGATTTCCCTTTATACTCGTCAAGAAATTCACTTGATACATCTGCAATAGCTTGAATGTTTTGAGCTGAATTTTGACTGCACCAGTAAGTAAAGATACTGGATTGCTATACATACACATTGAAGGGAAAACACTGACTTGAATAATAACAAATACCATTTTGATAAGTTAGTTTTGATGAGCATGAGGTAATCAAGCACGCTTTTGTTTGCAATACTAACCAGCTTGGTTAGGGCAGGCAGGGGCAAAGCAGAGAAATTAAACCGCATTTACAGTCATAGAGTCATAGAGATGTACAGCACGGAAACAGACCCTTTGGTCCAACTCGTCCATGCCAACTAGATATCCCAACACAAGCTAGTCCCACCTGCCAGCACCTGGCCTATATCCCTCCAAACCCTTCGTATTCATATACCCATCCAGATGCTATTTAAACATTGCATTTGTACTAGCCTCCACCACTTCCTCTGGCAGCTCATTCCATACACTTACCACCCTCTGCATGGAAAAAGTTGCCCCTTAGGTCTCTTTTATATCTTTCCCCTTTCACCTTAAACCTATGCCCTGTAGTTCTGGACTCCCCCACCCCAGGGAAAAGACCTTGTCCTATCCATGCCCCTCAATTTTACAAACCTCGATAAGGTCACCCCTCAGCCTCCAGGGAAAACAGCCCCATCCTATTCAACCTCTCCCTATTGCTCAAATCCTCCAATCGTGGCAACATCCTTGTAAATCTTTTCTGAAGCCTTTCAAGTTTCACAACATCTTTCCAATAGGAAGGAGCCCAGAATTGCATGCAATATTCCAACAGTGGCCTAACCAATGACTTGTACGGCCGCAACAGGGACCTCCCAACTCCTGTACTCAATACTCTGTCCAATAAAGGAAAGCATACAAAGTGTGTTCTTCACTATCCTATCTACCTGTGAATCCACTTTCAAGGAGCTATTAACACGCACTCCAAGGTCTCTTTGTTCAGCAACACTCCCTAGGACCTTACCATTCAGTGTATAAGTTCTGCTAAGATTTGCTTTCCCAAAATGCAGCACCTCACGTTTATCTAAATTAAAGTCCATCTGCCACTTCTCAGCCCATTGGCCCATCTGATCAAGATCCCGTTGTAATCTGAGGTAACCGTTTTTGCTGTCCATTACACCTCCAATTTTGGTGTCATCAGCAAACTTACTAACTATACCTCCTATGTTCACATCCAAATCATTTATATAAATGATGCTCACATTCTTTCAAAGTGGAGGTGGACACCTGACCGGCCAATCAGATTAATATATGAAGGGAATAGCAGGTTAGTTCAATGGAAGAGACCTAACAGGGAAGGCAGATGAACTCAGGGCATGGTTAGGAACATGGGAATGGGATGTCATAGCAATTACAGAAACATGGCTCAGGGATGGGCAGGTTTGGCAGCTTAATGTTCCAGGATACAAATGCGACTGGAAGGACAGAGAGGAAGACAAGAGAGGAGGGGGAGTGGCGTTTTTGATATGGGATAGCATTACAGCTGCATTGAGGGAGGATATTCCTGGGAATACATCCAGGAAAGCTACTTCGGTAGAACTGAGAAATGAGAAGGGGATGACCACCTTATTGGGATTGTATTATAGACCCCCAAATAGTCAGCAGGAAATTGAGAAACAAATTTGTAAGGAGATTTCAGTTATCTGTAAGGATAATAGGGTGGTTATGGTAGGGAATTTTAAATTTTCCAAACAGTGTTCAGGGATTAGATGGAGAGAAATTTGTTAAACATGTACAAGAAAGTTTTCTGATTCAGTATGTGGATGTACCTACTAAAGAAGTGCAAAACTAGACCTAACCCTGCGAAATCAGGCAGGATAGGTGACTGAGGTGTCAGTGGTGGAGCACTCTGGAGCAAGCGACTGTAATTCTACTAATTTTAAAATAGTGATGAAAAAGGATAGACCAGATCTAAAAGTTTAAGTTCTAAATTGGAGGAAGGCTAATTTTGATGGTATCAGGCAAGAACTTTCAAAAGCTGATTGGGGGCAAAAGTTCACCGGTGAAGGGATGGCTGGAAAATGGGGAGCCTTCAGAAATGAGATAATGAGAGTCCAGAGACAGTATATTCCTGTTAGGGTGAAAGGAAAGGTTGGTAGGTATAGGGAATGTTGGTGACTAAAGAAATTGAGGGTTTGGTTAAGAAAAAGAAGGAAGCAGATGTCAGGTACAGACAGGATAAATTGAGTAAATCCTTAGAGTAGAAAGGCAGTAGGAGTATACTTGAGAGAAATCAGAAGGCAAAAAGGGGACATGAGATAGCTTTGGCAAATAGGGTTAAGGAGAATCCAAAGGGATTTTACAAATACATCAAGGACAAAAAGGGTAACTGTGGAGAGAATAGGGCTCCTCAAAGATCAGCAAGGCGGCCATTGTGTGGAGCCGCAGGAGATGGGGGAGACACTGAAAGAGTATTTTGCATCTGTATTTATTGTGGAAAAGGGCATGGAAGATATAGAATATAGGAAAATAGATGGGGACATCTTTGCCCAGAAGCCCACTGAAGGTATTACCTAGTAAGGTGACAAAACGTCTGGAAATTAATCTTCCAGCTCAGTAAGCAAACCTACATCTAGATTTTGAAAAATGTCCATATTACACAGGAGTAAGTGCTGGATGTCTTGAAACCAATGAGCCTGACATCGGTGGTACACAAGGTGTTGGAGGAAATCCTGAGGGAAAGGGTGTACATGTATTTAGAAAGGCAAGGACTGAACACGGATAGTCAACATGGCTTTGTGCATGGGAAATCATGTCTCACAAACTTGATTGAGTTTTCTGAAGAAGTAACAAAGAGGATTGATGAGGGCAGAGCGGTAGACATGATCTATATGGACTTCAGTAAGGCGTTCATCAAGGTTCCTCACAGGATACTAATTAGCTAGATTAGATCTCATGGAATACAGGGAGAATTTGCCATTTGGATACAGAACTGGCTCGAAGGTGGTGGAGGGTTGTTTTTCAGACTGGAGGCCTGTGACTAGTGGAGTGCCACAAGGATCGGTGCTGGGTCCACTAATTTTCGTCAAGTATATAAATGATTTGGATGTGAGCATAAGAGGTATAGTTGGTAAATTTGCTGATGACACCAAAATTGGAGGTGTAGTGGACAGTGAAGAAGGTTACTTCAGATTACAACAGGATCTTGACCAGATGGGCCATTGGGCAGAAAACTGGCAGATAGACTTTAATTCAGATAAATGCGAGGTGCTGCATTTTGGGAAGCAAATCTTAGCAGGACTTATACACTTAATGGTAAGGTCCTAGGGAGTGTTGCTGAACAAAGAGACCTTGGAGTGCGTGTTCATAGCTCCTTGAAAGTGGAGTCGCAGGTAGATAGGATAGTGAAGGTGGCATTTGGTATGCTTTACTTTATTGGTCAGAGTATTGAGTACAGGAGTTGGGAGATGATGTTGCGGCTGTACAGGACATTGGTTAGGCCACTGTTGGAATATTGCATGCAATTCTGGTCTCCTTCCTATTGGAAAGATGTTGTGAAACTTGAAAGGATTCAGAAAAGATTTACAAGGATGTTGCTATGGTTGGAGGTTTTAAGCTATAGGGAGAGGTTGAAAAGGCTGGGACTGTTTTCCCTGGAGCGGAGGCAGCTGAAGACTGATCTTATGGAGGTTTATAAAATCAAGAGGGGCATGGATAGAGTAAATAAACAAGTTCTTTTTCCTGGGGTGGGGGAGTCTAGAACTACAGGGCATAGGTTTAGAGTGAGGGGGGAAAGATATAAAAAAGACCTAAGGGGCAACTTTTTCCATGCAGAAAGTGGTGCGCATGTGGAATGGGCTGCCAGAGGACATGGTGGAGACTAGCACAATTACAACATTCAAAATGCATGGTATATGAAAAGCAAGGGTTTGTTGGGATATAGGCCAAATGCTGGCAGGTGGGACTAGATTGGGTTGGGATATCTGGTCGGTGTGGACAAGTTGGACGGAAGGGTCGGTTTCTGTGCTATACATCACTGATTCTATGAACTGAACAATTTTCACCAAAATATGAATTACAGTATTCACTCTGACAGTTCTTTTCAGAAATATTTATACCATCAGATCAGGAATGCCGTAGTTACATTTCTTATATTGTTAATACCAGACATGTTCAGATGCATATAAATACTCTACGATTAACCACACAGGTTTGACTAATTTAACTGATTTTTTTTTTGAGGAAATTGAAAATCCACTCGATATTGTTTGCATATGTGGAGTTTCAGAGGCATATTGACATAAGATACCTAACAAAAAGCAAGGAACAGTGGATGCAGGAAACCTGAAAGAAAAACACAAATAGTTGGAGACACTCAACAGGCAGGCAGCATCAGTGGAGAGAAAACAGAGACAACAGTTTGGGTCCAGCAACGCTCCTTCAGAACTAACACAAAGGTGCCTGTTCTGAACATTAAGTCACATAGTGGAAGTGACATGCAAAATAGTTACAAGATAAAAGTAAAAAGGAGTAAGAGGATGTTTTATTCATATTGGTGGGATTTGAAGAGTAGAGTGCCCAGAGTAGTAGTTTTGTTTTCTATTGTAGAATCACCGACATAAAAGTGGTATGAACTTTGTTCCTATCAAATTAATGGACAGCACATAAAAATGTTAGGTCCGATGCAAGAGACCATAAACAAGAACTGCATCCAGTTCAATACACAGAAGAGAGCATGGAAACTGTTATAGGGATAAAAACAAAATACAATATACAACAAAATGCGAAGACTTGCAATCACATTCCAGGTGAAAAACAATGATGTTTAAAAGATGGAAGTGTAGGCCTAAAAGTCTACAAAGATTATCACTATATATACAAACACAAAAAAAAGGAAAAGATAATAGTTGCAACAAGGATAATCTAAAATACCATTAGCTAGATATTTGAAAATTATTACTAAATAGATGTAAGGAAAAGACAGAGAAACAACTGCTCCCCATAGAAAATAGCTTGCGAGTCTACACCACAGCACAGAACCTGTTGGATCCAAATGTTAACTCATTTCGCACAGTCCGCCAAAATGCAATAGAAAGTAGAAAATTTTGTTTCACCTTTCCCATTCTGACTGTATAAGAATTTACATTACAAAGAGAACAGCTTTTTTAAAAAACATTCAGAGTATCACTTTAAATAGAAAATCACTTTAAATACAAAACCAAATCTAATCAGACCAAATAGATGTTTTGCCTAAATTTAAATAGAAGTCAATACTTCACTGTAATTGCAACAAGTGGAAATGCATAAATAGAAATTAAAAATTGTACTACAAGTAGCAAATCTTTATGAAAGGAATGTTATTAGCAGGAAAACGCAATTAGTATGGTTCTAGCCAAGGAGTAGCCAATTAAACTATCAGGTTGGAATCAGAATTCCATTCCCTAACTTGAATCATGAGCACGGTACATATGTCCCGATTATTTAGAGAGTGAAGGTGGTAGTATCCCCACTGCCGAAGTTTTAAAATCAAATCACTGGTAAGAATCAAAAATCTTCACAGCATTCAAAGGAATCCATGAGGTTGTTTGAGGTTGCATTTAAGTTACACTTGAAGTGACACCAAATAAAAATGTGAAACTATCCCCTCCTAGATCTCCCCCACTGTATCCCTTCAGATGTGGAACATGCCCTCTTTCATAGATTAAATTAAAACAGCTCTGTTGGAATAAAGTAACAACAATAATGTTGCACCATAAATGCATCTTAAAAATCAGTTGTTTATGGAATACTAGTGAAGATATATAATTTTGCATGGATCGATTAGTTTCCTCGAGATTCAAAACACATTTTTGTTTGGATGGATCGCAGATTGTTGCAGCATGTGACATGAGATAAATGCACATGACACCACCCATACAAAACATGATTTCAAGAAATACCACCTTAGGATAAATAAAAAGTACAAGTATTCTGAAAATATTTTTGAATTCAACTAAAAACTATCTAGACAGTACAGCAACTTAATAATGTGAAATTTGACAGTAATATCACAAGCTTTTAAAGTTACAGGCCAACAGAATATATTTCTTTCACTATATTCATACTTTCCCATATTTTTGTATGTAATTAATCAAATGCAAGACATTTAACAAATATTTGTAATCATATTGCAGAGATCACAGATTAACAATCACTGGCAAAGTTTTATCAGGGAAATGAAGAGGAAATATTTCACATAATTATTGGCACCTGGAACACTACCTGAAAAGATGTCAAGCAGGTTCCTGAAATAATTTTACAAGGAAGTTAGACAAGTTATGACGTTGAACTTGAAAAAAAAAAGGTGTGGGGGGAGGGGGGTGAGGTTAGCGAACTAAACATGACTACTCTTACAGCACAGCCATGTCAAGCCGAATGACTTCCCCATATTCCTTTGATCTTATAAAGAGTATAAAAAACCATTCAAATTAGAAAGAATCGAAATCCTAAACTGAAAAACTGCCCCTTTTGAAACATTGATATTAATATAGGCAGTTTAATTCATTAAGCAACATTGTAAGTTTATAGTACTTAATTAGCAATTTATCAAGTCACTTGTTATACACTTCACGATACTTTGTAAAGTCTCCCTACAGCTTGAAAACAAAATACCAATTTAGTATCTAAAACATTGAAACAAGAGCCCAATATACTACTGAGTGTACGTACATTTGGTCTAAACAGTTACCAAGGTGGATAATGTTACTTTTCTCAGTAGAAAGGACAAAAACCCGTATACTGAGCAGAAAAGAAGTGTTACACAAAGAAGATTTAAAACGAGCCTGTCAAGATTGAAGTTTGAAAGCGAACTGAACAAAAAGGACAATAGTCTCAAGTTTGAAACTACAGCTAAAGCGGCCTAGCAGCAACTTCACAACAGCGGAGCCTGCGCGTCTGCCCGAGCCCCAGCAAAGAAAGCCGGCTCGTCAGCTTCCCCGGGCCGGAGGCTGTACTCACCATGGTGGGGGGCTGACAAGGCGGCCTCGCCTCGCCTAGTCCGAGGACACAGACTGACCGGGAAGGAGTGAGGTGAGGGAAGGGGAAGGGGAAGGGGAGGGTTCTGAAGAGGGATCGCCCCCGTTAACTCTCCACGGCCCCGGGGCTGCAGGAGGGACAGGGGCTAAAGGAAGACCAGCGGCGGCGGTGGTGACACTGGGCTGGGCTGGGCGGCGGCGGCTGCTGCTGCTGGCCGGCCTCTCGGCATCTCTCAAACACACCGGGCCTGTCTCGGCATCTTGGCTTGGCCGCCGCCACTGCAGCCGCGGTACAAATCCCGATGGTCTGCCCGGTGCCAGCTCCCAGCTCCGGCCTCAGTCTCTCTCTCTCTCTCTTGCTTTGGGCGCTCCCTGAGCGGCTCCTCCTCCGGGTCCTGAAACCCGCCTCCTCCCTGAACAGCCGCAAACCAAAGCCAACAACAAAGTGGAAATCTTCCTGCTCCACTCCCGGTGTTGACATTAACTGTGGATCAGGCACCGCCGATACTCAGAAATACTCCAGAGTGTGCGGCTGTTTTAATTTTAAAATCGAGACCCGTAGAATTAAGGGCTTATTTTTTGCAGAAAATATTTCACACTTGGCGATCATCAATCTCTGTCCACTCTCACTGGCCCAAAACCTTAATGTTCCAGGTTTAGTGTGTGTTAGTTTTTAAAAGGTGGAACAATTCGACGCTCGTTGAAACGTATCGACAATCTTTCTCACTTTATTTTCCCATACTTAAATTTAACACGCAATATTTATTTAGTGTCGAGTTTTTTGAGTTATGCCCCGTCTACGTCAGAACATTTTTAAAAAAGTAAATGTATGCCTTTGATCTAGTGTCCTGTAAATACCTTTCTAATAACGAATTTTAAACCAGAATGGAATCAGATTTTACAAGATTACAAACAATCATGGATCTGGAAGCAACCATTTGGTCAAAATGTACATCTCTTCTGACCCCCACCACCTCCATTGTAGGTTTCTTAAATGATTCCAGGGTTTTTCCTTCATGACTCAATCTGGAAGGTTATTTGACATGTTCATATTCTCTCAGTGATGCAAAATTTCCTGATAGCCCAAAAGTTCACCTCTCTTGTATCTTAAATCTTCTAAAGTGATACTCTGAATTAACGTTTACTTTTCCCTTCAAAAATTTTTATACTTATGTCAGACCTGAGAAAACCCCATGAAACATCCTGAAATAACTCCCCGAAGGCCTGTATCCTATCACCAAGTCACCCATTATTTACACATGCATATTACATGGTACTGACCCAGCTAGCTCAGAGCTGGCTACTAGGGTGAGTAGAACCTCTGACACTCCTGATTATATGTGTCAAACAGGAGTTCCTGTTTGGACCAGGTTAACCGCCCCAATTGGGGAACTCATATTCTATGTGGTTGACCTGGCTGACATCATTCCAATCACCACAAGTCCAATTTTATCTTTTCTCATATCATTATACCTTGATGCTGGGAAAAGTATCAATGTTCTATACATTATGCAACGATTGCTGTTTTCCCTTGTTTCTTGGCAACCGGGATTGGAGTATTAAGTTGTAGTCTGACCAATGCACTGTACAATTTAATCATTACCTCAAGTGATTTACAATCTATTGTACCTGTTATAGAATTTACCTCATTGTTATTGTTCATATTTGCTCTGTTTTGTTTGGAAATGTTGATTGAGTCTGCTAAGACACCAATTTCTTCAGCTTCTTCTCCAGCTAGATGAGTGCCATTTATGGATTATCCAAGTCTTTTTTTTTCCATTACTGTACAATTGGTCATATTAAAATATACTTATCAATGTGCTACCCACATGTATCTTGCCCAACTCATTTTTAAAATTTTTATTTCAGTAGTTTCTATTGACTCTTGTAGTTTCTCTGGTCTTTTTAGTTTAACAGTCAAGAAGTGTGGTGCTGGAAAAGCAAAACCAGTCAGGCAGCATCCAAGGAGCAGGAGAGTCAACATTTCAAGCATGAATTCTTCATCAGGAAGTTTAACAACTTTAAATGTGACCATTCAGCACACCATAAAAAGATACAGCACAGAAGGACGTCATTTGGCCCATCGTGCCTCTGTTAACTCTTTGTAAAATCTCTAGATTTCCTTCTGCTCTGTGGCTTCTTTATACATTCCCAGCAAGTTTGTATTTTAATTCCAAATTGTTATTCAATTCCCTCCTTTTTGAAAGTTATTATTGAGCCTGCTCCCACATGAAGATAGGATATTGACCCATAACTACATTTTTTTAAAAAATCCCCATGTCAACTCTTGATTTTTGCCAGTTACCTTAATATTTACTTTATCAAATGCATGTGATTTCTTTCTTGAATATATTCAGTGACTGAGGTCTCACAACCTTTTCTGGTAGAGAATTCCACTGGTTTAGTACCGTTTAAGTGAAGATATTTTTCCTCAAGTCAATCCTAAATGGTCTGCAATGTATTCTGAGACTGTGTTACCTGGTTCTAGACTCCCCAGCCAGGGAAACCATGCTCCCTGCATTGAGTCTGTCCATCCTGTTAGAATTCTGTATATTTCAATCAGATTCCCTCTCATCCTTCAAAATTCTAGTGAATACAGGAGTAGTCAAACCAATCTCTCCTCATAGGACAGTCTAGTGAACCTCCGTTATATTCCCTCTATATCTTTCTTAGGTAGGGAGACCAAAACTGCACACAATACTCCAGTTGTGGTCTCTCTGAGTCTGTTCTGTCATTCAATAAGATCATTATTATTCTGTTTGTGTTTTAATTCCACATTATCACCTATCCCTGATAACTTTTGATTACCTTCCACAATGACATTTGCCTTAAAAATGTTCAAGGAGGGCATCATGGGGCTCAGTAGTTAGGACTGCTGCCTCACAGCACCAGGAGCCAGGGTTTCATTCCAGCCTTGAGTGACTATCTGACTTTGCACATTCTCTCGGTGTCTGTATGGGTTTCCTCTGGATGCTCCAGTTTCCTCCCATAGTCCAAAGACATGCAGGTTAGGTGGATTGGCAATGATAAATTTTCCATATTGTCCAGAGTAGGTGGATTAGCCATGGGGGATGCAAGGTTACCGGGATAGGATCAGGGTGAGTCTGGGTGGGATGCTCTTCAGAGGGTCAATGTGCATTCAATGAGCCAAATGGCCTGCTTCCATACTGTAGGAATTCTATGATTTTATCATGATCCTGCCTTCACTGCCTTCCAAGGCAGAGACTTTCAAACTTGCACAACTCTCAAATGAAAACAAAATCCTAATCTCTGTCCTAAAAGGGTGAGAGACCTAAAAGGGCATTACTCACATCTTGACAATCAAGTCACCTTTCACTCTTCTAAAGGTCAGTGAACACATTTAGTCTCTCCCAACTTCCCTCATAAGTCAACCTATTCACTCCAGCGTTAATCTGGTAAAAATTGCTCTGAATTTCCTCCAATGCATTTACATCATTCTTTAAATAAGGAGACAAAAACCGTACACATTATTCAAGATGTGGTCTCATCAATGCCCTGTATAACTGAAGCATAATATGCTTATTCTTACATTTGCATCCTTTTTGTAATCAAGGATAGTATTCCATTACCTTGATCATTACTTGCTGGATCTGGATAATAATGTTTTGTGACTCAAACACTGGAACAACTAGATATAAAGAGAACGAGTAAATCTTCTTGGATTACCAAAAGACATTTAATAAGATGCCACATGAAATACAATTCCATAAAATAAAGCTCATGTTGTATGGGGTAACATATTGGTAGGAGTAGAAGATTAGTTAGCTAACAGGAAACAGAAAGGTTGTAAGTGGGTAATTTTCTGGTTGGCAAGATGTAATGAAAGCTGTGCCACAGGAATCAATGCTGAGGTCTCAATTTTTCACATCTTACGTAAATGTCTTAAGATATGGATGCTAAATTTGTTGTTTTCACAAAGTTAGGTAGTAAAGTAAGTTGTGGAAGAAGATAAGAAGCTACAAAGGGATATGATGAGTTAGTGGGAAAAAATGTAGCAAATGGAAAATGTCCATTTTGGAAGGAAAAATTTAAAAAGTAGCATATTATCAAAGAGCTCTAAAATGCAGAGGAATCTGGGTATTTTCATTTATTCAGGGCATTGGTGAGAACACATCTGGAGTAGTTGTATATTGTTTGTCTCCTAGTTAATGAAGTATGTAAATATTTTGGAAATAATTCAGAGAAAGGTTTAATGGACCAGGACCTGGGATGACTGAGTTGCCGTATGAGAAAATTTTGGATAGGTTAGGGTTGAATACGCTGGAGTTTGGAAGATTATTATGTGATTTGATTGAAATGTACAAGATCCTGAGGTATCTTGGCAGGTTGTTTGTGGAGATGATGTGTCCTCCTGTGGGGCAACTTAGAACTAGAGATCACTGTTTATAAATAAGTCATCGTCCAAGACAGATAAAGAGATTTTTTTTCCCACAGCAGGCCAAAGGTCTTTGGAATTCTCTTCCTCAAAGGCAGTGGAAGCAGAGTCTTTGAATATTTTTGAGACAACAATCAATAAATAGACTCTTGCTTCTCAATGGAGTGTTGGGAATGTAGTGTAATCAGATTAGCCATGATCTTGTTAAATGGTGGTTCAGGCCAAGGGAGCCAAGCTATGTTTTCTGTTTACTTTTCTTCAGCGCAGACCGCCGAGGTCCATGCACGATAGGGAATTCCAAAACCGGACGTCAAGGCTGGGAATAGTGTCAGCATGCTGATCAGTATTTGCAGATGCTCGAAATGGCTGTGCAGTTCAGAGAGAATGTGCAAGCTGAGTGGTGTATTCTTGCTTCTAGTTTGTATGTTCGTTTGTTCCTTTCGTAATGTGACAAAAAAGGTCAAGAAAAGCCTGAGTCTCCAACAAAACACAAGATCTCAGCACGAAATAATGTTTCCTGGAGGTGAATTAGTTTCTATGTAAATTTTATGAAGGATGTGTTTAGTTGTATGATCTGTGTAACCATTGATTAAATTGTGTTTTTTCTTTTACTTTATTCATATTCACCCAATAAGGGTTTGCAACTTACAGGAACAGTCGGTGTTCCTTTCAATTTCTTAACTGGGATTGCACACATCGTTCTGATGCACAAGGTCTTAAGTAGTTAGCAACACATGTTCATTGTGTACTTATTGTATGCATTATGTACAAAAGTTGTATTCAACTTGGGTAACAATAAGACTAATCAATGACGTGAGTTTTGGCCAACAAAAGCCAATTAATGTTGTCTATGTTTCCAACCAGTAATAGCTGACTAGTCAGAAGCAGCTTTGACCATATTTTAACCAGAAATAGCTGAGTAGTTGCAGACAGTGATAATCGTTTCTAAAATGTAATAGCTGACCAGCCTGAGCTTGTGTTGACTGTTAACAACTAGTAATGGCTGACAAGTACTGTAATAACCAATGTCAAATTGTTTTCAATTGGAAGAAGCTATAACTGCTCAGCAACCAGGATTCAACTTTTCCAACTGATCTCACATTCTGGTTGCAACTCTTTTTCAAACATTCTAGTTAAACGGTTTTCTTTCAGCTGAGAAGTCCAGGATGTCCAAGTTCATGTCATAAAAATATATCAAAAAGAGCACCAATCCAAACACCAACTCCTAGGGAACACTAATGCACATTTCTCTCCAGTTTGAAAAACAACTGTGTCCCAATTTCCTGTCTGTTGTTCCTTAGCCTATTTTGTAACTATGTCACTATTGACCCTTTTATCCCATGGGCTTTTTTTTTTCTAACAACTCTGTTAAGGGGTGCTTTGGTATGTGCTCTTGAATGTCTTTGTACACAGCATTGATTACGCCACCGTAACACACCATAGCTATCAAGGAACTCTTTTACATTAGTTGCATATAATTTGTCTTTAACATAATCCAGGCTGAGTTTAATTCCAAGTGCCAGTTTATATTGTTTATGCCACTTATGTAAATTAGATCACCACTGTGGCACTAGCACTGAGACAAAAAATAGACAAACAGCATTTGCCCTTCATTTCCATTTAACTCCTCAAACAACCATACCTTCCCTATCCTTCAACCAGTTTCTTATTCATGCCCAGAAATTACTCTTAATTCACATAGTTTTGAATTCAATTTGATGCCTTTCATCTTGAACTTTGCTAAAAACTCTGGAAGTCAAGCTACACAACACTTTCATGCTAATCAGTTTGTTTGGATTTATCCTTCTTCAAAATACTTGGACAAGATTTGCATCTTCTGAATTCTTTTCAACTTATGTTTGCTCTGTTATTGTTGTACACATTAATTTATCTTTATTAATGTCATTGATAGGTCATTAATAATTAATGGTAGATTGCACACTGGGATGAAATCCTTTTTTGCACCATCTTACATTGTGTATGCCAGCAAGTTGTGAACATCGTAACATTTAGAAAACTTGGCATTGCAAAATATCTTAGTTATATTCAATGATTAAATCTGAAACTACTAAATGAGTATATATTGTTGATTGGGCTGCTGTTCTAACTTTGTTTAGCAAAGTTTATTATTGTTCTAAACAATGGAAACCAGTGGCCTTATTCTTTTAATACATACCGGGATTTCACACTTGGTCTACTTTAAAAATGAACGTTATTGGTGCCTAGTCAGATTGTAACATAAATTTGGCACTCTGACCTGAGGATCATAACAAAGCATATAAAATGTGGAACTAGAGAAAGATTTGTTTAAACTATGAGAATGTTATTGCCAACAACAACATTTGGCAGACCTGCTTCATTGTTTACACAAGGGGCCAGGCACTTAAGAACAGGATCTTAAAAACATTTTAACAAGACATTGGTTTTCTGTAAGGTTGCTTTATGGATCTTTGAAGTAATAACTGAACTTGGACCTTTTAGTGAAGGTTCAACACAAGCATACATTTCTCCTTATTATGATACTAATTAAGATATAAACCTAAGCAGAAATTTATCAAAGGTTGAATATTCATTGTGCTTGAATGAAGATACTAAATAGAGTTATGACACTAATGCACATATATTACATGGTATAAATGTATATTTTTGACACTATGTGACTTGATTATCATTCATGAGTGAATAGACTGGTTTATGGGCTACAGACAAGATAAACAAAGATCAAACCATAGTTTTACTAATTTCACTGAAAGGAAATTTGACTAAATGCTACTTTGTAAAGCCATGTACACTAGTTAAAATACTAGAATATCATTAACTTCATCAGATTTCGCACTCTAGGAAAATCCATGTTTCCAATCAGTTCCTACAATTGTTAAATCTGTATTATTGGATCTATTTGCTCAATATTATCCCTCTGACTGTTTCATTTTAACATCACAGAATATTAATACAATCACGTAGTATCCTGAAAACAGTAAGCTGAGAAAGAGAGACGTGTAACAAAAAGTTATAGCTACCAACAAAGTTTAAGTGTTTTGATAGCAGCCAATAAATAGAAAGCAGAATCAAGCAATAACATTGCTTTAGGTTTAGAAAAGGTAAGTAAGGAGACAAGAAACTAAAAGGAAGACTATAAATATATTTCAAAAAGTGTCACACTTTACTTTCACTCATTTTTGAATGAGCTGAACAGCTTATGGAAATGTATGATATTGCCTGTGACTTGGTCAGTACATGCAAATAAAATGGCTGATCAACCCGTGCCACTTCCAAATTTAGATACATGATTTGAAGCATGGGTGGGCCTGAAAAAAAGAATCAAGATAGGCTATTCAGAAATAAATGGAAAAGTCTGTTGAAGATAAAAGAAAATAGAGAAGCTGAAGACTCATACTAGGGACTGGAGAGTGGAAGCATTCAAGTGGGAAGCAGTAAAATATTAGGAACGTAAAATTTGATTGAGACTAATCTATAAGCAACTCCAATTTCCTACCTTTGGTGGGGTGATCTGACATCTATCTCAAGTCTTGCTAAATTCCATCTCACACTTATTCAGTTGTAAAATAGCACAGCTATCCTATAATTATAAGCAACTTAGCGTATTTTAATGCATTTGAAAATATTTTCCCACAGGACAGCATCCCCATAAATTACTGTTGCAATTAACAAACCAGTTGTTCAGTTCAGAAATTTCAACATTCATTGCATATGTTATATATTCTTGATGCCAACAGCCTACATTAAATTGAGGTTTGAGGTGAGGAATCTATTCATTTCATGGCCACCTGCTCACCAGCAGGAAGATCCATCCTTAATTTGATGAATGGGTGGTTGTGGAATTTGCACAATAGCTTTTTGCAGTCACAAGCAATGATTTATTACACCAAGTCATTCCAAACCTTCAAAATCATATTTTAAGATATCATGTTTGACATTGATTTTACATAATACTTCAGAGTAGTGAAATTAGTTTTTGATAAATATCTCAACTTTATCAAAAAGTTTATTTGTCATGGCAACCACAGAAGAAAAATGTTTTGAACATGATGCCTCACCTGCTAACCGTGTTGTTTATATCCAAAACATGTCATAGAATAATTATAATGGAAACAGTACAGAAATAATAAGCCCTTTGGGTGGCAAATGACCTTCAGATTTCAAAATGAAAAAAACTAACTTAAAACAGCAAAGAAACAATTGCCTGAAGTTTTTTTGACAATAAAACTACATTATAAAAGAGTATAAATTAATATAAAAGAGTATAACCAAAATAAAGACTGCTGCTTACTCTATTTGAAATGAGACAAAACCAAGAGTCACGTCAGAGTTCAAAGAGATAGTGTTACTCAGAGAATGTCTCAATTAGAGAAAAATGAAGGCTGTTGGATAAGGCATTGTGTCACAGTCAGCTGAGCCTAAAGTGCATCTTCTAGCTGGGCTGGGTGTGGATGTCTGATTGTTGGCTATGTTTTGAGTAGGTAGTGGTATAGTTGGCCAGTTGCAGTCACTTTGGTTTTCAATTTTATGAGATTAAATATTTATTCATTTTAAGATGTGGCAGAATCTATCAATTGCACAATGGATTTATCAGCCATCTCAGAATGCATTGACTGATGAGTAGAAGCAAGTCATCCTCGATCATGAGTGACTGCCTTTAAGAATAGTTAAGTATGGAAGTCCTTGCAATGGGCCAGAGTTCATAATTTTTAATGCAAAAATGTCAACATTTTATTTTATATATATCATAAGTTAAGTTTATACTTTTAGCATTTTTTAAATGCAGAGGAAAAGTGCAACATACTTGAGACCAGTTTAAAGTAGCTACTTTCTTGTCAGCAAGAGAAAGGATTAATACATGCATATAAATGCTGCAGTTAACATTCTATAGTAAAAACTAATGTTTATATTCTGGGCAGCAATCAGTTCACCAGTTGCTTCTTTGAATGACACTTATCTTTCTCGGCTGAAATTTCCAGCAAGACTCCTTCTGTTCTCTTTGCAATTTAAACTGCAAATCTGGTTTTCCTTTTAAACCCAAGAACAAGAAAATTATAAGATTGCTGTTTACTCCCGTAGTGAGCCAATTACTTTCACAACACATCTGCTCCTTTTCCTCAACTATCAAAACAGCAGTTAGTGCCTTTGTTCGATAACTACCACCCTGGTAGTCTGGAAGAAGACAGCAAGTCAGGCAGCATCAGGAGGTGGAGAAGTTGACATTTCAGGTGAAACACATCTTCAGGACTGGGGATGGGGGTAAGGGAAGCTGCAGATAAAGGGGCAGCAAGGGCAGGGTGGTGAAGTGGGGATAGGTGAACACAGGTAGGGGGTAGGACCTGGTTGGTCAATGAGAGGAATGAATCCGGTTGGTGGCAGGGAGGAGTGGAAGGGAAGGGAGGGGATGGGGTGGGAAGAGGGGGTTATTTGAAATTGGAGAACTCAATGTTGAGTCCTCTGTGCTGTAGACTGCCCAGGCGGAAGATGAAGTGTTGTTCCTCCAACTTGCACTGTGGTTTGCTGTGGCAATGAAGGAGGCCAAGGATGATTATGTCAGAAAGGAAGTGGGAAGGGGAATTCAAATGGGCGGTGACTGGGACATTCGGTCAGCCCCTGTGGACACGGTTGAGATGTTTGGTGTACCATTCCCTAAGTTTGCGTTTGGTCTCTCTGATGTAGAGGTCACATCGGGAGCATCTGATGTAGTAAACTAGGTTGTTAGAGAAGCAGGTGAACCTCTGTCTCACCTGGAGGACTATTTGGGGCCTGGATGGAGGTGACAGGGGTGATGTATCAGTAGGTTTTACATCTTTTCCAGTTGCAGGGGATTGTACAGCCCACAGTCCAGAGGACTCAATATTGAGTTCTCCAATTTCAATTGAGCTTACATTTTTAGTGCTCATTCACTTAACACTTCTTGGAATCTACCAGCCTCTGGCTTTCATTGTTGTTCAATCCTTTGGCTCTTCAATGTTATCAGCCTCTGTGGCTTGCATTGCTTTTTAATTTAGAGGGAGAGGCATACAGCTTATTCAGAGCCCTGAACAGTCAAAAGGAATGGATATATAGCTGCATTGCAGTGTGCTACGTCAATATCACATCTGTAGATTTGGTAGCAGCTCAGACTTCTACAAAGAGAGAGTGTATGGCCAAAAAGGGCACAGCAATTTATAAAGCCATGGGTTCTGCATGTACATTGGAGACATTAGCTGTAAAAGGGGGGGGGGGGGAATGGAAACTTGGGTAGGCTGAAAGGTCATTGAGGAAATAGGACTAGCAAATAAAATTGAAATACCTGTGCAAAGGATGAGATTATTCTACACCTGAGACAAAACCTGCAAGTGATTCACATGGACACAAATTGAAACCTTGCCAACTTCAATTAAAAATTAGCTACATGACTACAAGACCAAATAACTGATTATGCATGCGTAATGTGTGGAGAAATTACTGATTTCCATTTCAGGGAGGAAGAAAAATAATTGAAATTTGAAATGCTTCTCATTGATCATACATCCACTGATTCAGTAATGCCACCTATCTGGCATCAAATTGCAATTCATTGGCAATTTGTTCTTTTTGGCTCCTTGTCATGTCAGATAGGGAAATCTATGAAGAGGTTAGTTTAAATGTATAACCTGGGTTCCCATTTGTGAACCATATCTCATATCTGATACTGGAGACAGGGGATTGTTTAGCTGGTTTGTAGATGCCAACAGCATGGATTTAATTCCCATACTTACTGAGGTTCCATTAAGAACTGTCCTTCTCACATGCTCCCCTCACCTGAGGTATGGCATCTCCTGGGTTAAACCACAAGCAGGTGTCTCCCTCTAATGACAGGGCAGCCTTGTGGTCCTCTGGGTCTATGATGATTCTACTAACTGGAGACAATGCTTTGGAGTTGTCCTATTCACACATTGAACTATATATTTGCAAGGAATGATCTGTTGAAGGGTGTCTTTTCTTTTGGAGTGCATGTGTCACAGTGGATTAATGGCAGCGTTTCAATCCCCCAAAGTAGCATGAACAGTTTGGTTCTGCACCAGACATCTGGAGAAGGTTACATATCTCTGAGCTCTGTCTCAAGGCAGATACTAGCCTTCTTGTGAAGTCTCCATGGCATATATTTTAGGGCATAATATTAAGCTTCATTGAGATTAAAATGAGGGGCCAGAGCGGTGTTACGAGAACACAGTTCTATTTCCAATCTTTCCCACAGATTTTCAACTTATGCATCTGATATGGGCATTACAGTTGGAGGATTCTTGGAAGCTTTACTGCACAGGCAAAGGCATCATCAGAGGGGAGTGCAATTGTAACATTGTCAGCAAGCCCAGCAAAAAGAACAACATCCGACCCTACTGCATAGCCTCCAGTAAGAGAAGCAGCCAGTGCAGATTTCCCAGGGAGGTGGAAGACAATGACCTTGCTGTAATGTTCCACAGTTTTTGGAAACAAAATTTGGGGGCAGGCTACATGCTAACATACAAGCAAGGAACGGATATCCAGTCTTAGGAACTCGGGAACAGAAGTGGGCCATTCAGCCCCGCCAGTTTATTTTCTGCCATTAATGAGATCATAGCTGATCTGTGTTGTACCTCTATATAGCTGTTTTAGCACATGCCCCTTTACACCTTTACTTTATCAAAATATATCTTTCTCAGAATTAACATTAACAACTGATATAGCATCCATTAACTTTTGTGAAAGGGAGTTGCAAAACATTTCCTGCCCCTTGTGCTTAGAAGTGCTTCCTAACATCTCTCCTGAACGGACTAGCTCTAATTCTCAGACCATGCCTCGTAGTCCTAGAATTCCAAACAGTGAAAATAGTTTATCTTTGTCTACCCTGTCTTCTCATCTTAATATCTTGGCGACATTAACAAGATCACCCCTTAACATTCTTTAGAGAAAATAGGACTAATTTGTATAATCTCTCCTTATAATTCAACCCTTAAAGTCCAGGTATCAATTTTATAAAGTTACATTGTACCCCCTCCAAAATCAATACATCCTTCATAAGTTATATATGATCTGTTCATAGTATTCCATAGGGTCTAACCCGGATTTTGATAACTGTAACATAACGTTTGCATCCATGTACTCCAGTGCTCTCGGTGTAAAGGTCAGCATTCCATTGGCTTTCTTGATTATTTTCTGCATCTGTGACATTTCAAAAATCTATACACCTGAACCTCTTTGGACATCCACCGTATTTAGCTTCATTCCATCCAGAAATTACCCTGATTTATCCTTTTTTGGTCCAAAGTGGATAACCTCACACATTGTTGCTTACATTGAACTCCATCTGCTCATTCACTTAATTTTATCTATATCCCTTTCTAATTTTGGGCTGCCATTTACACTGCCTGCAACGCTGCCTAACTTTGTGTTATTGGCAAATTTGAATATATGACTTTTGGTGCCATTATCAAAGTTGTTAATAAATAATAGGAATAATTGAGGTCCTAACATAGATCCTTGAGGGACACCACTGTCAATTTGAGTATCTCTACCCATTATCCCTATTTTCTGTTGTCTGCCACTCAACCAATTTCCCAACCAAACCAGTAACTTGCCCTCAGTTCTGTTGCCTTCTATCCCAGTTAATCATCCCTAATATGGGATCTATCAATTGCTTTCTGGAAGTCCACATAAACAACTTTCAGACATTCCCCTCTCGCTAATCTGAGTCACCTCTTCAAATAATTCAATGAAGTTTGACAGGCATGACCCACCTATCTGTGCGGGCTCACCCTGATTGTGAGATGTTCAGATACCCTATGCTTGATGAGGGGCATCAACAATTTTCCCACCACGGCTGTTAGGCTAACTAGTCTGCAATTTCCCTGTACTTTTCTCTTTTGCCCTTCTTAATAAGCAGAGTGACGTGTACAATTTTCCAATCCAGAAGAATACCTCTTGTATCTAGGGACCTCCTAAAGATTACAGTTAGGGTGTCTACTACATACACTCCTCCGTCCTTTTAACACCCTCAGGTTTGTGACTCTTTAAGTACATGAATTTCCTCATTTTGTTTTGCTGACAATCATTTTATTCAGTCCCACTTCCCAATCCACTATTACTTTCCTCTGGATTTCCGGCAAGCAATTCTCCTTTTCTACTGTAAATACCGAGGTAAAGTAATAATTCAACATGTCTACCATTTCCCCATAGTCATTGATAATATCACCATTTTCCATCTTACAGTCAGCCAACATTGCTCCTGACCACCTGCTTTCTCTTTCTGTAACCATAAAATTTATTATTGATTTTGATGTCCCTTGCAAGTTTCCTTTCATAATCCCTTTTAGTCACTATAGTTTTATGCTGGCACTTATCTCTTTAGTTATCCATACTTGTGTTTTTTTCTGTGCAGTGGACCTTTTCCCTCTCAGGACTTTAACTGGTTTTGTGTTGTGTTAAATGTTTCTTTAAATATCCTTGCTTGATCTGCTAATCAGTAAGATGATGGCTGATCTGATTGTACCTAATATCTACATTCTCTCGTACCCCAATTACCTATCGTCCCCTTGCTTAACAAACATATACAGGGCGACCCCCGTATCTGTGGAATCGACCCCCGTATCTGTGGAATCATTTTCTGTGGTTTCAGTTACCTGTGGTTTACCACAGCCAGAACATATTATAGGGAAACTTCTGAAACCAGGGACTGGGGGCTGCCGGGAAGATAAATTCCCCATTGAAATAAATGGGTTTGGTTCTCTCCATGGTTTTGGGCTTCTGCGATAGGTTTAGGAACGCATTTCCCCACAGGTATGAGGGAACTACTATATCCACCTCTGCCTTAAAAAATACTCAAGTACTTTGTTTCCACTGACTCTTCAGAAAAAGAGTACCAAAAACTCATGCTTCAGAGAAAAAAGTTCACCTGACTGGTTTTAAGTGGGCAACCTCTGATTTTTAAACAGTGATTCTTGACTATTCCATAACAGGAAACATCCTCTCCACCTCTATCCTGACAACACCCATTGAGATCTTAACGACAAGAAGTGCTGGAAGAACTCACTGGGTCTGGCTGTATATTTAGAGAGGAAAACAGAGTTAATGTCTTGAGTCCAAAATAGCTGGGAAATGATGGTATTTATGCCGATGGCAGCTGAGGTAATTAATAAAATACATGGAGACAAGGTCCAGAGAAAGAGAGAGTGAGAAAAAGAAAAAAGGGAAACAAGAGATTGCTGATCATTAGCTGAGAGAGATGTAAATGGCAGGTAGTGTGCAAATGAGAAGTGCAAACACTTATATATGGGTTGGCTGTAGGAAGCAGTCCATATAACACTGGAACTGTGGATGTGAGGAAGAGGTCATGAACATAGAAGAGGGTGTTCATGTTCTGAAATTGTTCAATTTAGAAGGCTGGAAGGTACCTTGATGGAAGGAGGTGATGTTTCTCCAGCTGCATTGAGCCTCACTGGGGCACTGCAGGAGGCCCGAGACAGAAATGTTAGTATGGTGTGTTAAAGTGGCAGGTGGCTGGACAAAGTGTAGGTGATCAGCAAAGCGGTCACCCAGTCTGCATCTCATCTCCTCAATGTAAAGGAGCTTGCATTGTGAGCAGTGAATACAAATTGAGTGAAGTGCATGTAAATTGCTGCTTCATCTGGAAGCCTTGTATACTGGAGGAGGAAGGAAGTAAATGGGCAAGTGTTACATCTTCTAAAATTGCATGGGAAGGTATAATAGGGCTGTGGGGAGGTTTTGGGAGTGTGGGAGAATAGACCAGAGTGTCCTAGAGTTCCCTGTGGAACCTCAAGATCTTATATGTTTAATTAAGTTGAGTCTTGCACTACATTTCAGTGCATGCAAGCCTAGCATGTCCAACCTTCCCTCATAAATCAACCCACTTTTCCTGGGTGTTTGGCCTTTAAACCTTCTTCAAACTGCTTCCAAAGCACTTTCATCCATCCTTAAACAAAATGACCAAGACTGTACACACTACTGCAGATGTGGTCTCACCAGTACTCTGTACAAATGAAGCATAACCTCTCTACTTTTAAATTTAATTGCCCTCATGATCAATGATAACATTATACAAGCTTTCCTAATTACTTGCTGTATTTGCATATTAGTTTTTTGTGATTCGTGCACTTACCAGATTCTTGTCCACCATCTCCACTGCTCTCTCTCTCTGAGAAATTAATTTTTTTGCATCTTACAGCAGGACACCTTGACCCAATGCACCAGTACACTGAACTGAATGTGAGAATACATAGAAGAGATTGGATCATTGCCTCGTTAATGAAGTGCAATCATGCGGTTGTTATTGCTGCTATTCACATTGTGTTCAGTTAGACTGGCTACTGATAGGCTCTGTGAAACCCAAATCATTCATATTTGAAAGGAGGATGATAAAACAAACAGGAATGAATAAAATATGTGAGCTGCAAAGTGAAATTCATTGAGATAGATGTCAATCTTTTTACATCGTAGTGAAAATGGTATACAGTTTTCATTCAATTATCAGGTAACAGTCTTGTAATCAAATGATATATCTATCTTTGAACAAGTTTTGACAATTGCAGGATGCAGTTTCAGTCTTTGACGTCAGTACATGTACAGAAAGGGTGCTCTCTGCAGTTGTGGTGTCACCAAATTCAATCTTTCTGTTTTTATTTCAGTTTTCCATCATCCACAATATGTTACTTTTAAATCACTTTAGCATGTTTCTTGCCTGACATTTAAAAAGAACATAGAATGAAATTAAACCCACCCAGCATAGTTTACTGTTCTTGCTTTTAATCCATATACCAACATTGGCCTCTGCTTTGTTCTTTCATACAACGTGGGAAGTTCCTAACCCTGTCAACTTGTTCTTTACTTGTGATTAATTGCCAATATTAATATAGCTTTATTGGACAGAAATAATACAATGTGAATAGAAGAAATAATGTGAAGGAGTTCTGATTTCTATATGTAAATTGCAGGTTCAAATGTCACAAGTTTGGTTTGCAAACCAGGATCATTTGAGTTCCATGGGTCAGTTAAGTAAATTGAACTTGGTTTCTTTGCCAAAGAGGAGACTTCAAAATGACCTAATTAAAGTTTCCAAGATAACAAAATATGGAATTGACAAAACACATTGTGAAAATATATGGCTATGTTAAAAGGATTGAAATAGCAGTTAGAAGTAGTTGGAATCAAATTCGGCAGACCTTAATGAATGCAAAACTTAATTGAGTTGAAGGATATTAGTAAAAATAGAAAATGCTGGAAATATCTATTGATGCACTCTTGGACAAAGGAAAGAAGAGAGAGAGACAGAATATTGAGTAATATTGTGAGAAGAAGAATAAATGCAGTTAGTCTATGTTTAAAATGACTTCTATTTAGAGTCATAGCATCATACAGAATGGAAAAAGACCCTTCATTCCACAAGTTCACAGTGACCATGTTCCCAAACTAAACTAGTCCCACTTGCCTGCATTTTGCCCATATCCCTCCAAACCCTTCCTATTCATGTATTTATCCAAGCGTCTTTTAAATGTTGTAACTGTACCTGCATCCACCATCTCCTCTGGCAATTCATTCCACACACAAACCACTCTCTGTGTAAAAAAAGTTGCTCCTTCTGTCCTTTTTTGAAACTTTCTTCTGTCACCTTAAAAATATGCCCTCTAGTTTTGAACTCCCCACTTTAGGGGAAAAACAACCTTTTTATTCGTCTTATCTATATCCCTCATGATTTTATAAATCTCTATAATGTTTCCCCTCAGCATCCTACACTCCAGTGAAAAAAGTCCAGCCTTTCTAGCCTCTCCTTATAACTCAAACCATTCATTCCCAGCAACATCCTGATAAATCTTTTCTCAATCCTCTCAATTTAATAATATTTTTCTTATAGTAGCATGACCAGAACTGTACATAGTACTGCAGAAGAGGCATCACCAATATCTTATACAACCTCAACATGACAACTCATATACTTAAGGGTCTGAACAATTAAGACAAGCATGCCAAATGTCTTCTTAACCACCCTTGTCTACATGTGATGCAAATTTCAAAGAATTATGTACCTGAACCTCTAGGTCTCTCTGTCCTACAACACTACCTAAGGACCTACTATTAATTGTATAAGTCTGTTTGTTTTACCAAGATGTAATACTTTGCATTTATCCAAATTAAACTCCATCTGTTGCTCCTCAGCTCATTGACCCAATTGATCAAGATCTCTCTGTAATCATAGATAACATACTTCAGTGTCCACTCTACCACCAATTTTGGTGTCATCCACAAACTTACTAACCATGCCTCCTATATTCTAATCCAAATTGTTTATATAAATGACAAACAAAAGGGAATCCAGTACAATCCGTGTGGAACACCGCTGGTCACAGGCTTCCAGTCCATAAGACAACCCACCACCACCCTACCATAAAGCCAATTTTGTATCCAATTGGCAAGCTCAAGCTGAATCCCTCATCTAACTTTACTAATTAGTCTACCTTGCAGAACGTTGTTGAAGGCTTTACTCAAGTCCAGGTAAACAACATCTACCACTCTGTCCTCATTTATCTATTTGGTAACTTCCTCAAAAAACTCAATCAAATTTGTGAGACACAATTTACCTCACAGAAAACCATGATGACTATCCCTTATCAGTCTGTGTCTCTCCAAATGCATGTAAATCCTATCTTTCAGAATCCTCCATCACCATACCCACCACTGATATCAGGCTCACAGGTCTATCATTCCCAAACTACTCATAACAGCCTTTCTTATATAAAAGGCACAACATTAGCCAGCCTCTAGTCCTTTGGCACTTCACCTATTTTCCTGAATTCAGGTGTTACTAAGATCCTGCATATAAAAGCAGAACATAATCAGATGACATACAGAAAGGTATTAAAGTAGGAGGTAATTTGGTGACGGTCCTGAGATCAGCACATAACTAAGCCCAAGGTGCTAGTACAGCAAAAGACCTATAGATACTAATAGATAGAATGAAATGGTGAAATGTCATGGAAAGAAGATGAATGTGAAGAAGATACAACTTGTGAAGGTTAGAAGAAATAATGGTGGGAAAGCAAAATTAAACATCTGGAACAGATATCGCCATTTCACTATCTGAGAAGCACCTTGTCAGAAGATGATTACTGCCATTAAGAAATTAGGCTCAGAATAACAATTTAAAAAGGAATGCATTCTTCAAATATAATGAGTTGTTCGGCATAGGAATGAATAGATATGTTAACTCAGGAACTATCAAAACAGTGATTTGTAGTACAGGGCTCAAATGTAGCCTTCAAGAAAAAAAATGTTATGAATGTGTTTAAGAAGAAGCATGAAGTGGATCAGCTGGAGAGAACATAAGAACAATGAAGATGTTGTGAGGATGGTCGAGGAAGGATCATTAGTGAATATCAACAAGAATGGTGGCAGGTCGATTGGCCTTATTTTAAGGCATGAGAGCTTGCTGGATGGAAGGATGATTAGAGATGTAAGCAAGAGGGAGAATGAGAATGATCAAGTAGAGCAACATTAAATTGAAAATGGAAGGTTGCTATGAGCAACTGAAAAGGAAAGTTAAGACCAAGAAGCACGGAATTAAAAGCAGAGGACTTACTCTTTGGCATGTATAGCCCAATCTGCCATTCAACGCAATCATGGCTGATTTTGGGCTTTGACTCTACTTTCCTGCACATTCTTCACATCCTTTGATCCTCACAGACCAAACATCTGCCTATCTCAACCTTAAATGTATTCAATGAAAGAACATCCGCAACCTTCTGGGATCGAGAATTCCAAAAATTCACAATCCTTCGAATGAGGCAATAGCTCCTCATCTCAATCCAAAATGGTCAGTCTCCGGTGCTAAGACTAGGCCCATATTTCCGTGGCCCTGACTGTTGGAAATAATTTCTCATCATTCACTCTATCAATCCCCCTTAAGGACTTTGTAATGTCTTATTAAAAAACTTAGGCAAAGTTAACCAACAATCAGTAATATTGACTAATACGAAGAATCTCCTGTTAGATACTATAAATAAGGTTAACTGTTAAAAGAATATAACTACAGCATTTGGATCTTGACAGAGACCATTAACAATAAAAAAAATTGTGTTCTGGAAATTTGCATGTCATAATGATAGTATTTTTAAGTGAAACTAAAGGCTTCATAATATTGTTAACAAAACTATAAACAAATTTTAGCTGAATTTTTGATGTACGAGTAAAAATGTACCCATAGTGATAAAGCCATATTTTTGTGGTCCAAAGGCAGCTTTAACAAAAATGCATAATTTAAGAAAATAAAGGAAGAAATTATATTTGGATAACATATTAACATGTCTCACAAATACTCCAAAGAAATGCATCTCGATTAACAATTAACAAATGAGTAATTAATTAAATATTCTGATTGTGTGATATTACTAGAGGGAAAACTGTTGGCCACAACAACAGAAGAACTTATCAAATTGTGCATCAAACTTAGTTGGAAAATAGCCTTAGTTTAGCATCTCAACAGAAAGACAATGCAAAAATGTCATTCTGTTTCAGCACTATAACAAGATTAGGTTTAATCACTATGATTTCAGTTTGATTTTAACCATATCATATACATGGAAAGACATTGTATTTAATGCAGTATTTATGCAAAAAAAGTTGACTTGGTTATTAATGCCATTTAATAAACATAAAACAATAAGGGATCTAATTTGGAGATATTATCGATTTGCACATGACTTACCTAAACAGCTATTGTAATGAAATCTTTGGAAGGCTTGGTTGTATAAAAATGGGGGAGACAGAATGGAACTTGAGGAAAGGCAGAAGTGGTTGCAACAAATGCCCATTTTAACAAATTACCAAACTACTACTAATATGACAAATAGAATATACTCTGCATCATGATACAGAAGTATTGCCTTGTGAATGTCCATTTATTAGACAATTATGGTATGATATCAAGATTGATAATTGGTTGACTATTGGAATAAATGATTTTGTTTCACAATATATAAATAATTCCTATATATCATTGACTTTGCTCTTGGAACAAAAGTAGCTTGTACTTGGGCGAAGTAGTTTTCCAACCAAGCATATTACACAAGGATTTAGAGAAGACAACATGATATCACATCCTAATTTGGAAAATATAAATGTTTATTTGCTGGTGGTCATTTCATTTCTTTCTAATTACAAAAAGCATTTTTAATATAGTCAGAAACAAGAAAGCAGATAACTTTCCAGACCATTTGAAATGAGGAACAACATACAGCATCTGTAGCCCTGATTGCAATATGGATAAGCCAAGCTGCTGGGATGTATAGGGAACCAGAAATTAAAATATTTGAAAAGGAAACAATACTCAGCACTGGGACTCTTCTTTAAGCTGGAAAATGAAATATTCAAATTATTAAAGCTCAATGATATAAACCATACAGAGAGTGGCAGATGACTTCATAATCAGGGTGATCAAGAGCGGGTCACAAAGCTAGTGGCAAGGAAATAGGTAGACAGGTAATTAAGATGTCTAAGGAGTATTAACTAAACACAACAGCAATCATAGCATCTAGTTAATTAACAAGAATGCCTCATTCTTTTGCATGAACATTAGATATCTTAAATTGTGTAAATCATTCCTGCCACGATATAAATATCAACATTTAAAAGTAATGTTAATTTTTCATTCAACATATATTTACGTTAGTTTTTGTAGGAGTAATGTGTCTACTGCACAAGGAAGGATGTCTCTGCAAAATCAGAAACTTAACAGTAATTAAATTTGTACTTCCTATAGCAGCCAGAAATAGACAGGTACAAATGAGCGATTTGGATTTATCAAACTTCATACAAATAACTAATCTGAAAGTGAACAACTAGCAGTTGAAACTGGCTTGTCATTGAGTCATGAAGTCATAGAGATGTACAGCACAGAAACAAACCATTTGGTCCAACTTGTCTATGCTGACCAGATATCCTAACCTGATCTAGTCCCATTTGCCAGCACCCAGCCCATATCACTCTAAGCTCTTCTTATTCATATACCCATCCAGAGGCCTTTTAAGTGTTGTAATTGTACAAGCCTCAACCACTTCCTCTGGCTGCTCGTTGCAAACATGCACCAGCCTTTGCATAAATAAAATTGCCCCTTAGATCTCTTTTATATATTTCCCCTCTCACCCTAAACCTATGCCCTCTAGTTCTGGACTCCCCCACCCCAGAGAAAAGAGCTTGTCTATTTACTCTATCCATGCCCCTCCTGATTTTATAAACTTCTATAAAGTCACTCCTTAGCCTCCAACGCTCCAGGGAAAACAGCCCTAGCCTATTCAGCCTCTCAGCCTACAGCTCAAATCCTCCAAACTTGGCAAGATCTTTGTAAATCTTTTCTGAACCCTTTCAAGTTTCACAATATCATTCCAACAGGAAAGAGATCATGGGTGGCACGGTGGCACAGTGGTTAGCACTGTTGCCTCACAACGCCACCAGAGTCCCGGGTTCAATTCCCGCCTCAGGCGACTGACTGTGTGGAGTTTTCACGTTCTCCCCGTGTCTGCGTGGGTTTCCTCCGGGTGCTCCGGTTTCCTCCCACAGTCCAAAGATGTGCAGGTCAGGTGAATTGGCTATGCTAAATTGTCCGTGGTGTTAGGTAAATGTAGGGGTGGGTTACACTTCGGCGGGTCGGTGTGGACTTGTTGGGCCGAAGGGCCTGTTTCCACACTGTAATGTAATGTAATCTAAAAAAAATTATCAGAATTGCAATATTCCAAAAGTGGCCTAACCAATGTCTTCTATAGCCGCAACATGACTTCCCAACTCCTATACTCAATGCTCTGTCCAATAAAGGAAAGCATACCAAACACCTTCCTCACTATCTTATCGACCTGCAACCCCACTTTCAAGGATCTAAGAACCTGCACTCCAAGGTCTCTTTATTCAGCAACATTCCCATTAAATGTATAAGTCCCACGCTGATTTTTTTTTTCCAAAATACAGCACATCACATTTGTCTAAATTAAACTCCATCTGCCACTCCTCAGTCCATTGGCCCATCTGATCAAGATCCCATTGTACTCAGAAGTAACCTTCTTCGCTGACCACTACACCTCCAGTTTTGGTGTCATCTGCAAATTTACGAACTATTTCTTCTATGTTCACATCCAAATCATTTATATAAGTGACGAAAAGTAGTGGACCCGCACCAATCCTTGTGGCACACCACTGGTCACAGGCCTCCAGACTGAAAATCAACCCTCCACCACCACCTTGTATTCTTCTATCTTCAAGCCAGTTCTGTATCAAAATGGCTAGTTCTCCCTGTATTCCATGAGATCTAACCTTGCTGACCAGTCTACCATGAGGAACCTTGTCAAACGCCTTACTGAAGTTCACATAGACCACATCCACAACTCTGCCCTCATCAGTTCTCTTTGTTATTTAATCAAAAAAATTCAGTCAAGTTCATGAGACATGATTTTCTATGCACAAAGCCATGTTGATTATCCCCTAATCAGTCCTTGCCTTCTCAAATACATGTAAATCCTGTCCCTCAGGATTCCTCCAACAACTTGCCCACCACCAATGTCAGGCTCACAGGTCTATAGATTAGATTCCCTAGTGTGGAAACAGGCCTTTCGGCCCAACAAGTCCACACCGACCCTCCGAAGAGCAACCCACCTACTGCCCCCGACTAATGCACCTAACATTATGGGCAATTTAGCATGGCCAATTCACCTGACCTGCACATCTTTAGACTGTTGGAGGAAACCAGAACACCTGGAGGAAACCAACGCGGACACGGGGAGAATGTGCAAACTCCACACAGACAGTCAGCCCGAGGCTGGAATTGAACTTGGGACTTTAGTGCTGTGAGGCAGCAGTGCTAACCACTGAGTCACTATAGTGCCGCAATAGTTCCCTGGCTTTTCCTTACCACCTTTCTTAAATAGTGGCACCATGTTAGCCAACCTCCAGTCTTTCGGCACCTCACCTGTGACTACCAATGATATAGATTTCTCAGCAAGGGGCCTAGCAATCACTTCCCTTGCTTCCCACAAAGTTCAAGGGTACACCTGATTAGATACTGGGGATTTATCCACCCTTCAGCATATCAAGATATCCAGCACCACCTCCTCTGTAATATGGACATTTTTCAAGATGTCACCATCTATTTCCCCGCGTTCTATATATTCAATGTTCTTCTGCACAGTAAACACTGATGTGAAATACATGTTTAGTATCTCCCCAACTCCTATGGTTCCACACGTGGGCTGCCTTGCTGATCTTTGAGGAGCCTTATTCTCTCCCTAGTTACCTCCTTGTCCTTATTGTTTTTATAAAATCCCTTTGGAGTCTCCTTAACCCTATTTGCCAAAGCTATCTCATGTTCCCTTTTTGTCCCCCGACTTCCCTTTTAAGAATACGCCTATTGCCTTTATACTCTTCTAAGGATTCACTCAATCTCAGCTGTCTATATCTGATATGTAATTCCTTCTTTTTCTTAACCAAAACCTCAATTTCTCTAGTCATCCACCATTCCCTATACCTACCAGCCTGTCCTTTCACCCTAACAGGAATATACTGTCTCTGGACTTTCATTATCTTATTTCTGAAGGCTTCCTATTTCCCAGCTGTCCCTTTACCTGTGAACATCTGCCCCCAATCAACTTTTGAGAGTTCTTGCCTAATACTGTCAACATTGGCCTTCCTCCAATTTAGAACTTCAACTTTTAGATTAGGTCTATCTTTTTCCATCACTATTTTAAAATGAATAGAATTATGGTCGCTGGCCCCAAAGTGCACCCCAGTCACCTGCCCTGCCTTATTTCCCAAGAGTAGGTCAAGTTTTGCACCTTCTCTAGTAGGTACATTCACATATGGATTCAGAAAATTTTCTTGTACACACTTCACAAATTCCTCTCCATTTAAACCCTTAACACTATGGCAGTCCCAGTCTATGTTTGTAAAGTTAAAATACCCTACCATAACCACTCTATTATTCTTACAAATAACTGAGATCTCCTTGCAAGTTTGTTTCTCAATTTCCCACTGACTGTTGGGGGGGTCTATAATACAATCCCAATAAGATGATCATCCCTTTCCTATTTCTCAGTTCCACCCAAATAACTTCCCTGGATATATTCCCAGGAATATCCTTCCTAAGTACAGCCGTAATGCTCTCGCTTATTAAAAACGTTACTCCCCCTCTTCTTTTGCCCCTCTTTCTATCCTTCCTGAAACATTAACTGTCCATCTCTGAGCCAGATCTCTATAATTGCGATGATATCCCAGTCCCAGTCCCAGTCCCATGCCCTGAGTTCATCTGCCTTCCCTGTTAGGGCCTCTTGCATTGAAATAAATGCAGTCTAAATTATGAGTCCTATCTTGTTCTATGCTTTGTTCCTTCCTGCCCTGACTATTTGACTTGTTCCTTTTCCCAACTGTACCAGTCTCTGATTGACCTCTTTCCTCACTATTTCCCTGGGACCCACCCCACCACCTTACTAGTTTAAATCCTCCCGAGCAGCTCGAGCAAATCTCCATGCGAGTATATTATTCCCCTTCCAATTCAGGTGAAATCCATCCTTTATGTATAGGTTACTTCTGTCCCAGAAGATATTCCAATGATCCAAAAATGATCCCTTCTCCCCTGCACCAGTCCTCAACTATGCATCCATCTGCTCTATCCTCCTATTCTCACCCTCACTAGCTCTTGGCACTGGGAGTAATCCAGATATTACTAATCTTGAGGATCTCCTTTTTAAAATTCTGCTTAATTTTCTATATTCTCCCTTCAGAATCTCATCCTTTTCCCTTCCTATGCCATTAGTTCCAACGTATACAATGACCTCCTGCTGGTTCTTCTCCCCCGTGAGAACATTCTGCACCCTCTCCGAGATATCCTTGATCCTGGCACCAGGGAGGCAGCACACCATTCTGATTTTTTTGCTGCTGGCTGCAGAAACATCTGTCTGTACCCTCACTAGAGAGTCCCCTATCACAATCAATCGCTTGGAACCTGACTTACCCCCATTACATTAGAGCCATTCTTGCTACCCGAAACTTGGCTGTTCGTGCTACATTCCCCTGAGAGTCCATCATCCTCTACATTTTCCAAAGCAACACATTTGTTTGAGATGAGGATAGCCACAGGGGACTCCTGCACTACCTGCCTACTACCCCTAACCTCTCCTGGAGTTAATCCATTTACCTGACTGTACCTGCCACTTTTCTCCCTTCCCAAAACTGCCATCCATCACACCCCTTAGCTCCTGTAAATTTCTTATTGCCTCTAACTGCTGCTCCAACTGATCCATGCGATCTGATAGGATTCACAACCGAAGACACTTGCTGCAGACATAATCATCAAGAACATGGAAACTCTCCCTAAACTCCCACATCTGACAGGAAGAGCACATCACTCTACTAAAGGTTATCTTTGCACCTTAACAATCTAAGACCTAGAAAATAACACCATCTTATTGCTCTAAAAAAAACTAAGGCTAACTTAATACTTATAGCTTACATTTTTAAAATTTAATTAAGAGACAGATCTCAATAAAACATATAATCAAGAAAGAACCCACTCTACTCACTGTTGTAGATTTACAGCATGGCTACACTGAAAAACTATGCACTGAGGGGATCCATGATGGTGGCGATCTGGGAGGATCATGTTGCAGAACTCCATACTGCAGCACAAGCGGGACGAATTTCTAAACCACCCAACCCGAACCATCCCGATATCCTGGGCCTCTCGAAAGATTATGGAGTCCCAGGAAACTGAAAAATTGACTTACCTGCGTTTTTGCCATCTAAAAATGCTGAAGAAGAGCGGAGGAGCGTCCGAGGCTTGGCCCGCGGCCCAGCCTACAGGATCCTCAGACGCAATTACCTCCCAGACCCTGGAGAATGAGCTTGTGAACTCTCGCACAATGCTGGGTAAGCAGATAGAGGAGAAGCTGGCCCCAATCTTTATCATACTGCAGTAGCATGAACAGCAGCTGGGAGACCTAGAAAAGAGGACGGATGAGGTCGAACACAGAGTTACTGTAGTGGAAGCTGATGCCAGTTCCTCCTTGGATAGGATCCAAGACCTGGAGAAGAAGGTGCGTAGTTTGCGTGACCAAGTGGATAATCTCAAGAACAGGAGCAGGAGAAAAAATATTCGGATCGTCGGTCTGCTTGAGGGTAAGAAAAGTGAGCAGCCAGCAGAATTTATTGACGACTGGTTGTTGAAATTCCTTAACTCGGAGGCTGGCATGAGAGGCTTGAAGATCGAGAGGGCTCACTGGGTCACGGTGCGGAGGTCAGGTCTGGGTCAACGTCCTTGTCCTCTCCTGGTACGATTTCAATCACTACAGAGATAAGGAGAGAATCGTGGAAGCTTCCAGAATCCAGGGGAAGGATCGAAAGGCCCTAATTTACGAGGGCTCTAAGATCATGTTCTTCCAGGACTTCTCAGCAGCTGTGATCCAGAAAAGTAAATCCTATGACAGTATGAAGAGAAGTCTGAGAGCTTGGGATTCAGTACTCCCTGAGGTATCCGGCAGTGCTTCGGTTTACCTTAGATGGATCTGTACATCTCTTGATATGCCAGAGAAGGCAAGAGACTTTGTGAACAAATTAACCTGATCTGAACAATTTGGTATGTACAAGTAGTAGTGTTGTTTGGGTATGTCTTTTTTTTTAAAAAAAGCAGTGGAAGTGCGATTGGAACTTTCTTTCCTTTTTTTTCTCTTGGTAATAATTTGGTTTATACTATGTTTGGCAGCAGTTGAGATGTGTACTTTCAATTTTAAAGTTGTTATACCAAAGGATGGGTGGGGTATTTACTCCGTTTTCTTTAAAAAAAATTCTTTATTCATATTGCTATTCCATGATGTATTTTCTTTATTTTCTGCTTGTGTTTGCGATGCGGCTCTAGCTAGGAGGAGGGAAAGTAGTTGGGATGGCTCGATGCCTACTTATGGGCTGTTTGGATGGGTAGTTACCCCCTTTGGGCAGGGAGTGAGTTCGCCTATTCAGCACCGTTGGCGCTTTATATGTTGGTTATTTTTTGGTTTTTGTTGTTTTTAATCTTTGATAGTTTTGGTGGTTTGTTAAATGTAGTGATTTTAGTTTATGTAGTCTTCATGTTCAATGGATCATGTGATACTAAGGCGCAGCGATTTGTGGTTCCTCCTCTCTGGAATTTAAATGTTACTGCAGAAAGTTATGGCTAATGACTTGATTAAATGGTGTACCTGGAATATCAAGGGGAGTCACTCACCAATTAAGAGGAAGACGTTACTTTTTGAGTCTTAGAAAGGAGAAGGTAGATATTGCTTTGTTACTGGAGACATATTTGGATGATAGGGAGCATTTGAAACTGCAGCAGGATGACTTTGATCGGGTTTACTTCTCAGTACCAGAAGTAAGGGAGTGGCTATATTGGTTAGGAGAAATCTCCCAGTTAAAGACTTAATTCTTAAAGCGCTGATGGATGGGGAAGAATTATGGTGTTTTAAATGTTTATTGTCCTTAAGCTTATCCCCTCAAATTTTTGGTAGATGCGTTTTCTAAACTGATCAGTCTTGAGTCCCGGCATATCATTATAGGGGGAGATTTTAACTGTCTCATGGATCCCACAGTAGACAGGCTGCTCAAAGGCCCCCCGATACCCTTTGTACAAACTAAATAATTAGTGGATCTATGTGTGGAGTTAGGGTTGGTGGACGTCTGGAGACATCTCCACCCTATAGGCAGGGATTTTACATTTTTTTTCCAATCCACACAGATGTCACACCAGGTTTGATTTTTTTTCTGACCCCTGTGGCAACCCTGGACCTGGTGACATCTTGTATGATTGATAATATGACCACCTCTGATCATGCTCCAGTGTACCTGTTGGTTAAGATTAAGGACGTTACAGTGGGTTTGAGGCATTGGCAAATGGATCACTTTATCCTCCAGAATAATAAGTTTGTGGTGTATTCCTCGAGGGAGTTTTGGACGTTCCTAGACATTACCTCAGGCTCAGTTAGTAGCCCATCTGTCCTTTGGGAAACTGCCAAAGCCTATGTCGGGGTTAGTTATCTCCTATTCTGCCAGTAGTAAGCGGCAGGAAGGTGAGCAGCATTGTCTCCTTGAAACACGGTTGAAGGCAGCCGAGAAGGCTTACTCTGACAGGCTCTCGTTGGTCAAACTACAGAGGATTACGGCACTGCGGTCTGCATTGAATTCCGTGCTTTCACAGACAGCAAAGAAGGAGCTTACTTTTGCAAAACAACGGTTATACAACCATGGTGACAGACTAGGCAAACGCTTGGCATATCTCACCAGGAAATGGAGTGCCCCACAAGCCATTACAGAAGTGACTCATGTGACTCCAAAAAGATTAATGTGGCTTTCCATAGATTTTACTCTACGTTATACAAATCTGAGGATTGTGAGGAGGGGCAGGCCAAAATGGAATCCTTTTTTAAGGATCTGGAGCTCCCGGGCATGAGCCCCCCCCCCCCCAAACAAGAACCCTTTCTCAATGCCCCCTTATCAGAGCAAGAGGTTCAGGAAGCTGTGAAACAGCTTCAGAGTGGAAAGGCGCCCGGTCCTGATGGACTTCCCAGCGAATTATATAAGGAATTTATAAATAAACTGTCAGGCCCGATGCTTAATATGTTTAATGGTTCATACAGCTTTGATTATCTCCCGCCATCTCTGAGAGAGGCCAATATTTCACTTATTCTTAAAAAAGGGAAGGTCCCGGAGGACTGTGCTTCGTACAGGCCCATTTCACTCTTAAATGTGGACTTTAAAATCCTTTCTACGACTCTCGTGTTAAGGCTGGACACTGTGTCACCTTATTTTGTTAAAGAGAATCAGATGGGCTTCATAAAGAACCACAGATCCTCCAATAATGTTAGGAAGCTGCTTAATGTAATTCAGGCATGTCAACAACATTCAATGCAGGGATTGGTGATTTCTCTAGATGCAGAGAATGTATTTGACCGATTTGAATGGCCATACCTTTTCTATACTGAGTCTTTATAAGATGGGTAAAGGTTCTCTACAGTGACCCTCTCGCTGCGTTCATCACCAATGGGGTACATTCAAGCAATTTTAACATTTTTAGGGGCAGCTGGCAGGGCTGTCCCCTTTCACCATTGCTTTTTACGCTGGTGATTGAACCATTGGCGAAGGCCAGTTGTAGGGATCTGAATATATCAGCTCTAGAAGTGGGGTCAAAATTACATAAGATTTCATTGTATGTGGACGATGTCCTAATTTTTTTGTCAAATCCAGTGGTTTCAGTGCCTCGCCTGATACAATACATCTGTGCATTCGGTGCCTTTTCAGCGTACAAGATTATTCTTGCAAAATCAGATGCTATGCCTGTGGTGGTCTTACAAAGGTGCTAGGTCTTGAGGGTGAGTATCAATTCCCATTTAAGTGGTCGCAGGGGATTTTGTGTATTTGGGCATATTCATTACTCCATTCTGGATCGGTTGTTCAAAGCCAATTTTGTTCAATTATTTGACAAACCCAAACAAGACTTTCAAAGATGGGGTTAAAAAATCACACAACACCAGGTTATAGTCCAACAAGTTTATTTGGACGCACTAGCCTTCAGAGCACTGCTCCTTCACAACCACCTAATGAAGGAGCAGTGCTCAGAAAGCTAGTGCTTCCAAATAAACCTGTTGGACTATAACCTGGTGTTGTGTGACTTTTAACTTTGTACACCCCAGTCCAACACTGGCATCTCCAATTCAAAGATGGGAGGCACTTCCAGTCTCGTGGTTGGGCCGGATAACACTTATTAAGATGAATATTCTCCCCCTTTTGCTATACCCTATAAGGATACTTCCCCTGATTTTCAATAAACAAATATTCAGGAGACCAAAGGGCTGGTTCAGCTCCTTTATTTGGCATTGTAAGTGGCCCCTCATTAAATTAGCTAAACTGCAACTGCCTCAGATTTGGGTGGAGTGGACCTTCCGGACATTATAAGTTACCAGCTAAGCTCACTTTTACCCTATGTGAGTGATTCGGTCGTGGGGACCCATTTTCAAGATAGTTAGATATCAAAGCCTCCCAGGCAAGGTGCCCTCTTACTAGCTTGCTATTTCTGGACAAAATGAGGACAGTTAGGGAATATTGCCATAACCCAATAGTTATCAATACTGTTAAAGCATAGAGGGCAATTCAGCAGAGGGAAGGCAATATTGGCAAAACATCTTCTTTTACATCTATAGTTGGACTGCCGTTTTCAACTGGGGATGATAGATTCAGGATTTAAACGTTGGGCAGCTAGGGGTGGGTCTTGCACGGGCGGGTTATTTGAGGGAGACGCAATGATGTCCTTCGATCAGTTGGCACGAAAATCCGAGCTATCTAACAGGGACTCTCGTTTTTTTCAAGTTAGGTATCTTATTCAGAAAAAGACTAGACTTTTGATTGATCCCCACAAATCCGACATAGAGAGGAGGGTTCTCAGTGCTAAGAGTACACTTTCTTTTAGCACTTTATATCGTCAACTGGGGGTTCGATCGAATCTACAGGGTGTGGGACAGAGAGCTAGGTGGTAAAGTCTCCTCAGAAACATGGGAAGATATTTGGGAAAATGCAAGAAAGGTATCAATTTGCAATGGGACCCATGCTCTACAGTTGAAGATTCTCCATAGTGTCCACTTGGCTCCAGACCATTTGTCAAAATTTAAACCAGGGGTTTCTTCAAACATATCCCAAGTGCAAGGCCTGTACGGGCACTCTTACCCATTGTCTCTGGTCTTGTGGTAGGCTTCAAACATACTGGAGTGCTGTGGCAGGTGCAATGGCGAGGACTTTGGGTGTCAGGGTGGAGAAGAACCTGATCTCTCTCCTGGGCCTGCCCAGTGTGTTCCCTGCAGATGCACATAAGAAAAAACTTTTCAATATTCTCACTTTTTGCACAAGAAAGAATATCTTGCTAGGTTGGGTATCCAAAACCACACCCCCACCCCGGGCCTGTTGGGTTGGCGGAAGATTGTTTGGAGCATATTCCTTTAGATTTTGACACAAGTATGATACAGCACAAAACTGAGAATTTTTTAAGACATGGTAGCCCTTTTTGGAATACCCGGACACAGATTTATCTGCCACACTAACAAGAGCTTTAATGTAGCCATAATGATTGTGTTTTACAAGTCCAATATCCAGGGAGGAGGAACTCTAAATGTATGAGTGTCTTCTTTAGCTGAGTTGAGTTATTACTATTTATTAGTTTGTTGTTGGTTAATATTTAGTAAAATAGTTTGGTTTTTTAATGTATATTTATACATTTGTACATGGGAAGCAGGTTCGGTTTTTTCACTTTTGTTGTGCTTTTTTTGTACTCTTTTGAACTCTACTGTTTTGTATTTGCTGTTATATTTTTAAAAAAATTTCAATAAAATGTATTTAAAAAGAAACTATGCTGTGAGCTCTCCCACACAGGTTCCTCCAAGGTCAGTTGTGAACTTTACTGTTTGTTCACTTTTCCTAGATGCACTCCGATGTCCAGAGATATTTGAACTCAAGCAGCAAAGGCAATAACTGTGCAGATTCGCTGCTGTCTGAGACTGCAATATTGGTTTCTTTCTCTCACCATGTGGTCACTGCCTTTGTCTGTCCTCTTTTTTAAAGTGCCATTGGGGGGACAAAAGATCAAAACAAAGTTCAAAAATGATGCAACAGTATATAAGATAGCAATTGCTGCTCCTGGAATTCAAGAAAATCATTTCCAACACCTAAAATACCTCAAAAAAGGAGCAGCTCTTACAGCCACAATTGTTTATCCTGTCCTCTGCTTCAGAAACACAGTTCAGTCTCCAACTAATGTCCAATTACTGAGTACACCCAACATTTAGCAGCACAGATTAATATTTAATCAAAAAGCCATACTTGGGCATAAGCATAGATTTACTGCATAAATTCCTAAAGTGGAACATCTGATCCAAAGACAGGAATGTTACCACTGAGCCACCGCACATTTGTTCTTACTTTATAGCTCACTCTTCATGAACAAAGAAGGACACCGACTGTAAAATTCCAGTACAATCGAGTGCAGCATGCATTGTTTCAGCTCAACCCATTACATCAGGCATTAAGTGCTTAACCAATGACCCAGGAAATTTACTTTTGTGGACCAAAGGAAAGGATAATTCCTTTTCATTCAATCTCCCCCCACCAGTATCAGTTTCTTTCTTGAACAATGGCACAACTAGGTTATGCCACTGTTGTCCTCTGTCTGACTGAACTTGTCATACTGAACAATTTCTTCATTTCCCTCAATTGTTCCAAACAAACAGCATTACTTGTGGGAATCTGTATGGGTCTTAACTATGCCTGACCTTTTCTCTGAGACAGGTAAAACATTCAGGTTGTAAATTTGCTCACTGAGCTGGCCTGTTTGTTTTCAGACGTTTCATCGCCATGCTAGGTAACATCATCAGTGAACCTCCAGTGAAGCGCTGGTGTTCTGTCCCACTTATAACTTTGCTTCAGATTTTTATCCTTATCTTGCCATAACAGTGACCATTGTTAATACTTCCCTTCCTCAAATTCTCTGCCTGGATGTCTGGGGATATATTTTCCACCAGTACCGTAAATAAACTGATTGCCGCAGGTACCTTATGTGATCATACTTCTGTATTACAATTGTTGATATAACTGAGCTGGAATATTAATGCTGACGGGGAGAGATAGTAAGCATCCAGCGCAATTAGTTTGGAGTGTGGTCATCTGCATAAGTGGTGGCACTGGTTTTACAGGTGTAGCAAGTATACAGTCAAGGCCATAATAAGAACTGACAGGATCCGATGAAATGGCTTATTCTTGCTCTTTATTCTGTTTATTCACAAATAGAAATTCTTATCAGAATTACTACTGCTAATCAAAATTTGACTTCCAAAAAAAACACAGGTCATTTGAATTTCTCAAACACCATTTAATATTATGGCAATGATGAACCATATTCTTCAAATAAGATTTCAAATATTACACTTGGTTAAAAAAATTCAGGTTATTTTCACATTGACATTAAACTGAAGTTATTATACACTTTAAATATTGAAATAGATAAAGTCTAATTGCTACAAACTGCAATTCATTAATTAAGAAACTGTCATTGCTTAATCATTTAAAAATCACTTAAGACACAATGTATTCAGATTACTGTAATAACACTGTACAAGATGTTAAATTATGGCATAAAAACAGACATTTCAACATAGATGACATTTTAAAATCACAACACTGATTTTAGATACAGAAAAACATTCAGCAGGAAATAAAGACAAACTTCAATTTGCACCAATTTACCAGTTGTTTAGGTTTCAGTTTTGAATTTCCAAATAGATAGCAAACCAATAGTTGTTATTAGCCATTTTCACATATCAATATTTAATATTGTACTGTTCAACTGTGACCAGGGAACCAAAATTCAGTCAATTTAGAGGTTTAATCAGGTTCATATTGTCTCCTATCTGCTTGTTCAAAACATGTGGTGCTCAAACCACTTGTCCCACAACGGGAAATGCAAAACAAATCAATCTCATCGATTCAAGACCTGCCAAGTTCAAAAAGTCAAACCATTGTTTGATTTACAGGCACACAGCTGGTATGTGCATGCAGCAGAACAAGAGGACACTCCCTCATTGTTACTTCATCCGGTGCTATGTGAGCCAATATGAATTACAGGTACTTTCAATTTAACTTTTCCTGTGGTTGTGTTGTTCACTTCATTGCTGGTTATTCTTCCCATTAATATTCCCAAAAGTCTGTTTTAAGATGTGCATGCCTGATTTACTTACCCTAACTTTGAAATCTGTAGTCTTGAAGAGCTGATAGAGAAGCTGCAACAAATAAAAGCATTAAGTGCTCTTCAGCCCAAGAAATCAAGAAAGGTTAGGTTTTACAACTTACTGTACATCTCTCAAATTAACAGGTGGTGTGATGGTCAGAGTTAAAAGTAGTCACTGGAGAATAGGACACAGGGCATTACCATAGCTAAATATTCATTTAAAAATTGGACAATTTAATAAGGATTTTATATCTAATTTCATGTATGTTATTTTAGAAATAAAATCATTAAGCCTTTTCTGTGTTTTCTGATGCAAATTATTCACATTGAAAGTGAATTAAATTCACAAGATTGTTATGTATTATGAGAGAATCGAAAAGGTAAAGCTGGAACAGCCCTTGCAATAACCTTATTCTTGACTTTGGCTTTCAATATCGACTGAATATTCTTTACACGCACATTGATTGCAAAGTTCATCAGATGAAGAATATATATAAAAAAAAAGACGCTTATCCAGTAAAAATAGTTTAATTCCAATCTGTCTGTCCCAAAAGCAATTACGATCATTTTGTGTCCATTCAGGAAGTGGGATTTACATGTTCCAAGAAGTTCACATGCAGAAGTGAAAGACTGACCCACAAATTAAGAGTACTACCTTTATCTATGTGACCTAATCTCAAGAGCGCAAAATAATCAAGTTTAAACAGTCACAGAAGTCATCAAGTTTTGTGTAAAGTGCAATTATTCTATGCAGAGATCTTAAAAGAAACAATGAAATAGTACTAAGACAATTTAATTTTTTGAAGTGTCAATTGCACTTCACTGATTACTGAATTATTAGCTATTTCATGAAATATTATGTATTGTGATCAAGTTAAAACTTCTGACATTGTAACAAATAAGGAGAGTTTATGTATTTATCCTAAACTATGGTGAAATTTGTGACCCACAAATGGCAGTTGGTTTTCTAGCATAAATAAGAATATTTTTCTCTTTATACGAACAATGGATTTGTTTCCAAAAGGTATTTTGTATACCCACTGCAATATTGTGTGGATTATTTACTGAGATTTCATATCACTGTGCTCACTACTTTGTTTTTACAATTATACACAAAAACATCAAAAACAAATGACAAAAGATTTTCAAAAGTTAAATTCTGTACAAATTGTTTATCTTGAAAAGAGGGGAAAAAAACAAGAGGGGCAATTGTCCTTTGGTAATTTCAGTAATTTCTCCTTAAAACTGATTGAAAAAGATCAGTCAGAAGTTTCAAAAGAATTTATAGATATCTTATACATGAAAGCTATGTGGAGCACTTAGCATCAGTAATGCTAAAGTTCAATCCTTGAGCACACCAAGGTGGTCAATTTTTATAGTAGCTGTCTAGAATCAGCACACCAGTTGATGGCATGTGCATCACTGCAAAGATGACCTTGTTCTCAACAGAAAATCACAGAGCACACATTCCAGCAGGACTAATGGACAGGAATCAGGAATGGAAATACTGCCTATGTCAGGATACTAAAATCATGTGACAAAAATTCTGTGTCAGTTGAAATCAGCTAATACAGGCCAGAATAGAAAATAGAAAAAACCGTTTACAACATCAGGGCCTCCTAAAGCATTTTAATGAAATATGAAGACTTATTGATGGAACCCTCCAGATTGTATAATGTAGGCTTACCAATAGGAGAAGCAATCTAAATTTATTATACTGAAATTTGAAAATAAAAGTTAACTGCGGAATATGGACCTTTAATGTGAAGTTGTGCAAAATTGCCTATTATATTTTAGTCATTGAACATAAAACGTTACAATGCCAAAGTTAAAGTAAGCACTGTTTCCATTAGTACTTTGTTAGAATATTATGTACATAAATTATTTTAGAGACTAAAAAGTAAATAAAACAGATACCCAGAAAATTGAAGTCAGCAACCAGTGATAAATGGGAATATGCCACTCAAAATTTAGCAACTAAAAATATTGATAGATAGCCCAAGCAAACTGTATTCTGTACAGAAATAAGAGCTACTTTCACCAAGTTAATGTCCGAACTCTGCTTCAATTTTAACATCCATCAACCACATTTTAGGTTAAATTATTGCAAATGGACCATGTAAATGAATAATACATCAAGCATTTCATACGATTCACAATTGGCCCATACAAAGAAAACCTCCAACTAGGTCATATTTATTGCTGATGTGTTTTCAAAATAAAAACAGGGGATAAAGATGTTGGCAAAGATGATAAAAAGTGAAACATCTTTTGTTTCTTTTTGCATAATATAACATGCAATGAAATGAAAAATGTAAAGATTTATCCTTTTGCTTTAAAGGATGGATTGTTCCACACTATATGCCAAATTATCGATGTGTTGCACAATGAACATATTTACAATGAAACATTGCATTAAAGTTGAGATTATCGAAGAAATATCAATAATGGTTTCTGATTTTTTTTAAAAAAATGAATCATGGAGTAAATCCTAGAATTGAACACATTAGAAGCAATTTTAATTTACTCAGTAACTTTAACTAGAATCCCTGAATATGAACTACTCTCAGTGACAAATCAAGGAAAAAAAGTGTTGCAGAGAATTTAGTAAATATAAAATACACTTTGAAATTTGCATGCCGGATTAAAGAGGGAAACAAAAACAGAATACTCTGGATCCTGGAAATCAAAAATAATAGAAGGCAAACACTAAACAGGTTAGCTAGTCAAGTCAGGTTTGACTGAAGATTCTGTGCATGCTGCCTAAGTCGCTGAAGGATTCCGTCATTCCTTGGTTTTTATTTCTCATTTAAAAAAGGTACTAATCATAACATTACAATTTTGATCTATTTTTTAAAAAAAATCAGAGATCAGCCATTAACTTTTGAAGTAGCCTTTGTTATAAATCTCCAACAAATCTATACCTTACAACTGAATTGCAAATATTACTGCAAACATTTCACAAAGTCAGTAGTTTGAACACAGCTGTACTCCTGTAATGTATGTTCCAGAGCCATAGTTAGCAGTTAGCAGTGAACAGATTGAACATCAAAGGAGAGTTTGCTCAAGTTTAACATTCAGTTAACATTCTTTCAACCAATGAATACTTGTGGTTGGATTGGTGGTGGAAGCTTGTCATTTTCTACATTGTCAGAATCAATTGCAGCCACTGGTTGGCCCTTAGGTTTGATTTCAAGTGGATATTTCTCAATAATATCTTCAATGTCTTTTGTCACACCTTCGCTCCAGTCAATTAGATCTTTTTCAAGCTGCTTAGCATCTGACAAAATTTTTTGTTGTCTCTCATTCAGTTGAGAAATAAGATTTAAGTTTTTGTACATCTGCTTCAGTCCTGGACATGCTTCAGGAGACCATTCTTCAGAGTCCTGCTTCTTGGGTGATGCTTGGCCAGACATATAGCGATCAAAATCTTCCTGAGTCAGGTTCAAAGATTGGGCATCCAATTTTTCAATGAAGGCAACAGCACAACACTGAAAACAAATTAAATGCCATATTAAAAACCATTGCAAATACAGTTTGAACATGACTTTCAAAAAAAATGGAAGTAATGTTTAAAAAAAAGTTAACAGCACTATACAGTAACTGATTTATCAAATATCAGGTGGCAGCCCTTTAAGTAATACTTTTATAAATAAAACATGATTAATATATACCAAAATATCAGGTAAATCTCAAAGCTATAATTTATCAAGTTATCATCTCAATTGTATTCTTAACTAATGGTAAATATACAAACATTAAACCAGGTACATTTGTTCCTAAATTTGTTTTAAAGATTTTTCACTCATTCTGATCTTACATCCTTTTGATATTTTAAAACATTACTGGAAGGGGCTTAGGACTGGATCAAATTTTTCCCACAATACTTGAGGAATTAGTGCACAAATGGGGGCAAACCCATCACAGATCTCCAATGTGAAAAATTAGTAGGGTCTGATATTCCCTTGCATAAACTCTCTTTAAAATTCACATATATTGGTCAGTAGTCAATCTGAGTCCAAAAGGTATCCAGTATTGCATTAGGATCCTAGGTCACACAGAGTCAAGGAATCTACAGCATGGAAACAGACCCTTCAGTCCAATAAGTCCACGCCAACCATAATCCCAAGGTAAACTAGTCCCACCTGCCTGCATTTGGCCCATTCCTTCCAAACATTTCTTATTCATGTACTGATCCAAATGTCTTTTAAATATTGTAACTCTACCCACAGCCACCACTTCCTCTGGAAATTCATTCCAGACATGGAACCACTGTGTAAAAAGGTTGCCCTTCAAGTCATTTTTAAATCTTTCTCCTCTCAATTTAAAAATATGACCCTTGTCTTGAAAACCCCCACCCTAGGGAAAAGGCACCTGCTATTCACCTTAACTACACCCCTCATGATTTTATAAACCTTAACCTGCTATATTTCAGTGAAAAAATGTCCCAACCTATTCAGTCTCTCCTTATAACCTAAACTCTGCATTTGCGGCAACATCCTAGTAAAATTTCCTGAATCCGCTCCAGCCTAATAATATCCATCTTATAACAGAGTGACCAGAATTGTACGCAATACTCCAGAAGAGGCCTCACCAATATCCTGTCCCATCTCAATATGACATCTCAATTCCTATACTCAAATGTTTGAGCAATGAAGGCAAGCATGCTAAATGCCTTTTTAACCACCTTGTCTACATGTGACACAAATGTCAAAGAATTATGCACCTGAACCCCTAGGTCTCTCTGATCTGCAATACTACTCAAAGCCTACTTTTAATTGTGTAAGTCTTGCCCTTGTTTGTTTTACCAAAATTCAACAATAATTTCTTGAAAACAATTTGTGCGCCTCGGTTGCATCAACCAAGAATTGTAGATTTGACTTTATCAAATAGTAAACTATTTTTGTTTATTTTAAGAGTGTAATTCTGGGTAGAACACTTACTAAATTTGTGAAATAATATCCATCTTCTCCAGTCATTAGTCTGCTTGGATTGCAGAATCGAGTAATGTACTGGATGTTTGACTGTAAGCGAGGTGGATTAGCTTTCAAAACAATATAGATAAGTGTGGGTAAGAAGTCATCAGCAGAAGCAGGCTCATTCTTTGTGATCTTTATAGCATTGAATATTTGCTTGCTGCATTGTGTGATGCAGGTCAATTTTTCACGGGGAACACGTCGTGAATCCATTTCAATAACAGCTATAAAGAAATTCACAAAATTCATTACATTATTAAATTAATTTTACCACAATAAATTCACATCTTCAGTTTTATTTTGTTCCTTTAAAAAACAAAATTTGTACGTATGATGGAGCCAAATTTCAATTCACAAAAATAAAATGATCAAAATCTGATTAGATGATGTTGGATCAGTTGCCTGTTATACACAATGTCTCATAATTCCATTGACTGCAAAGGATCAAATACTACCTTTTGCATCAATGTCCATGATTAATTTCTATACTGATTATTCCAATGTTAGTTGCAGTATGAATATTGGCATTCATACCCAAATCACAAGCTTCCAGATTCAAGCTCCACTCTAGGAACTGAGTGCAAAAGTTAATTCCAACACACTAAGGTAGCATGGAGAATGTTGTACAGCCAGAGATGCCATCTTTTAGATGACATTGTCCCTTTGTCCTTCAGGTGAATGAAAACATTCCATGTTGACACTATTTTGAAGAGTGGATTAGTTATCCCCAGTTCCCTAAATAATATTCTTACCTCAGATCAACATCACAGGAACTTGCTACATCCAATTTGGTTGCCATGTTTCCTGTATTACTACAATTACTACTAATTCAAAAGTATACTGCTGGCTGGAAAGTGTTAACTGCAGGAAAACAGTGTCTTAAAAAACAAAACAGGCCAAATGTAAAAAGGAACAAAGAAGCTACTTTATTGCAGATTTGCAGTATCTTGGATCAAAGAACTTTTTAAAATCTCACCAATAATAACATACAGACCTGAAGGACAAAGATCTGTATAAGAATTGAACATCAGAACTCCCCCTTTCGCAGAGTTTTGAAGAACAATAATGCATAAGGATCAAACTCTGATTACACCTAGAGAAGACACTTTGATGTAAATATGGCCAAGTTCCACCATTAATTGGGTAATAGCTAAGCTGGGTCGTGAGGCTTAATTTACTTAGTTGAGGGATCTTATTTTGGTTGCTACATGCAATAAAGTTTAAATCATTGTTTCAGTACTTGATTGTCTGTGAGATTTCTTAATAAGTGGCCGATTTCAAGGTAACTTGTGATTTACCCACATTATGTCAAACAAGGAATGATACCAAAAGTTGTATATTCTATTTTTGACATGTGGTTACTTGAATGGTCTTATGAGTAGACTCCATAGTATATTTATATGAATGGGTGTACTATTCTACCTCAATTTGTGGGTGCATGTCTGACAGCTGCAGGGGACTGATGATGGTCTAATTTTTTACACTGGCTCCATCAACCTGACCCTGAAACAATGTAATAAGAAGCTCAATATTGAAGGTCAAGTATCCCACAAAGACAGTTCTTTTCAGCCAACACCTTCCAGGCAACAGGAGTTGCTGTCTGTGGTCAAAGTCAAACCAGAATCAATACAAATGTCTGGTTAAATCGGGATGAAAGACCAACTCCTGACTAACCATGGACCATGTGAGTATGCTCATTGAAAACAATACTAGCAGATTTATTAATAAAGTAGTAATATAGAGTCATTCCAGTTAACCATTGATTTGCAGGGTTCTGACTGACTGCTGTATCCAGTTGAGTGGACTTTTACCTCTCAGTATGCACACCATGGGGTTTAACAATGCTTTTGTTTATATGCCTTTGCAAGCTATTTTTAGGTTAAAAGCATTTTTTTACTGTACTTGACTGGCTTACAATTTCTAATTAATTCAGCCATACATAACCATTAACAAGTGTATTTCCAATGCTTTGTCTCAGAGTTCACGCATTTAGCTGATATCGCCAACTCAGCTCTGTTTCTGCCATTGTGTAATTGCGTACTACTTCCTATCTCTACCATAACCCTTTGCATAAATAAAATACATGAAGATATATTTTTACAGATTTAAGAGACAAAGATCTAAGGCTTCCTAAACATATCATTTCTTCAAATCTTGACATGATTTAGGCAAAGCTAAAGTTATGCTTTGCTTTTCGAGTTAACAATGATGTACAATTACTCAGTATTTTGTAAACTTATGAAACAATCATTTAAATCTGCATCAGTATTGGTGAAGAGGTTCTTGGCTTCTCTAGATGTTATACACGAGATTGGCGACCAAAAGTTTCCAAGAAACAAAGGTACTAAAGTGCAAGTACAAAGCAATTGGAGACTGAAAGCATCAGCACAGTTCAAGAGAAAAGCAGCACAGCTATTGGTGCCCAAGGTAGACAAGCAGAAAGCTGGAAGAACACAGCAAGCGGGCGGCATCAGGAGGTGGAGAAGGCAACGTTTCAGATGTAACCCTTCTTCAGGTGTAAGGGAAGAAGCAAATAAAGGGGTTGGCGGGGGCAGAGTGATAGGTTAAGACAGGTAGAGGGTACAACCTGGTTGGTCAATGAAAGAATGAATCCGGTAGGTGGCTGGGAGGGGGAAGAGACTGGAAGGGAGGTTATTTGAAATTAGAAAACTCAATGTTGAATCCTCTGGACTGTAGGCTGCCCAGGTAGAAGATGAGGTGTTGTTCCTCCAATTCGTGGTCTAGTTTTTAGCAATGAAGGAAGCCAAGGATGGTCATGTCGTAAAGGGAGTGAGAAGGTGAATTAAAATGGTCGGTGACTGGGAGGTCCGTTCTGCTCCAGCAGGCCTGGTTGAGATGCTCGGCAAACCTTTCCCTAAGTTTCTGGTTGGTCTCCCTGATGTACAGAAGACCACATCGGGAGCACCTAATGCAGTAAACTAGGTTGGAAGGACTGTTTGGGGCCCCAGATGGAGCTGAGGGGGTTGTGGTGTACTGGCAGGTTTTGCATCTTTTCCAGCTGCAGGGTAAGGTACCTGGGGGTTGGTGGTGGTGTGGGGGGGGGGGTTCATGGGGAGAGTGGTGTAATCCAGACTGGCAGAGGGAATGGTCCTTGTGGAAGGCAGAGAGGAGTTGAGAGGGGAGATGTTCTTGGTGGTGTGGTCTATTTGGAGTTGGGGGTGCCTGAGGCAATGGTACAACTAAAACCTGTGGCATGTAAAGAAAATAATGGTGGGCATACATTGAAAAACAAGAATGGAGCAGCCTTATCAAGGACAGAGAGACAATTAACTCGCAGAGTATATTTTGTAGAGATCCTCAACAGAGGTTCTGGAACATCCTTTCCCAGAAAACAGTATCTGCAGATTTATTTAATTCTTTTAAGACAAAAGTACATATATTGTTGACTAACAAGGAGCCAAAGGATTCAGAGGGTAGGCAGGAATGTTGAGATGCAGCCACAATCAGATCAGCTACAATCTAATCGAATGATGGATCAGGCTTGTGGAGCTTAGTGGCCTACTCCTTTCCTGCTCTTAATTCATATTCTCGTATGAGATTAGTTTTGAACTGACTAGCCTCGATCTCATACGCTACATCAAGTCTCAGTGTTAGCCCAATTTAGAATAAAATAAAAAAATCCATTTATCAGCTGATAAACGAGCCTGCCAATGCAGACAAAAATTGCTGCTGAAATCCTAAAATATGTTGGAGATACATTCAGGGTATGATTGATCAACCTAAGATCCCTTATCTGGGGGCAGAAATACATCCAGTGGATCGAAGGGACACTGTAATCATGACCACTTCCAAGAAGAGTGAGACCAAATGCAGCACTTATAAGCAAGCCTCCCTGATGTCTGGCACACAGAGCATCACTGCAAGGATTCTCTTCAATTGCCTTAGCCAATACACACATAAATACGCACAAGCTCTGTGTATTAATCACTTTGAATCATGCAACTGTGATTTTGTTTCTTTCTTATTAATGAACGTTAACTAGTAAAGCTGAAGCTGTTTGTACTGGATTTGTCTCATTGTTACAGGATGGGCATTGAAGAAATTGGTATCCTGACTGAAGAAGTGCATTGTGAGATCAGGAAGGGAGATCGGGAAGATCCACAGATTCTTGCCAAAAGTCTGAAAATTAATTTCAAAAACTGTGTTGGAGATGTAAGGGAACTGTGCCCTATTGTTTCTATAAATATATCGATGAGGGTGTTGTGGATAACACCCAGACAGCTGCCTATGATTTTTCAAGTATAACCTTGAGGAGACCAGAGAGAATACATCTGGGGACGGCTTGGAACATGACAGTAATGTAAAATCAATTAAATGAGCCAACACTGGGTGTTATGTTATTTGGTACATTCATAGTAAAAACGCATAATAAAATGGACATTATAAATTACTTGTTGCTGCAAACAGCAGTTTGGTCAGCTGCTTCAAAATTACACTAGGATATCTGTTGACAGATGACCACCTGACACAGACTCTGGTTCTTATGACATCTAAACAACCAGTGTCATTGTGTGTCCTATTGCTTAATATTCAAGATGTTGTGTGTCATTAATATCAGGGTCAGAAATGTTTGACGTAAAAAGGTCTTTTCTTCTTTAAAAACACCCTCTTCTCAATGGCTGAAGAGCTTCTCCAAGAGTTGTAATGTGGATCTCAGCCACAGGGAGTGACAATGCAGTTATGATCTTCTCTGCAAGACAATCCAGCAAAAATGCAGAAAGTAGCATTAACTCCTGAACAGTACGCAGCAATTTTTGACATCACTAAAACATTTGATTTTGTCAATCATGAGGGTTTATGAAGAGTCCTCAAATTTGTCTGCCTTCAGCAAATTGTCACCATTCTCTATGATGACAAAATCTAAATTCCTACTGAAAGGTCGGTAGTGGTCCCTAGTTCAGTAAAGACAAGCAGTGCCATCATATCAATCTTTATCTCCACCTTCTTTACTGCAATTCTGCATTTCTACTCCAGCAAGTTTCTCACACCAGTGGAGATGATCTACAGAGTAACAGAAACTAAGTCAACCTTCATGGCCTCCACTCCAAGATTATCATCATTCCAACAATGGTCATACAGCTCCAGTTCATAGCCAGAGCTGGTGAATGTGCTCACCTTGGGAGACAGAACTCCAATTCACTGTTACCTCTTTCAACTCACTTCCTCAGCAACATCAATGCCCATTGCACTGATCCATGAATAATTTTCAACATAGGAGCTTTTGCTTGATAAAGGAAGACATCAATGGCAAAGTCCACCACTATTGCCTTTGTGTCACCTCAGCTTTTAGCTGACTTAGCATCAAACACAGGACTGAAGTTATAATGTACCAATTGCAGGGACCCTCACACTCCTACATGCTTCAAAGATTTTGATCATCTATAGTTGACATCGAGGCAATGGAAATGTACCAACAACATTGGCAGGATGGACAATTTAATGGCAATATCCTCTCCCAAACCAATATTTCTATCATCAAAGCACTCATCAGCTTAAAAGCAGCTTTGGTGGTCAGGTTGGGTCAATTGCATCCTTGACATCAGATTCCCAAAACTGCTGCTCGACTCAGAACTTCATGTCAACAATAGACTCCCAGAACAGGAAAAGTTTTAGAGATGCTCTCAAAGCATCTTAGAAGAGTCCAAGATCCCCACTGATTCGTGGGAGTCTTTGTCATGCAAGAGGCAAAAATGGAGAAGGAGTATTCAGAGAAGGCATTGACCAGCTTGAGATGATTCAATAGCAGCACACAGAAACAAAGTCCAGGTAGTGGAAGGAGTTTATAACTTCCAATGTAACTATTTGATCATTCAAACACAACTTGTGGTAAAAGCTATGGATCATGCATCAGGTTTATTTGCCAGTTTCGTACTCCCTGAAATAAGTATAACCAAATCATCCTTGACCTCACATGACTAAGTAGTAATCAATTTGTTCCCATGCAGGCAAAGTAATTACAATTAGTCAATCAGTCTGATGGTATGGAATCTGGCCAAAGGATAACCTCCAGATGCTGTTCTAAATGTAAAAAATTTATATTTTAACACATCAACTATCAGAGCAGATAACGTTATGATCTCAGCTGGGTAAGTCAGATCTCCAAGTTAAACCTGGCTTGATAGATGATGAGTATATTTTCAGCAGTTTAATCATCATAGTGGACAATTATTGAATACATTTGCACAAGGCTGCCAATATTCTTTTAACAGAAGAACACAATTTTACTTTAAAAGATTAAAAGCAATATAAAACAATTTACAAAGAATTTAACATAGACAGCTAAAATGTTCAACCCTTTTCCCATCAATATTCTTTATTGCCACTCAAACCTAGTGAAATATCAGGCGACCCTAATTTCTTCTGCAAATGACTCCTTCCAGACCTTTTCCTTGGATAGCTGAAGCTCTTTTTCTGCTCAGACAGACTGATGTCTTCGCCTCAGTTCTGACAATCTGGAGATTTCTACCAAGGGTCACAGTCAGAAAACTTCTACAACCTAAAAGAAACTGCCCTTCTGTTAAGATGACTTCCCAGTTTCTGAAGTCTGGTAACCCCTAACCATCTGTTTCTATACCATAAAACTCAACTTTGTAAATCTTTAGTAATAAACTTCCCAAGTCGCTGATTGAGCAATTTAACTCGAGTGACTTGCTTTCTTTTAGAAAAGCAGTCTTCAGCTGTCTTTATTACTATAAAAGTCACCATACAGAATATGACTGAAATTTATTCTTCCTCCACTTTCAATCTGAGTTCCCAAACATATATTAAACTCCTGAGCTGGAAACCTTAATCAAAGCTGATTTGCATTTGGATATCGCATGTCAAAACCAGGGTCCAGAGGGTCATTTAAACCAAAGATTAGAGGGGGCTCAATATTTGGAACACATCTCATAAGATGTATTCATCTAAACTCAGGTCAACAACAGTGGTCTAAAACACTCTTGGAGTTTGCATTTAATAAGTGGAAGATTTTACAGTATCTGATTATAGAAGCTCCACAGTACAAGAACAGCATCTATAACCTGACCCTGTTGTTTGCATTCCTGTAGATCTATTCCCCCATCTTTACTCCAAAATCTTTTTACGTTCCTACTGTACAAATAAACATCCCATTCCCTTCAAGTAAAGTATTAATCTGATGTCCAATATGATTAAGTCATGGTCTGATAACCGTCAGTTCAAGAATCATCCTCCCTTTCCCTTTGTTTCTTCCCGTTAGAATCACTATTTTCCATTCATAAATTCCCACCTTGCCTATCAATGGAACTAATCTCTTGTCGCTTGCCCTCACCAAGGTCTCTTTTCACTTACATCTTTGCTGGCTGCTCCCAGAACACTTCTGAACTGCAGCCCCTGACTCTCTGAATATGCTGGTCCTAACACACATTTTAGTCCAATTTCTGATCAACAGTCACTTTTCCATCAGAACTTCCCTTCTCCTAAATGTTCAACTCCTGGTGAACCCCACTAACAATTCCCCATTCTACAGTATGCACATTTTCCCAATTTTCATCTCCCCTCTCTGAACCACATTCACATAGCTTCCCTTGATGTCCCATAATTCTCCTCTTCCCTTCCGTTAGTGTTCCACAACTCCGATGCCAGGTTTTCCTCAAATTTCAAGCCCCATGAATTCAGTGACAGCCAAAATGGACATTTATGTTCTTGAACCTCAACTGTTCACCTTCCAGACTCCTATCAATCAAATTGCCTGAATTCCACATGATGGTGGTTCTCTGCATTGGTGACATTCAGAACCTAAAACATGAACTATTTTTCTCGTTCTACAAGTATTTCCACACCACAGAATGTTTTCTGTTTTTAGTCCAGACTTGCAGCATCTGCAATATTTTGCTTCCATAGAAAACATATACCTTTATTTTGTAACAGAGATCTTAAAATAAATTTGCATTATTGTAGTAAAACAGATAGTCTTACTGGTTAAAAAAAAACTTGAACAAACCTGTAATTGCTTTCACAACCAATTCATAAACTTCAGGAATTTCTTCATTCACTGGAACACATAACATTTCAAGAGTCACCCAGTGCAATGCCCTGTAGGTTATAAAATAAAAAGAGGAAAAAGTATTGTCAACCTAAAATTGCAGAACCTCTCATCTGTGAGGGCAAAAATGACTAAAATATCTTCCAGATTGTGAACTTACTAAATACTCGTCTTTAAATATTGCTGAAAAGAGATTTCTTCCCAAAGCTTTTCTTTTTGCACTTGCCAGGACAAATGAAAGAGGACCAAATTTCAAATGACAACAACTTCTATTAATATCAACTTGGCAAAAGTGAGTACTGCAAATGCTAATAATTAGAGTTAAGAGTATGGTGCTGGAAAAGCACAGCAGGTCAGGCAGCATCCTGAGGAGCAGGAAAATTGATGTTTCAGGCAAAATCCCTTTATCAGGACTCTAACTGGTCAAGTTATTCCCTTGGAGAAAGCAAAGGGGAATAAGAGTTTCTCAAATTCCCAGGGAATTCAAAAAGGCAGAAGGCTTGAACAATTATTTTTGTTTACAATCTTTAATTTGATGTCCAAAGCACTTGATATTTTTGAATATCCAAAGTGAGTATGCTTACCTGATTCTTTTCTGAATTGCAAGATCTTTTTTCTCATCATCAGTTGTCTCTGGACAAAACACATTCTTGTACAGTCGCGTCATGATGAAGTTTTCAATCTGGTCCATCAATTTGTCTATCCGCTCAGAGGAACCTGGAACAGTAATTAGATGTATAAAACTTGCCTGCAGGGTAAAGATAATTTTATTATCAGATAACAACTGCACAACCTAAACGAAAGTTGATTTTCTAAAATGTGAATACTTTGCAAAAGGACAGTAAATGATTTGCGATTTTGTTGCAACCTGTAACAGAAGAAATCTAAAATGATCACTGACTTTCAAAAACACTTATGATGGAAACAACATTAAGCACACAGCCCTGTGCAATTCCTTACAACTGAAAATTCAGCATGCAAATAGTTAGCTACAAAAACTGACAAGCATGACTTATTTTCAAATCCTGGCAGACAAGGTTGAGGAATACTATTTGTGCTGAGGGGTGGGAAGAAAAAGGAGAGTCTTAAGCAAAGCCTTGATAGTTTTCTTACCTCATTTTGATTTGGCTTAGCAAATAATTACAATTTCTCTTGCCAAGAGGTGGACCAAGCCAATCAATTGACAGTAGGTGAACATTTAGTGGAAGGTGTAAATTCTGTACTAACAATTAAGTTAGTAGTAGAAAATACATTGGTCAACTTAAGAGTGGTAATCAAATTGAGGAGAGCCAAATTCAATGGAGCAAGAGCTGACTGGATAGACCAGAACCAAAGGTTGGTGGGAGAAATAGTAGCTGAACAATTGGTTATCCTTAGAGATAGTTCAAGCATAAAGATCTATTCCTTCCAAAGGGAAAGGGAAGATAATCAAATATAGAACTTCCTGAACAATGAAGGAGATTGAAATTAAGTTAAAGAAAAAAAGGTGTGCTAATGACAGGTGCCCAGTAGTAGTGTCCATGGTGATGACATAGGCAGGACATTTGTTCAGCTGCAGCTCTTTATTTGCCACATGAGTGTGCCTGGAACTGCAAATGAACTCACTATGGAGCATCCATGAAGCTGACAATGTAATGGATAGCACATTTAGCAACCTGGTCACACCACCAGTAAGGGCTAAACAGACAGGGAGGAGCTGGGTGAGCACCAGGAAGATGAGTAAATTTGGAAACAGTACAGGAGCCCCCTGTAGCCATTCCCCTCTCAAACAGATACACCATTTTGGATATTATTGTGAAATGGCTTCTCAGGAGATAGCAACAGCCAGATCAGTGCACCACAACTGGCACTGTTGTACCACAGGGAGCATCGAAAGGTGGTTTATAGTCAGGGGCACAGACAGGCTTTTCTGTGGTCATAAGTGAGACTTCAGGATGGTGTGTTGCTTTCCTGATGCCAGGGTCAATGATGTATCTGAGTGGGCACAGGATATTCTGAAGTGGGAGCGTGAGCAACCTGAAATAGGTCCATGTTGGTACCAATTGATAAAGGCAGAAAGATATCTATATGATCTGGTCTGTTAAGGTGAGTATTGTCATTTCCAGCTTTTCTATGCTGTGGTTTGTATATGGGGTCTATTTCTACATGCTTGTTGATGGCATTCTGGATTGAAAATCAGATCTTTGGGAAGTCCCATGCATGTCTCTGGTTAACTTGTCCTAAGATGGTTACATTAGCCCAGTCAAATTAATGGCCCTCCTTGTCTGTGGGTATTGACTTTAGCAAGAGTTGGTGTTTGTGTACTGGGTTGCTAGTTTTCTGCCGGTCTGCCCAATGTAGTGTTTGTGGCAGTTGTTACTTGGGATTTTGCATAAAATGATGGTCCTGCATGTCAGGTAGGAATTTGATTAGCAGGACCTCTAGGGTTGTAATCCTGGATTTAAACTAATGTGGCTGAGGCGGGTGGAACCACCACAGGTCAACAAGTAAAATGGCAGTGTAGGAATTTGAGACTAAGGCCAGTAAGACTAAAAGGAAAAACAAATAAGGGAAGTTACTGAACCGAGCAGGACTAGCAGTCAGAAGTGTACCTATTTTAAGGTCAGGAGTATGACAGGTTAAGCAGATTAAATTAGAGTTTGGATTAATATATATATAACTATGATGTTGTCACTATTAGACACTTAGTTGAGAGAGGATCAAGACTGGCAGCATAACGTTCTGGGATTTAGACGTTTCCAGCATGTTAGAAAGAGATGTAAAAAAGGTGGGGGAGTTGTTTTACTGATAAGGGAGAATATCATAGCTCAAATGTCTCGTCCAGTGAGACCATATGAGTAGAGCTCAGGAATAGGAAGGATGCAATCACATTGATGGGATTGTACTATTGATGGGAGGAACATTTTGGGAAGACTGACCATAATTCTGTAAGTTTTAAGTTACTTATGGGTAAGAATAGCCCTTGTGTGGGGAAGGCTAGCTACCACAATATTCGGCAGAAATAGAGGAATGTAAACTGTGGACAGATGTTTGAGAGTAAATCCACATCTGGCATGTGGGAATCTTTTAAAGACCAGTTGATTAGAATTCAGGACTATCATGTTCCTGTGAAATTGAAGGATAAAGATGGCAAGATTTGGAAATCTTGGAATGACAAGAGAAATTGAGAACTTACTCAAAAAGGCAAAGGAGGCATACATGAAGTTTAGGAAACTGAAGACAAACAGAGCCCTTGAAGAATACAAATCTCACAAGACAGACGTGTGTTAATTTGGAAAATAATAAATAAACCGTGACAGGAAGGTGTAGACAGTACAAATCTAAGAGTAAATTCACAGATATGACTACAGATTATAAAAATAATAGGATAAAATTCAAAACAAAATAAACAAGCTGACAGCACAAACTAACAGCCATTAGAGAGGCGTGGCTGCAAGATGACAGTTTGGGAACTTTTGAAGGATTTAAGAAGGACAGGGTGGAAGAGCGGCTCTATTAATATAATATGGTGTTAGCTAGTCAAATAGAAAAGAATGACCGAATTTCAGAAAACCAGGGAGGTTTAGATCGAGGTGAGACACGATAAAGGCAAGAAGTCCTTTATGGCTTTGGTATACAGACCCTATATCAGTAACCACATGGTAAAATGGATGAAACAGCTAAAGCTTATCTGAAAGGTACAGCATCAATTATGGGAATTTTGATTTACATTTAGCCTGCAAAATAGGAATTCACATAACTTTTTGCAGGATAGTTCCTTAGAACTGCACATCTTGGAGCAAACCAGAGGGCAAGTTAGACTAAGCATGGTATCATTTTATGAGTTGGATTAATCTATAACCACACAGTGAAGGTGCCCCAAGTAGCTCATGGCTTAAACTTTAATTAAGGCAATTATGAAAGTGAGAGCAGAGCTAGCTGAAAAAATGCAAATCAAAGCTAAAGGAAAGGTTAATAGAGTTGCAGAGCCAAACACTTAAGGGGATATTTCAGAATACACAGAATAGATAAATTCTAAAGAGAAGGAAAATTCCAAAAGGGAAGTATCAACATCCATGATTAATTTAAAATGTTAAAGACAATATCAAACTTGAAGAGAAAACATATAACTGCACAAACAAATTGGTGGCATGTCAGAAATTGGACAGATTAAAAAAAACATAAAAGAATAACAAAAATATTAATAAGGAGATATTACAGAGAAAGCTAACCGTAAGGAAGAATAGATTTACTGTAGATTCTTTCTTGAAAAAGTTAACGAAGTGGGCATTGGCAGAAAGTCAGTCACAGAAATTAATAATAAAAAGTAAAATGGACATGTCAGATGAATTGAACAGATGTTTTGCATAGGTCTTTGCTATACAGAATACAAGTAATATCCCAGAACTAGCTTTAAATCAAAAAGTGAAAATGAAAAACCTGATGGAAAACTACAACTACAAGGAAATTAGTACAGAACAAATTGTTGGAGATGGCAGTGCACGTGGAAAAGTTTAAAGTAATCTTGCTGTGCCAACACGCTTTTGTGAAAGGGGAATCATGTTTAACATTTGAGGAAGTAATATGTGCTGTGGATAAGGGGAACCAGTGAATGTACGGTGTTTAGATTTTCAAAAGGCATTTGATAACGTCACAATGATTATTACAGAAACAAAAATGTTCATGGGTTTTAAGTGTAGAATTTTTGTTTGGATAGAAAATCAGGATCTAATAGGAAATAGACTTGGCATAAATGGATCATTTTCTGGTTGGTAAGGTAACAAATGGTATGCCACAGGGATATGTAGTAGAGTCTCACCTTTAACATAGAGTCATAGAGATGTACAGCATGGAAACAGACCCTTTGGTCCACCCGTCCATGCCGACCAGATATCCCAACCTAATCTAGTCCCATCTGCCAGCACCTGGCCCATATCCCTCCAAACCCTTTCTATTCATATACCCATCCAAATGCCTCTTAAATATTGCAATTGTACCAGCTGCCATCACTTCCTCTGGCAGCTTATCAATTTATATAAATGAGCTGGAAGAAGGGACTGAAGGTATGTTTGCCAAATTTGCTAATGACAGAAGCTCGGTAGAAGAGTTACTTGCGAAGTAGACATAATCTATATACAATCACTTGATAGTGGGCAAGAATCTGCCAAACTGCATGGATTGTTGGAAATTTTGGCAGGAAGAACAAGAAGAAAAGCCCATTTTCTAAAGGGTGAGAGACTGCAGAGCTCCAAGAGACAGAATAATCTGAACAGCCTTGGTAATGAACCACAAAAAATAATACTGCAACTAATAAGGAAAGCTAATAGGATGTTATTGTTCATTGTGAGAGCAATTGAATACCAAAGTAGGGCAGCAATGCTTCAGTTATATAGGGCATCACTGAAATCACGTCTGGAGTACTGCACAATAAAAAAAAGCTAAGAACTGTGGATACTGGAAATCCGAAACAAAAACAGCAGGTCTGGCAGCATCTGTGGAAAGAAAATGGAGTTCACATTTCAAGTTCATTCTGAAGAAGTCACTGGACCCAAAACATTAAGTCTGTTTTCTCTCCACAGATACTTCCAGACCCGTTACATTTTAACAGAAATTCTGTTTTTGCTTTTGGAATATTGCAAAAGGTATTCATCTCCTTATAAAAAGAGGAGAGAAATGCATTGAATGTAGTTTAGAGAAGATTTACTAAACTAATACTTCAAATGAATAAGCTGTCTAATGAAGAGAAATTGGATAGGCTAAGGTTTAATCCACTGGGGTTTAGACTAGAGGCTATTTAGTTGAAACATATAAAATCCCAAGTGACTTTTACAGGGTGGATGTTGAAGGGATGTTTTCATTTAGACAGAATCTAGAACTAAGGATCACTGCAAAAATAAGGAGTCATCAATATAAGCCAGAGCAAAAAAACTCAGAAGGTTGTGAATCTTTGAAACTCTTTCCCTGAAAAGTTGGTAGAAAGAGTGTATTTAAATATTTTTAAATCAGACGTAGACAGTTTGTTGAAAGCAAGTGGGTAAAGAGTTATTAGCAATAGTTGGGAACATGGATCAACTGCTCTTAGTGAACAAGCTTGAGGACTGGAATAGCTTACATCTGTTCCTAATCATTTGTTTGAATGTTAAAAGCTTCCAGTTTTGTGCATGCTTAATGGAAATACATCAGCAGTTACCTCACCAGTATGTAGATTGATGACTTTTGCACAGAAACATATGTCAGTCGATTTTGTTTGAGAATAAATTTTTGCTGGTAACTTATGATTACTTTCTTGTGCTAACTTTAACAACATGGTGTCTAGGAAATTAGTACTTGCCTGTGTGCTGTGTCTTTAAGTCCAATGAAATGGTGTTGAATGAAGATTAGATTAGATTTCTTACAGTATGGAAACAGGCCCTTCAGCCCAACAAGTCTACACCGACCCTCCAAAGAGTAACCCACCCAGACCCATTCCCCCTGACTAATGCACCTAATACTATGGGCAATTTAGCATAGCCAATTCACCTGACCTGCACATCTTTGGATTGGATCTATTATTCCAAATTTGCTTTTGCGCAAGTTTAAATACTGTCACCTCATAATTAGTGAGAATGAAGTTAAAAATCGCACACCAGGTTATAGTTCAACAGGTTTATTTGAAAGTACAAGCTTTTGGAGCGCCTCTCCTTCATCAGGTAGCTAGTGGGGTAGGATTATAGGATACAGAATTTAAAGTAAGAGATCAGTGTCACACAACTGATGTGATGTATTGAACAAAGTCAGTCCATGTGACATTTTATGAATTCCTACTTTGGAAACAGAACCTGTCGAACTTAAGTTTGGAATACAGACAGACTCTAACCTCACATCTTTAATGCATTGTCTGAGCTGAGACGCCACATTTTTTTTAAAATAAAACCTTAAGTTATCTTGGAAATGCAACTTGAAAGAAGTTCATCTGTGAGAATGAAAACAGTATCGAGAAAACTTTTAGAAGAGCGCTCAGAAAAATTTTGTTTTAACTTCAGAGTATATATTATAAAAGTCAGGAATATCAAAATATCCTTGAGTCAATCTTATGCCCTTGGCTGCTTTAAAAAAAAAGTTACTCAGAGCATGGTACCTTTAAAAGTGGAGTGTGTCTGCAGTCGGTCAACCATATTTTGATAGAAGTCCTGAACACACTCAGATTGTTCCTCAATGCTCAATTCCTAGGAAGAAAGAAGTTCAAATGTCACAACTTTAGTTCAAATACAAGCAAATAACTTATTGCTGGTATAACTGAAAACCAACCACAGATTTACAGTAACAAATGGAATAACTTGCAATTCTGTAGTGCCTTAAGAGTAAAAATGAACACCTAAAATTAATTTAAAGTTGCAATAAGGGACATTAACATGTAGAAAGAATTTGAGAAAGTGGGAAAAACACATTTTCTGTAAGGCATTTATTGAGTGTCATTGAAATAATGGGGCAAGAGTCTGATAGAAATGTGAAAGGCATGGATGAAGTTTTCTGCAGCAGTTGTACTGAGATAGGACAGGGGCACTCAGTGACAGCATTACCTCATTCACTGGTGAGAAAATCAATGTGAAGGACCTGGAAGCTTCACAACATTCAGCAAACTTTAAATTGTAGTGTTACTAATTCAGTATTTATTATTTTAATATTGGAGATGGCCCCTAAGACATTATCGTGTACAAAAAAAATTCTGGTCCAGTTTTGATTCCCTTAGTATAGCATGAATTTCAAGATCATGGAGGCAGTGTACAAGAGTTTTACTGAGACACAAGAATGATGGACCTTTTATTCGCAAATAGAGAAAACAATTCAATAAACAATAGCACTTTTCATGACAACGAAGATTTAATAGAGATGTTTGACAAAGCGAACAGGTCAGCAATGTTATAACTAAAGAGGATATTTAACAAAAACTAAAAATTAAAATGCTGGGAAAAATAAATCTTTGCATTTTGCACTTAAGATATAGAATGCCCTACTTGAGACAGCAAATCAAAGCAGAATTTATAACTGCTTCAAAAAAAAAGTGAATAGATATTTGATTTAGGACAAAAAGGATGCAGACAAACCATAGGGTTTTTTAGTTTGAATAAGACAGCTTTCAGAAAGCTCACTAAAGACTTGATGAACTAAATTACCTCCATCTGTGCAATAAGATGCTATGTTAATTGTTGAGATTCACCAGCAAAAACAGCTTATAATATTTTAACTGTGAGCTCAGATTTTAATTGGTGCAGTTACCATCCTTCATTGTTTGACAAGATTTAAAATTTTCTTGCACTAGTTTATGTGAATTTACAGTGACTAAATTAAAAAAAAACAGCTTTAAGCATGAGCCTTTGCTCAGTGATTACACCCCACCTCCAAGACAGAAGATTGTGGGTGCAAGGCCAATTCCATAGATTTGAACACACAATCCAAATTGGTCTCGTCATGCAGCAATGAGGGAGTGCTGCAACCTTGACTTTCAGGTAAGATGTTCAATCCAGCATTGGTGGATGTAATAGATGTGCCTACGCAAAGAGAAGTACAAGAATTCTCTTATAGCCAATAACTGTTCCTTAAACACTTTCACTAAAGCTTATATATGTTAGATTTGGTTGTGCAGAAATTGATTGCTGGATTTCCTCACATTACATCAGTGACAACACTGCAAAAGTGCTTACATGGATTCCCTTTTCTTTCAACCTAATTATTTTTTCCACATTTAGATCTCTGTTCATATCTAATGAATTACATATATTCATTACAAATCACAATTACAAAGTATTGAACTTTTATACATCTTAGTTATATTTATTGGGGGCAGTAATTTTACTAAGATCAAACTGGAATCTGTATCTACTCAAAACCAAATGTTATATATACCTATAGTTAATAAGTAAATAAGTTAGCTTGCTGAGCTGGAAAGTTGGTTTTCAGAGTTTCGTCACCATGACCAGGTAACATATCAGTGAGAGTCTCTGTTGAAATGCTGGTGAGATGTCCCGCCTCTCTACTTATAGGTCTTGGTTTCTAAAGGTGGGTGAGGTCATTTCCAGTTTTGTTTTCCAAGGGAAGGTAGATGTGTTTATTGATGGAGTTCTGGTTAGAATGCCATGCCTCTAAGAATTCTCGTGCGTGTCTTTGTTTCACCTGTCCTAGAATGTGTGTGTTGTCCTAGCCAAAATGGTGTCCTTCTCTGTCTGTATGTATGGACACTAGTGATAGTGGGTCATGTCTTTTGGTGGCTAGTTGGTGTTAATGTAACCTGGTGGCAAGTTTCCGGTTTGTTTGTCCGGTGTAGTGTTTTTTATAGCTCTTGCATGATATTTTGTAAATGACGTTAGTTTTGCTGGTAGTATCAAATGGATCCTTTCGGTTCATTAGTTGCTGTTTAAGTGTGTTGGTAGGTTTTGACTGGGACAAAACACACTTCCGAGGATAGGCGAAAAAAGATATGCACAAGAATTCTTAGAGGCATGGCATTCTAACCAGAACTCCATCAATAAACACATCGACTTAGATCCCATTTACCTTCCCTTGAAAACAGATGAACCAGAAATGACATCCCCCACCTTAAGAAACCAAGACCTACAAATAGAGAGACGTGACATACCACCAGCATTTCACTGGAGACTCTCACTGATGATGTTACTTAGTCATGGTGACGAAACGTCTGAAAACAAACCTTCCAGCTCAGTGAGCTAACTTACATACTTATCATCAACCTGAGGTACAAATCTTCTCAAAATTTGCTTACTTATAGTTAATACTGAATGTACCTAAATACAATTGTCTGCCATCCTGGACTCTACAGTACAGAAAGACTACTGAAGCTTTCGAGAGTGAAGAAATTCTCTATGAGGTACTCTAATATGACAAAATTCAAACAGAAGTAAAATCTGCTTCTGTTCATCAGAACAGAACAAATGAACTAAAAGGTTTAACTATGAAAAAGATGAACAGGGTGGACAAAAGCAAATTGTTCTTGACTCCTCTACTAGTAATATTGGGCTTTGAAAATGCATTTGAATATAAGATTTGGACCTGAAAGCAAGAAAAACTTCTTTATACAAACTGTTAACGTATTTACTTCAAAGTTAGTGGCTGAGGTAGAAAGTATGTTTACATTCAAAACTAAATTATATAAGTGGACAAATGTAAAATGGTTGAATGGACATGGAAACAGAGTAGACAAATGCAGTTTGAGCTATTGCGTGAAGACATATGACAGGGTGGAATACAAATATACAACAATAGCTGAAATGAAGTGATTTCAAATGTTACCTTTTTATGTTGCATTGACTCAATAAATCCTCTGCATTGTTTTAGTATATCTTGACCAGGCTTGCGAAAGCTCTTAAGGAAATCAATAAAATCCTTAGATGCTCGTTCTGTTTCTAGGCTGGTTTGCCTATTTATGGATGGACTTGAGGCTTTAACTTCCTGACTGTCTGCTACTTTCGACAAGAAAAAAAATTATAAATGAGAAACCCAGTATTCAAATACCTTTGGTTTGTTTCAGATTTAGTGTCTCTGAAGGCAAAATATAACCTTGTTACAGCATACTACATTTTTAGTACAATATCTGTAATGTTGCTTTAGTGATACAGTTTTAATCAATGGATTTTATTTAAACTTGGCAACGTTTATCACCGTATACTTACTGTATTTTTCCTAATTGCAGTTACTAAGTTTGCAGATGACACTAAAATTGGAGGTGGAGTGGAGAGCGAAGAGGGTTACCTCAGATTACAACAGGATCTGGACCAGATGGGCCAATGGGCTGAGAAGTGGCAGGTGGAGTTTAATTCAGATAAATGCGAGGTGCTGCATTTTGGGAAAGCAAATCTTAGCAGGACTTATACACTTAATGGTAAGGTCCTAGGGAGTGTTGCTGAACAAAGAGTCCTTGGAGTGCAGGTTCATAGCTCCTTGAAAGTAGAGTAGCAGGTAGGTAGGATAGTGAAGGCGGTGTTTGGTATGCTTTCCTTTATTGGTCATAGTATTGAGTACAGGAATTGGGAGGTCATGTTGCGGCTGTACAGGACATTGGTTAGGCCACTGTTGGAATATTGCGTGCAATTTTGGTCTCTTTCGTATTAGAACAATGTTGTGAAACGTGAAAGGGTTCAGAAAAGATTCACAAGGATGTTGCCAGGGTTGGAGGATTTGAGGAGAAATTGAGGTCTGCAGATCAGAGCTGAAAATGTGTTGCTGGAAAAGCGCAGCAGGTCAGGCAGCATCCAGGGAACCGGAGAATCGACGTTTCGGGTGAAGAAGGGCTTATGCCCGAAACGTCGATTCTCCTGTTCCCTGGATGCTGCCTGACCTGCTGCGCTTTTCCAGCAATACATTTTCAGCTTGGAGGATTTGAGCTATAGGGAGAAGCTGAACAGGCTGGGGCTGTTTTCCCTGGAGCGTCGGAGGCCGAGGGGTGACCTTATAGAGGTTTACAAAATTATGAGGGGCATGGATAGGATAAATAGACAAAGTCTTTTCCCTCAGGTCAGGGAGTCCTGAACTAGAGGGCATAGGTTTAGGGTGTGAGGGGAAAGATATAAAAGAGACCGAAGGGGCAACTTTTTCACGCAGAGGGTGGTACATGTATGGAATGAGCTGCCAGAGGATGTGGTGGAGGCTGGTACAATTGCAACATTTAAAAGGCATTTGATGAGTATATGAATAGGAAAGGTTTGGAGGGATATGGGCCAGGTGCTGGCAGGTGGGACATCTGGTTGGCTTGGACAGGTTGGACCGAAGGGTCTGTTTCCATGCTGTACATCTCTATGATCTATGCTGTGAGAGGCAAGTATGCAATAAGAGTAAAACTAAAACAATGGTTATTATGAGTGATTAAGCAATTTCTACTTCCAACGATTATTGTTGTGACACTAAATAATATCTCAGAAGCCACATCACCTCTTTTCTTGTTCTTGTGTTGGCAAAGAAATCTCAATAGCAAGAGCAAATATATCATAAAGAACTCACACAGCAGAAGTCAACATAGTTTTCACCACGAAAGATTCAGTTTTTATTGGAAAAGGTCAATATCTGCCAAAAAATTGAATTTCTTGTACATTTAGCAGACTAATCTGTTAATATCATTCCTATCAGATATTTCAATTGATTTATAAACTGGTTTAAAATAAATGGGTTTTTTCCGACATAAAATAGCAGACACAAGAAGACAATGTGCTCATTCACCACCATTACTAACTGCAAATTTTACCCTCATTTTACAGCTGAAAAATATAATGGAACACCAATAACATTATTTCATATAACGTAAAGTCTGTAAAATATTTAAAGCACCATTTTGGCATGTTCATAAAATATTTCACACAGAACATGTAACATATTTAATTGAATAATTGTGTAAATAAGTTCCCACTAAATGGCCTCTATTACTACAGAAAAATAACCATAAAAAAGCAAGTTATTACTAACAAGAGACAAAGAGCTCAGAACTGTTATTAATTTAGTTTCAGGTTAAAAAATAACCATGCAGTTAACTCCCAGGAAGAAAACCCAATTACCATTTTTTTCTTGTCAAAGCACAAATTTTAAATTGTATCAGAGTCTGAAAGCTTAATTTGAGATATATCATATGTAAGGAATATACAGAAGTAATTTTATTGATGACAGTATGAAATGTGGGAAAGCTATAAAACTGATGCATCATTTTAAGCCCACAATGATGTAATATTTTCCATCATGCAGAATAATCTGAGCTGCAGAAATTAGGTTTATTTTTGCAGCAGATGTGAATCTGTTTTTAAATTTAATAGGAGTTTTGAAAGATTATTCATGGTTCCTATCAAGGAAAAATAGACCAAAAAGAATAATGAAATGAAACATTATTTTCCTAATTTTTAATTTTGCAATTAGGTACAAATTAGTATTTAGTTCTGCCTTGGTTTCAAGTTTAAAATGCAAAAAGAGTTATTTGGTGTTTACATTATTAACTAATGCATTTCCTTTGTAATTAAAAGCTGATCACAAACTTGTTTACAATTTTTTGCCACATCACATCAGCTATGCAGTTGTAGTACAATGTTTGTAGTTATACATATGTAAACATTTCATGAAATTAGATATCAGTCATATTTTGATGGAAAAATATTGGCTGGATAATTTGATAATGCACATGTCTTGCCAGCACCTTTTTCTCACATTGAAAACTTTAGGCAAACATTTCATCGTAAGAAAGATACAATCCTTTCATATTTGCAAAATAAATTGAACTTGTCCTACAACTTTGCTAACTAATACAACTTTAATTCATGTCAGACTGCATATATATATCCTGAATCAATAAGATTTTAAAAACTGATTGCAATATAAAAGACAAATTGTTTTGGCAGTTTTGTAACAATTTTGAGCCCCATGATAAATTGATTAGCACCTACCTTGCAATTCATCATCAAAATACAGTAGTGAATTAAGGGAAAGATAGTAACAAATGAACACAAGCAAAAAAAAACAGAAAAGGAAACACATGTTCTTCACATACATGTATATGAAAACCAAGTGAGAAATTTACACCAAGATGAAAGCAATTTTGCAAAAAAATGCAGTGTTTATAAATCAGAATTTGTATCATACAATTTGCTAACATTCCAATCACTAAGTTAACATGCTGCTTTTCGGACTACAAATGAGACTTAATCTACATATATATCACTTACATGTACTATCACCCAAATTCAGTTGGGCCTTATTACTCTGCTTGCATCACTGACATTCTCCAACACCAGGCACGCTCTACCTTTCCAATGGACGGTTTAATATTGCAATCCATGCTCATTAGGGTCTGGATTTTTTTCTGCTGAATTCATTTTACAAGAAACCTTTACAGCCAGAAATGATACAATAGTGTGGGCTGGGTTCAAATCTCAGAAGGAAAGACCAATATCTAGCCAACCACACCAGACATTTACAGGAAATTATAACTGAATCTCAGGATCTTACTGAAACATTATTGGCAAAATTTATTTTAGATATTTGGTTATATAAACATGACAGCAAGGTTATGTGATAACCTCTCAAAAGAATAATTAACTAGCTTTCCATAAATCCAATTCAAGACAGCACAAACTATTCAACTCAAATCATAACTTCAATAATTCTCAACATGTTCTACTTTACACATATGTTAAATTTAAAGCTCTTCATTGGAGTAGTGAGTAAAAGCACTGTCTGATAGTATTGTATGAATAATCATAGTATTGGTAGAAATGTATCCATGACTAACCTAAGGGTTGGGTACACTAATTTGTTTGTAGATTCAAAACTTCATTTCCAAAATTAACTAGTTTTCCAAAACTAATTTTGGAAACGTAAACTAGATGTTCATGCATAAATCTGGAATGACACATTAGGAGTAGTCCACTGGAGCCTGCTCTGCCATTCAATAAGATCTGATCATGGCCTCACCTCTACTTTCTTGGCAAACCTGATACTTTTGACTGCCCCAACAATCAAGAATATATCTCAGCCTTAAAGTATTCAATGACCCCAGTCTTCACTGCTCCCTGAGGAAGAGAGTTCTACAGTTTCAAAACAACAAAAAAATTTTCATTTGTCTTAAATTAGAGCACCCTTATTTTTAAATTTGTTTCCTAGCTCTAATCTCTCCGAGAAAAAGAAAAACACTCTTTTAGTATTCTTTCTGTCAAATCCCCACAGGATTTTGTGTTTCAAGAACATCACCTCTCATTTTTCTAAATTCCAATGGATACACGACTAACCTTTCCTCATAAGATAACTTCTCATCCAGCTAAAATTATCTAATTTGCTGTTATGAATAGATGTAGCAACATAACCCATCTTTAAGCATATGTTGCCTATTAATACCCAAGAACTTAGATTTCCTGAATATAAAATTTATTTTACATTTTTCTAAATTCAGAACATACTTTGATACTTGATTACACTACATTATAATGCAATAATTTTAATGATCTTGGTATCATTCACAAAAAATTCCTTTGAATAATCTATCTATTCTACAAGCAGTACATTGAGGATTAAGGAAGAAAATAGGTATGTATATTTAATGTAAAAATATACATTTTAAAACAGAGACACCAGGGATTCAATTTTTAGTAACCATAGTTGTTCCAAATTTAAACAGCAAATATATAAAATAAGTCTCATTTGAAGCAAATGTCAAGGAATAATGATAAAGTCAAATACGTTGTGAAGCAGCGGTAGTGTCCCTACACCTGGACCAAGAGACCTGGGTTCAAATCCCACCTGCCTTAGAAGTGTGTAGTAACATCTCTAAACAGGTTTATTTAAAAAAAAGAGGTTAAATAAAAAATAACTAAGTAGATTGTGGCACAATGGTAATATCCCTAACCGTGATATGGCTTCCATATTCAAGACCCTCCTGCTCCAGAGGTATGTAATAACAGGGTGATCAGAAAAATAGGTAAAATAGTTTATTCTGACTTTCGGTTTTGCTTAGTAAAAATATATGGCCATGGATATATAAAAGGGAATACAAAATCTAGAATAATTTCAAATTATTCAAAAATCAAAAATTTCAATAAAATACTTAATGCTTCAGATTAACTATCCTGAAATAGTTTCATTGAAACTAGCATTTTTATTTCCACCAGCTCGCAAAGATAGGAACCAGTGAGCAGATCTGACACTATCAGAACATAATACATTTTTGCTCTAATAGTTTGCCATCAAGTCGCGGGATTTCAAAACACAACAAGCTTCTGATAATAGCAGGGAGGTATTTCACCAAACGGAGGAGGAACACCTCATTATGCTCTTCCAGGGTTGGTTACAAAAAAGAAATCAGCAAATACAGCTGTCTGCAAAAGAACAGAAACTTCTGGGGCTGCAGCTTGAGCAATCCTATAATGAAGTAAACACTAGACTTGGTCCCAGGTAACTTTATAACACTTGACAATGGGTATAAATGTTAAAATATGGAAGGTATTTTAATTTTCATATCATGGTTGAAGAAATAAAATTTTAAATCTCACTTCTGAATTTGTTATTTTTCATTGATTTGAATTCTAATCAATGACATCTCAGCTCTCCTCACAAAAAGTGAAAAATTAGTTATGAAATAAAAGTTTGATTTGAATAAAGTTACCAAATTAGTTGTTCAACAACTATGGACAGTAAAAGTAACCCCAGTTACCTAAGCAAAGGTAACTCTCAATACCAGTCAGCATACACAGGCAGCTTTGCAGCAGTGCTGCATTACCTTCAGTAGGAGAAGCCAGCTCCCACGGTGGAGTAAAAATCTCCTTCAAATCCCTAAGAATGTTATCCGCATTGCATTCCCTCCCACCTAATCCATGCTTATGAACTTTGGCTTGATTCACTGAATACAAATGCAGAAGAGAACAGAAAGCAAGAGACAAATGGGAGAATACCATGAATGGGTAAAAAAAATTCACAAAAAAAACATGTAATTATCCAGAGCATGATCACACAGCGCAAGACAATGAATGAAAATTAAATACCAACAGCTGTTAGATACGCTCATCCTGTATCAATTGAGAGGACAACACTAAAAAGTATGAAATGATGCAATAGACTTAATTTCCTCTTTGCTCATGCTTTTGTTTCTTATTCTTAAACACAATTTCCACTGGAGAGCTATCATTAGCTTAGGAAAATAGCAGCATTGCAATTTGGAAATTAAAATACATCTAACTACCATTCAAAAATAATGGCCTCCTTAATTACAAGGACAGGAAAACTCAGTTACTCCCAAACTAATGGCACTACTTTGCTGGAAATATGTTGGAAGCCAACCTATGCATACAAACATGCTTTTTACTACCGTAGCACAGGTGGGAATTGGAACAACTCAGAGGAATTTTACAGCTACAGGATTAAATTAAGTTTTTAAATAAACCACTTATTTTTTCAAATAGATTTAGACAAAAGAAAATAGGAAATCTACTGAAAGAAAGTGCAATACTGAAACTAAGTAAAAGTGGGCCTATTTTCACACTGTGAATATCATTGTCTCATGTTGAAATGCAAACTGAGCCCAAACATGGAATATAACTAATGATGTGCAGATAAGTGAGCGTACTTACTGAAAAATTAAGTTATTTAAGTAAGCTTTAGCTTGAAAACCAGAAAAGGTTTCAGATTTTTTGGAAACAAAGTAAACTGTGCTGTGAATGGTAGACATCCTATGACCCCAGTGGCTGAGTCTGCTAATTTGTGCCAAATGAGTAACAGTGCAGACTTGTCAACTAAGATATGAATGGAAGCTGTGCAAACTAATTTAACACAAATTCTTTATAGCCAGCTGAGGAAATTTTAATCTTGAGTGCAAGAGACTGGATTTAAGTGTAGATTTCAAAGAAATCACTGCACCATCTAGCTTCCCTGAAACAATCTTATTCATGGTCATTTGTCCACAAATACCTGAACATGAAATACCCACCAAAACAGGCCTCAAGATGGTGAGAAAGCAAATGGAAGCACTTGTTCTATCACCACTGTGCATATTTAATGCAAAGTGTGCAATTCCCAAGCACCAACATTTCTCTTCTTGAGTAGATAATACTTGGGGAGTAAGAACAAGCTGAAATCTATTTGGGATTATGCATTACAGAAAGAAAATATAATTAAATTGAAAACAGAATAAAGGTGCCACTGGGAAGAAAACAAACAGGAACCTGAAGCACCGGATTAAGGTAGATTTTGTCCTGTCCCGTAACTAAACTCTCAGTTTAGCATGGACCAGAGATGCAAGCTGCACTAGTAGTGGTATCACCTTCTCTGAAGTAGTTTTCCATCTTAAGTTGTTTTTAATGGCTGTATACAGTTCAACAGCCATTTTAATATAGCAATTTTGTTGCTCCTGATCATAGATAGTAAAAAATTATGTAGATGCTGAAAATCTGACCTCTATGCAAAATACTGGGCACACTCAGCAAATGGGAAATAGGAAATATGTTATCATTTTTCAGAATGTTTTTCAAATCAGCTATATTGTAGAACTGGAAGGTAATCAAATGATAAACCTCAAACAAAATTAACATTTCATTAAAATATTTATTGTGGGCACATTATGTAAAACAAGACCCACCTTTTAAATCATAACATCCAGAACAAGAGGTGTAATTTTGAAGGGTTATTGAAATGGTGTAAACAGCTTATTGTTTTCCACCGGGATCAAAGAAATTAGGGAGTAAACATACACTGCATTTATCCTGTAAATCACTCGTCAATTTCATTCTTAGAGTTTCCATAATAGCTTCACTTCCTGATTCTTGTCAATATAATGACTCCACACGTAAGTATGCAAAACACTGACACAAGAATTATTTTTATAGTTTTAAAAATAGTACAAGAACTTTATACTAACATTTGCAATCAGAAATATTCGGCAAACACAAGGCTAAATTGTAAAAGATGCTTGTTCTCAGAAAAGCAAGAAGATTTATGCTCAGTTCAAGCATTTCCAAGCTATTTACCTTTCTTTGGTGCAGCCCGGGATGATGGACTGAAGAACTTTTTGACAGTCTGGACTTTTCTTTTTGTCTCATTTGTTTTTTTCTCTTCAAATTTAGAAAAGGTGAGTGATGGAGCCCCTTGACTGCTAGCATAAGCAGCTTCCTCTTCACGCTGTAAACTTTGTATTCAAAATATTAGATTAATATACAATATAAAAGCAAATGTTTAATGCATACTGCAGAGGGTCTATCATCTTATGTAACAAACTAACCTGCTTAGATAGATTTTACATGCTTAAATTTTTTTAACCTATTGCTTAACCAATAACCTACTTAGTCAGAAATATCCACTTCGATTAAATAGAAAGGTTGTTTCAATTACAGACATAAGGAAAAAAACAATGTCCAAGAATTCCTTCAGAAGGAAGCAAAAGCAGAAAGAGACACCAATTGCAAAAAATGTACAGGAGAAAGCAAAAATCAGAGAAACGCTGCACAAATTCAATGGGAACATTAGTCCAGAAACTTAACTGCTTCATAAATTAAATCAATAATGCAAAAGAGTTTGTCCTGGTGCTCAAAAAGTTCGAACTACATTTCACACAATGTGGAATGCGTTATATCCACTCAACTTTATTTTCTGTTAGCTTGGTGCTCTGTTACCATGCTGTAAACTTCAGCATAATAAGGGTTCCAGACCTATAACACTTGTTCTATGTAGCCTAGAACCACATCATATTTAAAAATCACACAACACCAAGTTATAGTCCAACAGGTTTATTTGCAAGTACTAGCTTTCAGAGTAGCATTCCTAAAGCTAGTAATTCCAAATAAACCTGTTAGACTATAACCTAGTGTTGTGTGATTTTTAAATTTTGTTCACCCCAGTCCATCACCAGTACCCCCCTATCATTTGGCATTTAAAGACAGATTTTTTTCCCCAATATGTCTATTGTTTAAGGGATTTATTTCTTTAAAGAAATACTCACTACAGATGAACAAAAGCAACTAGCAATGTTGACAGATGTCATGCTTGACAAAAAAAAAAAATTCCTATATGTCATTCTTGGAATGTGTCAAGGATATTGCTGGTAGAGTACAAAATAATCAAATCAGAAGCACTACCGTTCTGCAAGCTCCCAATCTTCCTGAATTTGTCGTTGTCTCGCTTTGCTGTATTCTTCTCTCCAACACTTGGAACAAAAACCTTGCCAAGCAGGATTTCCATAGTAACCACACCCTTTCTTACACAGCAGTTCTGACTGGTCCACATGAATTCCTCTTCGTTCTGATTTCAAGCTCATATTTCTATTGGAAAACAAAACAAAGTTACAGTAAAGACAAACTAAAACCTGATAGACACAGGTCTGCATAAAACAGCTATGTAACACTGATAAAAGGTCATTAAATAATTTACTAAATCCTAAAATAATAATGATTGTTCAGATAAAATTACTGGTCATTGAATTGACTTCTTTCTTGTAGTTATATTAAAAACAAAAGGCTTACAAATTCAGAGCACAGCTTTAAAATAAAATTAAAATGTTAGAGTAATGAATACATCACAAATATCACTTGATCTTACGCTTGTAGTCACCATGTCAGGCAATGATACTTGGGTAACTTAGAGATGACATGAAGGTGGGATTTGCACATGGTGATATGGGCACATGATTGCAGCCAAATAAGAGGCTCAGATAGTGCATATACCAGCTTGAAGGAGGGCATGTTTGCATCGGAGTTCTGCCGCAGAAGAGACCTTCCATACATCCTTTGACCAATAGCCAGGAAAGTGGAGCACTCCCAACATATCTTTGGCATAGGGATTTGCACATTATCAGTAAGAATGTGTGTCCAGGTTTATAAACAACCATAACTTTACTGGAACAGGACAGATCTGAACCACTGGGACAGTCTCCACCCGAATAAAGCAGGGACCAATGTTCTTGTGAAAAGGGTAAATAGGGTGTCAACAAGACTTTAAACTAGGAAGTGAAGGTGAAGGGAAAGGTAAAAGTTAAGAAGTGTCATGGCCAATGGGAAACAAAGCAGCAGGTTAACGTATGTGGGGAGGGATTCAACTGCATGGAAAAGGATGAAAAAAAAAATAAAAGAAAGGAGAACTCAGGAGCAGTTATTAAAGTCTCCAAACACACTGCCCTATTTTGTGTTTGAGAAAGGGTTAGGATGCAAATTTCAAGCACACAGAATAAAGGGATGACAATGAGAAGAAAGATGGCAAATACAGGACTGAAGATATTGTATCTGAATGCATTCAGTATATGAAATAAGGTAAATGAGCTTGCAGCAGATAGAAATTGGCAGGTATGTGGTGGTTATCACAGAGACATGGCTGCAAGGGGATCAGCACTGGGAGTTAAATATCCAAGGATATACATCCTATCGAAAAGACAGGCAGGTGGGCAGAGTGGAGGCTGCCTCACCAGTAAGAAATGAAATTAAATTAACAGCAAGAGACAATGTTGGGTCAGATGATGTAGAATCTGTGTAGGTAGAGCTGAGGAACCGAAAAGTTAAAAAGTCACAATGGGAATCATGCACAGGCTTCCAAACAGTAGTTAGGATGTGGGGCACAGGATACATCAGGAGATAGAAAAGGCATGGAAGAAAGGTAAGGTTACAGTGATCATGGGGGACTTCAATATGGGACTGGGAAAATCAGGTTGGTAGTGGATTGCCAGAAAGGGAATTTGTGGAATGTCTACGAGAAAGTTATTTGGAGCAGCTTGTGGTGGAGCCCACAAGGGCACAGGCAATTTTGATATAGTGGTGTGCAATAAGGCAGACTTCATAAGGGAGCTTAAGGTGAAAGAACCCTTAGGAGGCATTGAACATAACATGATAGAATTTACCTACAATTTGAGAGGAAGCAAGTGGAATCAGATGCAATGGTATTACAACTGAATTAAGGCAACTACCAAAGCAGAAGGGAAGAGCTGACCAGAGCTGAGTGGGAAAGGAGCCTAGTAGGAAAGATAATGGAACAATAATGGCAAGAGTTTCTGGGAGTAACACAGCAAAAATTCACCCTGAGGAAAGAGAAGCATACCTAAAAGGGAGGATGAGGCAACCGTGGATGACAAGGGAGGTCAGAGACAGCATTAAAGCAAAAGAGAAAACATATAATGCAGCAAAGGGCAGTTGGAAGCCAAGTTGGAAGCCTACAAAGACCCATTCCTCAGTAAGGATGTACTGGTCCTGCAGAGAGTCCAGAGGAGGTTCGCGACAATGACCGCAGGAATGAAAGACCTAACACATAATGGCCCTCATCTATACTTGATGGAATTGAGAAGGACGAGGGATAATCTAATTGAAACTTACAGAACACTGAACGGCCTGGACAGAGAGGACGTTGGGAAGATGTTTTCATTAGCAGGAGATTCTAGGATCCAACTGCATAGTTTAGAGTAAAGGGAAAACCCTTTAAAACCTAGATAAGGAGAGACTTCTTCTGCTAGAGGGTGGTGAATCTATTGAATTCATTGCCACAGAAGACTATGAAGGCTAGGTCTTTGAGTATATTTACAACAGAGATAGCTAGGTTTATGGTTGTCAAGGGGATCAAAGGTTATGGGGAGAATGGGGTTGAGAAACTTATCAGCCATGATTGAATGGCAGAGCAGACTCCATGGTTCAGTTTCTGCTCCTATGTCTTATGATTTTAAGGTCCAACTTCAGCAGCACAGATGAAGCGCAAGCACAACAATGTCTGATGAGTGAAGTGTTATTTCAGCACACCAATGGTCAGCTCCAGTACATCTTATACATTAACTTGCATGATTCACTGCCTGTGATCACATATCAGCTACATGCGTATTAGGAAACTGAGAATCCCAGCAAAGTTGCATTCTCACTCTGCCTGCATCTTTCAGGTTAAGAGAGGATGAAATGTACTCATGATAATGGTTATCACGCCACACTACGCACAGACATACTAAACATTCAAAGTTTTTTTTCAAAGAAGAGGGCATATTACTAATGGTTGTCTGGCAAATCCTTGTGTGGATCACAAAGCCCCAAGAGGAACCATGAAATATTATACTTGAAGAAGGTGCCAAAGGAACTTCAAATAACAAACCTTCAGAGCAGGAGATAGAATTCAAAACAAAATACACTGTGATTTCTTGCTGCTGCAAAGACAATGAAAGACTGACTACCCCTCTCAGCAGAATTATGGTCTAAAGTGCAGGCATGTTTGTGTTTACCCTTTGAAGAATATACAAAAAGAGGTTAAAAATCAACTGCAACAACTGGACCTGTATGTGTGTATATGAGCAGATGTGCCAGTGTGCTTAGAAGCTCATAGCTTGAAAACAGCCATTAGATATCTCTGCACTGCAAGTAAAGAAAGACACTCTCATACTGGTTGTTAAAAACTAAGCACTGAAGTCACCATTAAAAAGGAAACCGCACAAAAGCCTGTTAAGGTAACTTGCTAAGCCAAGAATTTCAAAAGGAACCGCAACAGTACCAACATTGGAATTATCAGCATCAACAGCTTCAACATGTCACATTCACCATTGGGATCATCACTTTTTTAAACTTATTTTTCTCATTTTTGGTTTGAAACTGAGAATTGAAATTGAGAACTGAACTTTGAACATCAGCTTTTTTCTTATAATACAAGGAGAGAACAAAGAAGGCTAGAAAGTTAATGCAGGCTAATTACTGTTCCAAGGATACTGTAGACAATTTGGTACCTCAACGCTGCTTTTCTGAGGGACTGACAGCTGGTTGGATGTTGAATTGGTCAATCAAGTAGGAGAGGTGCTGGCCAGCTAATCACAGATAATGTTGAAGAAAAAAGGAGAAAATAAAAAAAACTGGTTCTGTCTGGGTTTTGAGCAGGAGGCAGTTTTGTGTTTTGAAATCTTTTGGACAGTGTTGCTTTTGTCTTGCTCTCTCTGGTTTCAGCTTGGTTATTGACTTGTTGAATGTTCTAAGACGACTTCTGCTGAGGCCATTTTCATTAACTGGTGACATCAGAATTCAAGCAAGATACATAATCCTATGTGCCTCTAATACAACCAATCATCGAAGCATTTCATGAAAGCCTTTCATTCATCATCGAAACATTTACTGAATTGCAAATTACAATTCTTTTATTTTCCTTTATAATTTATCCCATAACTATGTGCGTCAGTAAGATGATCAAAGAAGATTGGGCTTAGATCATAGATATTAATTAGAATACCTGTTGTTTATCTGTGTTCTGTTAAAGTTACGCTACTAATAATAAATTGTTAACTCATGTTTAAGTTACAAACCTGGTGCCCAAGATAAAGTCTGGTTGGGAACACTTGAGCAAATTTGTGGGTCAATAAATATTTTAATTTCACTGTGTTGTGAATCCAGTGGTAGTGAGTTATTTTGTTTGGCTTCTTATCCCCATGTCATAACATCATGCTTCTAAGAACTGGTTTGCATGTCTTTTTAACTGTGATCTGATTACGTAATTCATATTTCTAAACTGTGTGTGTGTCATGTTTATTATCTTTTCTTGTTTTTAATAGTTAATAACTCTAACTTGGTAAATTTGGCTTCCTTTTAAATAAACGCATTCAGATTGGGAAAAAGATATCCATACATGAGGGGAGGAGTTCCTTTTTAAAAAAAAACTTGAAAACCCAAACTAAAAGGAAAACCAGTTCATCCCTCCTTACTTGGGAACACACTTTAACCTAATCATAATGATTTAAGGACCCTCTCAAGCGGAGCAGTTATAACAATTGTAGTCAATTCTCAACAAACAGAAAGAGTGAGAGTGACCTTCCTCATGCAACAACACATGGCAAACTGAGATGCAATAAATGTCTCCAGCCCAAATGCTCATTGCCACAGTCACCTTCACAACTACTGGGAATGTAATCTTTGCATTGATCCTATGTTGCAGTTGTGGCTGCAACAGGTAACAGATTTCAGTGCACTCATACATTTTGAGATGAGACACTATAGGTCAATTGACTCAACCTTGACTCTGGTGGAACAATTTTAACCTAATTCACCTCTCAGAAAGGAAACTGCTGAAACTGAATGCAATTCCCCGGTAGAGTACAAAACCAGCATTTCATTCAGTATCACAGGTTATCCTCCTAGCTTTGGATTCGGAGTACCCCCATTATTTCAAGGAAGGAAAGTAAGGAGATAATTTCCTGGGGTGCATGTGAGAACTGGTAGCGCTACTGGAAAGAGTCCTGTCAACAATAAAAGTGGACAACAGTCATACAAATCAGAAAAAAAGTAATCTGCTTAAAGTCTAAAAGATCTAAACAATTTAGATCTGTGTTGACTAGAGCAACTGAACATGAGACAATACATTTTCTCAGATCACATAAAGGGTACTATTTTAATTAGCATTGGTAGTTTCATCATGTAATTAAAGTGGTAGGAAGTATGAACCCATCCGTTATCACAAGACTCGGGGACTGCTTATGGGAGAAATACGTACCACTGAGCCAGGCAGTATACCCGAGACAAACCTGAAAATTGTAATACCAACTCAAAAGAAAAGATGCTGAATAGACAGCCACACCCTCAGGGATAAACATTCCCACTTGCCACTGCTAAATCAAGATTTAATTAAGAATATGCATTTTTCCTCAGAATATTGATGCATTGGAATAAATAACAGTAGTACCTCAGTATTTGCCAATATTAAAGTACAGGACAGACAACTAGGTCATGGTAACAGCATAAAAAAAACAGGGGCTTTCCAATTTGCCAGCTGAGGCCTGCAGCCAAACATTGTAAACAAAAATCAGTCACCTTGAAATATTGTGATAGATGTGAAGATAGCTATTGAAGTTAAATACTTAATTGCCCACTAATGTTACATTTGTTTGAATATGCCTTTGTTTCTGCCTGAATATTGGCAATTTGCATGGCTCTTACTGTGATCAATCTCTTTTAATGTAAAATCCATTTCCAAAAAAGTTACAGCGGCATACAAGATAAACAGACAGTTCCTGTACCAATGAATCTCGATCAGTAATTTAGAGTCAATAATTGGAGTTCCCTTACTTTCATCCTTAATTACACCTTTTCTGCAAAACAAAATATTAAATAACATTAGCTCCGCATCCCTACAATCCAGCCCTGCACCTCACTCCCATTTTTAATATGTCAACCTGTATTGGGGGGAATCTGGGATTTTTGGGAACTGAGTAAGCAATCATGTCTCACCAAAACAATTTGATTCTACACAGAATCTGAACCAGGAAACATAGTCAAATCGTGTGCAAAAAGCAAAATGAGTGAAGGAAAGACAGAAGTTAGAGAAATAAGAAAGAAAAAGTTACTCTGAAACAAATAAGCATTTAAATTTTATTTCAGACCTTCAGTTATAATTAAAATTAGATGAAAATTAATTTTCAGTGTTGGAAGAGTCTGGTGTACAGTAATTAACAACCTGCTGTTTAAAAGTTGCTACACTGTCTGGGCAGGCCCCAATTTTTCTAGGAATTTTAATGGTATAATCTCAAAAGCACTGCAACTCCATGACCTTCCATTTATTTCAATGCCAAATTGCTCAGTGGCATTACCAGTTTTCACTGTAAATGTACAGTCACCAGATACTGCTGCCCAAAAATACTTTTGTCTTTAGTCTAAATCTGAGCCATAACTTTTTCATTGCCTTGATGAATCAAACCACCAGCCCTTGAGGTTTGATTGCATTATTATCACCAAATTATCCAATATAAACAGTTGGGAGAGTACTACTGATCAGAAACTACTACAGGACCAGTCAGATAAATAAATAGCTACAAGAGTATGTCAAAACACTAGCAGTTTCTGTGACAAGTAACGACCTACTGACTCACGCCTGAGAGACAAAGTCTAATTAGACAGGACGTTACAACACTTTGCAGAAACAACTCAAAATACTTCACAAACTATTCAAGCAGGACCCAACTGGTGAGGAAATAGAATGTTTAATTCTGCATATTATTTTCATCTCTAACGGAAGTATAAAAAACTGCCTTCCTTTCGAGAACCCAGGGCATTGCAAATTACTTCACAGCCTACTCTTCAAGATTTGGAGATGCCGGTATTGGACTGGGGTGTACAAAGTTAAAAATCACACAACACCAGGTTATAGTCCAACAGGTTTAATTGGAAGCACACTAGCTTTCGGAGCAACGCTCCTTCATCAGATGATTGTGGAGGGCTCGATCGTAACACAGTATTTATAGCAAAAATTTGCAGTGTGATGTAACTGAAATTATACATTGAAAAATTGATTGTCTGTTAAGCTTTTCATCTGTTAGAATACAGTGATAGTTTCACTTCTTTCATGTGTAAATCACCAAACCCTTTTTTTTTAAAGTTGCATTCTCGGGTTAGCTGTTAACAATGGTGATAGCTAGACAATATGTTGAAGGTTCTGGATTAGTGGTGCTGGAAGAGCACAGCAGTTCAGGCAGCATCCAAGGAGCTTCGAAATCGATTTCAAAGCTCCTTGAACTGCTGTGCTCTTCCAGCACCACTAATCCAGAATCTGGTTTCCAGCATCTGCAGTCATTGTTTTTACCAATATGTTGAAGGTGTTACATTGCATTTTGCTCAAAAATTGCATACATTCATGTAGAACTCTGAGCTCAAAAACTGCATGAATTTATGTAAAACTCTGTTATCTCACTTTTTAGATTAGAATCAATCTAAACATCAGGTCATAGACAGAGAGCACTGGGGGCTAACACCTTCAACATATTGTCTAGCTATCACCATTGTTAACAGCTAACTTACACATGAAAGAAGTGAAACTATCACGGTATTCTAACAGATGAAAGGCTTAACAGACAATCAGTTTTTCAATGTATAATTTCAGTTACATCACACTGCAAATTTTTGCTATAAATTCTGTGTTACGATCGAGCCCTCCACAATCATCTGATGAAGGAGCGTTGCTCCGAAAGCCAGTGTGCTTCCAATTAAACCTGTTGGACTATTTTTCAAGGGTTAAGAGTTGAAATTAAGGGAAATGCAGCAGCCACTTTGAGTACAAGTAACTTGTTCTGGTAACTTATTCTCCAACCCACATGGGATTGAGGTCTCTAAAACGTGAGGGCTAAATTCACGGGTCACAGTGACATCTGATAGGAAACCCCGGGAGAGAAGATGCGCGTCTGCGGCCGGATTCACTTCGCTGAAAGGGCATGCAGTCCATCTGGATGTGAACTGGTGCGGGAGAAGCTTGGAGTTGGACAAGTGCCGTGGATCCCCGTCGAAGATTAAAATCAAGGCTTCAGTCCTGACTAAAGACAATCTCGATCGAAACGCCTGCTTCTCTCCACAGATGCTAGCTACTTGACCCCGCTGTACGTTTAACTTTGTTTTGTTTTGCTTCAGTTTAAATGGCTCATCCGGGTTTATTTACGTTCTCAAGTCTCGGGACTGAGATTTGAACCTGTGACCTACTCTGAGAGGAGGAGGAGGAGGAGGAGCGCTATCAACCTGATCAACACTGCGATGTAGTAGTACAGTTAAACACAGATCGCATTAACTCTTCCCATCTCTCTCTCGGTGTTTGTGTACCAGCTCCCCACACCCACACCACGCCTCGGTGCCTACCCTTTCCCCACAGCAATCGATGGCTGCTAAGGGAGGACAGCCCGGCCCTGCGGAGCAGGGAGCTGCCTGTTCGCCGGCGGCCGGTCCCCAACTGCCGCTACCCGACTCAATCGACACGGACCGGGCTGTGAAGATCGGTCTAACACCGCAATCAATCATTTCGTGCGACACCATCGGAAAGCGGGTCTCACCTGGATCGCTGTCCGAGTCGCTCTCTGTCTCTTTCTTCCTCTTCCTCCAGCTCCAGCTCCCGGCGGAATTTTCTTCCTTCGCTTCACCAACCGCTGAGGCGCGCGACTCCTGGGCGTGGGGGCCTCATTGCGTCATCGCGCACAGAGCCGCGCAGTGACGTGTAGACGCACTGACGTCACGGCCCTTGGACAGTTTCTTCCCGCCCCGTAAAGTATCAAAGTTGCACGATTGGGGAAGTTGCGCTATGGTCTAACATGGTGACTAGATTAGATTATTAGATTACATTACAGTGTGGAAACAGGCCCTTCGACCCAACAAGTCCACACCGACCCGCTGAAGTGCAACCCACCCATATCCCTACATTTACCCCATACCTAACACTACGGGCAATTTAGCATGGTCAATTCACCTGACCTGCACATCTTTGGACTGTGGGAGGAAACCGGAGCACCCGGAGGAAACCCACGCAGACACGGGGAGAACGTGCAAACTCCACACAGTCAGTCGCCTGAGGCGGGAATTGAACCCGGGTCTCTGGCGCTGTGAGGCAGCAGTGCTAACCACTGTGCCACCTTCTCAACGGTCTGGTTGTGGGCATCCGCAGCACTTGTACAAGACTATGGTAGCCATGATGTGGAGGAGCCGCTGTTGGACTAGGGGTGGACCAAGTTAAAAATCACACAACACCAGGTTAAAGTCCAACAGGTTTATTTGGAAGCACTAGCTTTCGGAGCGACGCTCCTTCATCAGGTGGTTGCGCTTATCAGGAGCAGCGCTCGGAAAGCTAGTGCCTCCAAATAAACCTGTTGGACTATAACCTGGAGTTGCGTGATTTTTAACTTTGTTCAAAACTGCCCTGGCCAACACATAAAACGAATGTTGTGTAACTCCAAGCTCCACTGCACTAGTTCATATCAAGACGGATTGCCTATCCATTCATCTAAATGATAGCACCTGTATCTGCGCCCCATCCCCTTTTTGTTCCCAACCATCAGAGCTTCCAATGAATGCAACTCGTGATCAGGCAATTTTGTCCTCTCATTTCAGAGAGAACCCGTCAATGCAATGATGCTCTGTCTGCTGTAAATTGGGAAGATATCTCAACCTGCTGACTGTTGTTTCTGGCCGTTAGATGTCTACCTGTGATGTTTGAGGGCATAAAGCGCCATTGTTGGGATTGGTACACTGAACAAAATTATTTCTGACCATTCTTCTATTTTATACTCTCCAAATATACCGGCCATAGCTTAATTTGAGAGAGTGAGTTATTGTTACATTTGTTGTTACATATATCCAGAAATATATAGTGAGAATTGTTTTGTCCTGTCACATCAAGTACCATTTTGAGTTACGAAAAGAATAAGAAAAAATTACATAAATGGAGTTTATCTTCTGTACAAGGGGTCATCAAATAGTGCTCCAGGATTTCTGCAAGGTGTCCCGGGCATCAAGGAGTCTCTGCTCTGAATACAGCAATGATGACCCCACCACTAGTCCATGGATCAGGCCTACCATAGTTGGGAGAACCTGCTCCAGGCACCATCACTGCCACAGCCAAAGACCCGCAAGACCAAGCTCTGGGCTTACCACAGACGGAGTCATCACCAACTGCCAACAACTCGCCGAGTCCAAGCTCCAGGTATACCACAGCCAGGACTCTCCACTCCAGGCACCGTCACCACTGCAGCCAATGACCCTCTAGGCCGACCACAGCCATGGATCCTGGCTCTGAACACTACCAGCACTGCAACCGACACCCTGCCGACACTCTTCCAGCTTCTCCATGACATCAGAAAATGAAGAAAAGCAAAAACAGAAAAAAACACAAAAAAGGAGAGATAGAGAGAAAAGGATGCAGCCTGTCTGGAGCAGACAGGCTGAGGAGCCTGAGAACAACCCTATCATGCCACCACCATCTTGAATTGTAATACTGTCTTTAAGTCATCATGGTTCTGGGTTCACCTCTACTCAGGCACACAATCAAGGCTGATGCACCAACCGAATTCTGCAGGATTAATGCCTTTGTGTTGGAGTGGATGTAAAAGAGCCCATGGCACTATGATGAAGAAGAGCAGGTGCTAACTCCCAATACCATCGTTTATTCCACACATCAACATCACCAGATAAATAGATTATCTGGTCATGTTAGATGGTTGTTTTTGGAGTTTGCCATTGATAAATTAGCTAGACATTTCCTGTGTTACAACAGTGAATACACTTCAAAATTACTTAAATATCAACTGAGGGATCCAGTAGTTATGAAAAGTGAAATGTAGATGCAAATGTTTTTCTTTCCATTGAATATTTAAAAAAGCACTTACTTTGTTGAAAATATTCTCCATTTATCACTAACAAATCAACTGTATTAATTCTTTTACTTTGTAGTAAATACCAATTTGACTTTAATGGCAACACTTTCTCCTTCAAGACAGAGGATGTTGGTTCTGGACCCACTACAGTCTTTCTTGCAAATTTAAAGAGCTTTCGTCTCTCAGAATGGCACCAGGTTGGGATTATATGCCTGCGACAATCCTGGAAATTAGATGTTTTACACTGTTTTCTTCTGCAGCATTGAATACTTAATTCCAACAAATCTCAAATTTAACTAAGATACCAAATTCAAACAATATATCTCCTATTCTTGACTCAGATCTCTTAAAGGGAGGAGTAGCGGTATTCCAGTTAACCTGTTGAGTCTTTTCTGTCATTCACTTCAACTATGTTTGATTTATACCTTAATTCTATATATTCACATCGGTATCAATCCTTACCCCCTTGCAGAACAGAAATCTTATCAATATTCATTTTGACATTTTCAAGTGACCTAGAGTCAGCAGCCTTTCACTTGTGCAGGTGACAGGGAGAGGAAAGAAAGTTCCAAATTTCCACTATTATTTACATCAAAAATGAATTTTTGACATCATCCGTGAATGGTGAAGCTTCAATTTTAAGGGTATGACATTCTGTTCTGGACACTTGCACCAAAGGAGATTGTGAGGATGTTGTGGAGAAAATCACCAGCCCTGGGGTCAGAGTTTATTGTACAAGGAAATACCGGAGAGAGAGAGAGACACCAACAGCACAGTGGTCAGCTGCGAGTCTTCTTTCACCTGGAGCACATGTCAAGATACTTTCATATATTTAGTGATATAATAGATCAGTAATGAGGTTATTGTCTCTGTAACGTGGTTTGGTTATTGTAAACATTGCAGAATCGTTAGTAGTTTAGGTTAAGTCATTGTGGGTTCCAGCACAGTCTTTGTTAATTTCAGCGCCATTGTTGTTAGTTTCAGTGTAGACATTGTCAGTTTCAATATCTGCCTGGGAGTCCATTGCTGTAGTAATGGGCGCTAACTGCTCTTCCTGAGAAGGACGATTACTGCAGCCTGTATCACTCTGTATTGAGTCCGTATCAGACTGTTAGCATTTCTATCAAAGGTGTTGGCTGGACCCAGACACTTCAGCGGGCAGTATACGCCACTCATGTGTATTCTCTCCCCCAGCTGCCTTAAACTAATCAACTCGGTTGTGAGTGCATTGTGCTGGAATTCTGGTGACCCCAGGCAGTATCTGTATTTTCTATGCTGTCTCTCTCCATATCATGGTCTGGTGGCCATCTTGCGTGTCAAGTGGCCAACTTATGGCTAGTGCCCATTTTGTGTATCCACGTGCCTGGTGTCACCCTGCCCCATGCCATCTCCCACTTCATTTCCCTTTTTGTAGTCGAGTAGGTGACTTCAGAGATCTCCTGCAGACCACCCAATTACATATAGAGATAGGTCATCTCTAGGAGCTCCTCCTCTCAAGAGGTATCATGGAGTGCCAATTTCGTTGGGGGCTCTTGCATGGTGACACTTGCTGCTGGTACAATTCTCGTCAGTAGTGCCTTACAATCGAGCTTTAAACACCCAACGCCCAAAAAGAATACCAGCATGAGTGCAATGAGGAGAACTATCCCATGTGCCAAATAGGGTCCCCAAGATTTACCTATCAACCAGTTTAGCTAGCTGTCTGTAATAGTGGCTCCCTGTTGAAAATTATCTAGCTGGTCTTGGATATTCTTGATGGCTTCTGTAATGTTATAAGAGGCATCAATAAAATGGGTAATACAATTGTCACCAATAATTGTACAAACTCCCCCTTGCTGTGCTAATTTATAATCCACCGGGTAACGTGTCTGCTGTGTGTAGAGTCTGAGTTCAGTCAGCTCTGTGTTAATTGCTTCCAGGGCGTTTGAGGTACTATTGCCTTAGATAGTCAGGCCACATCCAAGATAACTTCAGTTTTTAGCACTGATTACCCCTGCTGCACCCCTCAAAGATAGAGATCCCAAGAATCCATATCCCAGTGATGACCCCAAAGTGGTGGGGATCTGCCAGTCAGGACAGAACTCCTGACTGATGGAGCGGGTCACTGTCCTTCTCCAAATGTGTCCCCCGCTGGGGCATTGTACAGTAAGGGATGCAATTGTCCCTACTGCGAACAGGTTTGGGAGGTCTGGGGTGTCTGCCACATAAGTCCCCTTAAATAGAAAGACAAATTCTTTCGCCACTCAGTAATGTACATTGTACTGTCCTTCCGTCTGTCTATCCACCCATGTCGCCCTGATCCCCCGGGTGTCTTCCCCTCCCCCCAGCTGGTAAGTATCGACGGGTACATCCATGTGGCAGAGCTGACATGGGTGCCATTGCACTGACCACATATGAATTGTCTGCCTGCGGTCACATTCAAGCATGCCTGCTCGCCGCAGGTGCAGGTAAACAGTCTCCTAGTGACTATACAATGCTGATAAATGCATTGTGTCTGGATGCATGAGTCACTTTTGGGAACCAGTGCATAAACGCATCCCCATCCTTGCCTTGTGAAACAGAGTGGGTAAGTACCGGGTTTTAAATGGGTCTTCCCTTTGCTAGCTGGGGGGCCTAGCCCTATGGACCGGTGGTCCTGCCCAGCTGTACACATCTATCCTGGAATCCCCATTTTGTATGTCCCTATCTGCCCCATACACGGTGCTCAGGAGGTATCTACTGAATACAGGTCGCAAGGGTGGCCACAAATAGGGATTCTACTGATCGTGCCAGTGGGTAACAGACAGTTCGGTTTCCATGCAAACTTATGTGGGTTTTATAGAAGAGGTTATCTTCAAATCCTGACAAGCTCCTGACAGTTGCAACACTTAAAACACAGTGAAATATATACATTTAGCTGTTAAAGTAAAGTTATCAGTCAAAGTCTTTGCTTTCGTCAGGAGATGCAGTCGTGATTCTGTGTGGTTTGTTCTGTTGGGTTTTCGGTACTCACCCACCGGGGTGACCGTCTTGTCTGCCACTCCTGTCTGTACCTGGGAAATGGTCAATGACATTAGTTTGGTCACAGGGGTCTTTAAATGGTTTTAGTTGGGTCCAGTGCTTCCATCTGCCTTTTCCTTTAACGTCTAGGCAGGCACTGGTGTCCCCATGTCATATGGCCCATTCCATTTTGGGGCAAAGCCTGGTTTGTTGGGCAGTGTTCGCACCAGGACACTGCTTCCTGCTGCTGGGACCTTAGGGAAGATTTCGAGTTCCCCTGCTTTGTCCTTTTTCTCCTGTTCAGGGAATTCAATAGTGGCTGTTGCAGTCTTGTTAATGACTTCTTGTTCCAGGGTTTTCTGAGCTTCTCGGTCTGCAGCATGGTTTCCTTTGAATTTTAGCCAATGTGGATTCTCTTTTGCTGGCTCCTTTTGATGGGCTTTTATTTTTATTACTGCTGCCTCTTTTGGTTGTTCACTGGCATGCAATAGTGCCTGAATTCTTAACTGGTGTCTGATAGGAAATTTCCCCTGTGGTGGTGAACCCTCTTCTACCCTATGCCACCATGTAGCCATGGACTACATTGAAGGCACATTGACCATCGGTATGTATATTCATGGTTTTTCCTTTTGCTAATTCCAGTGCTTTGGTGAGTTCTACCAGTCTGCTACCTGTGCGGACTGACTTCCATCAATCCTTCTGGACATAACTGCTTCTAACTTATCACTTACCACAGCCAATCCTGATCAGGACCACCCTGCTCCATATTTTCATGACCTGTCCACAAAAAGTGTCTGGGGGGGGTAACCTTTACTCTCCCCCTATCTTCATCTCTATCTAAATCCCCACAGATGTGCGGTTCCCCCGTATCTAGAATTCCCTCAGCTGGGTTTTCTCCCATATCCCTAACTATTATCATGGACTTACCTGGGGCTAAAAGAACTGCCTCCCACTTTGCCCTTCTCATATTGGAGACAGCCCTCTGTTTCCCTGTGTTTAGCATCTCTACTAGGGTGTGTTTAGTGTGGAGGATGACATTCCCTGTCATTACTATGGGCTTGCTAACCCTAACAGCTCAAGCAGCACAGGGTGAGGCTGCTATGCATCTGAGCAAGCCGATGACTACTGGCCCTTTTGTAGTTGAGTAGTACCCTACGGGCCTTCTGCTACTGTGGTCTTGGGTGACCACTGTGGAGTAAAGCCTTCCCTCATTATTACAGTGGATGTGAAAATCCTTGCTGGGATCTGGCAGCCCTACACCGGGGGCTGATATGAGTTGAGTTTTAAGCTGACTATATGCCTCCTCCTGTTCTGGGCCCTTCTTCCTCACCACATTGGAAATTACAAGTACAAACAGCACCCAACTTTCAACTCAATCTCTAACTGGACTCTGTGTTGTTCACCCCGACAGAATCCAATGTTACCTGACTTTGCCACTTGTGCTTCACAGCTCCTTGTGCCCTTGGCACCTCAATTCCCACCTCAAATCCCAACCTTTGCGTGGGGCGGGGGGGGGGGGTCTACCCCTCTTAACAACCGATTTAGGGCAGGGCTTTTCAGACAGGCACTACCATGTCCTCTGGCTGTTTCAGCACAAATAGCGGGTTCTTAGAACAGTTAATAGAGTTAACACTTATTCTCCACAGAGATGCACTTAAATTGTTTTTTTAAACTCAATACTGTAGCAAGTTAGGCATTACAATCGGTATATCTTTTAAACTGTGTTTTTTGCCTGGTCTGACTCTTCCCGTTTGCAGGTACAAATTGGTTCTTACCCCGGCTCCCCGATCGTGGCCTTTGACCAGGGCACCAGTAATAAGAACCCTGCTCGCAGCGCCAATTGTTTTGGGGAAAAACACTAGTGTTGGAGTCAGAGTTGGGGTTCAATAACAGAGTTTATTGTACAAAGAAATACCGGAGCTCCGGGGAGAGAAAGACACCAACAGCACAGTGGTCAGCTGCGAGTCTTCTCTCAAACCAGAGTACATGTCAAGATACTTTCATGTATTTTGTGATATAATAGGTCAATAATGAGGTTATTGTCTCAGCAACATGGTTTGGTTGTTATAAACATTACAGAATCGTTAATAGTTTAGGTGCAGTCATTGTCAGTTCCAGCACAGCCTTTTAATTTCAGCACAGTCGTTGTCAGTTTCAGTGCAGACATTGTCAGTTTCATTTGCTGTAGTAATGGGCGTTAACTGCTCTTCCTGTGAAGGACTATTACTGTAGCCCTGGCTATTATCACCCTGTATTGAGTCCATATCAAACTGTTAGCATTTCTATCAAAGGTGTTGGCTGGACCCAGACACTTTAGCGGGCAGTATATGCTACTCATGTGTATTCTCTCCCCTAGCTGCCTTAAACTAATCAACTAGGTTGTGAGTGCGTTGTGCCAGCATTTTGGTGACCCCAGGCAGTGTTTGTGTTTGCTCGGCTGTCTCTCTCCATATCATGGTCCGGTGGCCATCTTGTGTGTCAAATGAGCAACGTATGGCTCAGCAGCCATCTTGTGTGTCCGTGTGCCTAGTGTCACCCTGTCCATGCCATCTCCCACTTCAATGAAGAAAACAGACAGCTAAGCCAAATCAGCCTTTCTACCTTTATATTTGTAACAGAGTAAAATTAAACAGTCAACGACCAAGATTGGCTCCAGTGGTTCCTTAACAAAATTTTGAATAACCAATCCTAAACTTCATGAATAATTAATTCCAGACAACGGTTTTGTATCTTAAACAAAAGACTTAACCATTTATTACATAGACAATAACTTCCGCAGAGAAAAAAGAAATCAAACAAGGAAATCTGAAATCAAACAAGGTAATGCTTTAAACTCAAACCATTCACACAAAAATAACGGTCAGGCAAACAAATACAGTTAAGGGATAAATGAAAGAAAATAATGAAACTGGCCAGAATACTCAAATGATTTTCACAATGGTTTGTTTCACTGGCATAGATGTGGACTGCTTGGTTGCTGTTTTGGAACTTTCTCAGTTAACTCAGATAATGGTTGTGATACTTCGAACTGAAATTTCTACTGTCTGGACTTCCAAAGATTAGTGCGGGAGATTATATGGGAGCTTTCAAGTCTTCAGCTGTATTGTCAGCCGCCAATCTCACTTACTCCAGAAAATACAGTGAAAACACTACTCCAACTCTGGTTCTGCCCTGATAGACTGAATGTCTTTTCCCAAGGCCTCAATTACCTCTCAACATCTGTCACCTACTTGAATATAGCAACTCTTCCAGAATTGCTGCAACCAATTTCCAAGTACTATCCTCATTAATAGACAACTTCTGCTATCAATTTAAACACAATGCTCTTCCTGAGATTGCTGTGTCTGTTAGAACCCTTTTGATCAAGTCTCTTCTAGCCCTGTCTCACAAATAATAAAAAGCTTATTTGGTCTGTTCTTTTCCTTTTACCACAAGCTATCCAATAGGCCACAAGTCATTCTCAACTTACAATCCCCGGCTCACAGCTCCAAACCAAAATTGGTACAAGAATAAAAATAATGAAAAATATCAGTGAAGGTCCCAACAAAATGTGAACTATCTATCTGCCGTATTCATAGAATCATCTTAAGCACTTCACTTAGATGGTTCCACACTCCACTCAAGTTTATGCAACCTTTGCTTAGAATTTATCTCCTTTAGCCCTGGTATTAGTCAGGTGAATCTACAGTGCACTATTACAAAAGTCAGTGTTTTTTTTGAGGTGCAGTGCCCGGAATTGACTATTTTGTATTCCAGCTCTCAAGATAAATACCAATATTGATTTTGTACTCCCACTAAATCTTTAAAATTTCTTTACTTAACACCAAATTCTCTCTGCTCATCCACAGCTTCTAGCAAATCAGAAAATGTTTTAATCTATCTTTCATGGATTAAAAGTTGATGACCATGCAGTTTTCCACATTGAACTCTCCTGTCGCAGTTTTACCCATTCACTTAATCTAACAATATCCTAGACCATCCTTTCATTCCAATCTGTTTACTGTGTTACATAACTTAGGTGCTGTGAGTAAGCTGAGATATGCACTTCTGTCTATTTCTTAATCTCAGTTAATTGTACAAAGGGTGAAAAACTTTGTACCCTTGAAAGTCCAGAATAGATCCCTGACAGACGCCTATTTTAATTATATATCCATTACCCTTATTCTTGTTCTCCTAATTCCTAACTAATTCTTTATAAAAGCCAGACGCTTTTATTTTTGGTGAAAGTCTCTTTTGTGGAACCTTTTTTGAATATCTTCTGAAAATCCATATAAATAATCATAAGACATAAACTAGTAGCTGAGGGTTCTATGAATTTAGCATTAATTGTGGGGAACTTATTAGATTGAGTTAGTAGGGACTGAATGATTTAGGATTTGTATAAATACAAATTGATCAGAAAAGCTAGACAAGTACATTATATCAAATAAACCAATTTAAATTGTTTGAAGAGGAAACTGACACACTATAAATGCTATGTCTTGGATTCTTAAAGAGATTAACAGGGTAAATACTGAGAGGATGCTTCTACTCATGGGAGAGTCCAGGACCAGAACGCATGTCTCAGAATAAAGGGGTGCCAATTTAAGACTGAGATGAAGAGGAATTCCTTCTCTCAGGAGTAGTCCATTTGGTCTCTTGAGCCTACTCCACCATACAGTAGAATCATGATCCAACATTCCTCATAACAACTTACCTGTCCTTTCACCATAACCCTTGTTTCCTCAACTGATCATCAATCAATCCATCTCAGCCTTAAATATACACAAAGACTTTGCCCCCACAGCTTTCTGTGGCAACGAGATCCAAAGACTCTCAAACCTCTGAGAGAAGGAATTCCTTCTCATCTTAGTCTTAAGTTGGACCCCCTTTATCATTCTGGTCCTGGACTCTCCCATGAGAAGAAACATCCTCTCAGCATTTACCCTGTTAATCTCTTTAAGAATCCAAGATATTCATAGCCAGTCCCTTATGTAATGTGTCAGCTTCCTCTTCAAACAATTCAAATTAGTTTATTTGACATAATGTACTTGTCTAGCTTTTCTGATCAACTTGTACAAATCCTAAATCATTCAGTCCCTAATAAAAGAAACTAATAGGTTTCCTATAATTATTCCTAAATTAATAGAACCCTCAGCTCCTAGTTTACCTCTCTTATCCTTCCATATGGACAGATTTTGAATTCAAGAGGACAATTCCTGAATCAAATATGGCTTTTTTTAACCCTTGCAACCTCACACCCACATGATTTTCACAATTTAGCCTCTCCAATATCATCCAAACAATCCTCATCAACTACCACCTAATTGCATAACCACTTCACCCAAACTCTCACATTCAGGTCAGCCGTGGTCTTAATAAATGGTGGAACACGCTTGATGGGAGGAATGACCCAATTGTATGGCTAATTTGTAAATTTGTCTAAACAATTCTTCATTTTCAGTTCTGAAAAAGGTAAATCTCAAATTTTGAGTGTAAGACAAGTCTTAAACTAGGAAAAGGCAACTTCAGGACTGATGTCTGGAAATGTATGTAAGAACATAAGAAATATTACATGTGGTGATTAATAATCAAAAGAAGAAATCCCTTTCCATCTCCATTCTAAGTGGGAAACCCTTTATTTTGAAACTGCGCCCTTAGAGTCCTGAACCAGGGAAATCATCCTCCTGGTATCCACCCTGTCAAGCCCCTTCAGTATCTTCCATTTCAATAATAGGGAACCTGTGTTCTTGGTGGAGGTCATTGATGCTGTGGGTCCGACCTATTTTGGAGCAGAGAATTGAAGAAGATACTCTCTATCCAACTACTTAACCTATCTGCATCCCATTGCAAATTCTTTTGTCCTCCTGTCGACTTACTCCTACCTAGCTTTGCATTGTCAGCAAATTGGCTACAGTATATTCTATTTCTTTACTCATGTTATTAATGGAGATTGTAAATAATTGATTCCCAGCACTGATGTGTGATGCACTCCATTTGTTCAAGTTTGCTGATCTGAACATGACTCCATTTATCTCGATTCTGTGTTTTCTGTTAGTCAATTCTCTATCCATATATTATCCCATCACCAAGCATCTTGAGTAGCAATTTTTTATGTGATACCTTCACTTGTTTTATCCAAAGAAATGTGAAATTATTTCAAATAGAATAGTGAAAATCAAACCTCTGACAGTTTTAAAAAATTTTGAATGCTGCAATAGATGGACTATTCAGAAACTGTATGAGTCAAATGGTCCTGCTGATTAGTGCTTTAGCTGATACCTTCTGAAAAAAATAATCCAAATAATAATAATAATAATAATATGTGAACATTGCCCCCATTATGTTTCTGACAATATTGACTTATTTGGACTCTTTTGTGTATTGTGTACATAGTATAACTGGCCATTCTAAATTACATTGCAGGAATCCTGGGATATTTGGTAAGAAATTCTTAGTAAGCCAAGATATGAACAAGAGATTCCATTATTAGTATTGTCAGATGTCTTGAATTAAGGCTGGGTTCCAGTGTCAACTCAAGTTTTCACAAAGCATTACAACATAATTAGTTGAGTCATACATGATGAAGAATGTGATATCCTCTTATGAGGAGAAACACTTCCCCATTTTATTTATGGGTTTGGAAAGGGAAAAATACAGCACAGAAATTGAATCCTATTCTTCAAACTAGTTAAAATCTGATTGTGATTTTATCTGATAATATGTACTTCCAGTTGAATAGCATCTTTGAAAGGGCTAATGTGACTGAGCATATTATCTTGTTACTATCCCATAAAAGTCAAATTAGAAGTTGCAGGCTCCTGATGAAGGTTCAGGCCTGAAATGCTGATTCCCCTTCTCCTCTGATGCTGCTTTTTCCAGCTCCACTTTTTATCCACTGCAGAAAAATCTAAGATAATTTTCACCAAGGATACAAAGTTAAAGCAATTGATAAAGAAGTCTTGAAGCAGATTTTCAAGAACAGAGAAAAGTTAAACAAGAAATGTATTGAAGCAAACAGAAACAACATTTTGAAGTGAATCACCACTGTTATTTAATAGCTTTTCTGTGAATCTGAGAGCAAAATACCATAACAATACAAATATATATTTGTAAAATTAAGCAAAACTAAACTAGGATGTGAAGATGACTGAAGAAAGGAGACAACATCTTGAATAAGAACTAACAGCTCATCCAAAGTGAAGCTAAACTTCCTTGAGGAAAGCAGAACCATTCAATACTATAACAGTCAATCTCCTTTAAGGAAGATGTACCATTTCTGTTCAATCACAGACTCAAGTATTCACAAATACTTGAAATATAACAATTATGCATCATATATAAAACATAAAGTTTGCCTTGTTATGTTCTATTGTAACCTTAAACAAAACTGTTAGTGTTATTAAACAACATCAGACAAAACAGAGATGTGATGAACCTCTTAACATCTAAATCATAACCAGTATAGTTTATCAAATGGTTGTAAAGTATCAAATAATTGCACATAATCTTCTTGTTATGCCAGCATAGCTATTATCCAATAGTTAGTTAGCACACGTATGTCTTAACTTCATCCTTAATTGTTCTTTCATTCAGCACTGTATTATGGTTCTATTTTGATTGACTAGCTATCAATTAAATTTGGATTGCATTGTCTGGAATGATCTAAAGGAAAACTAATTGATGTCTCTTGTAAGCTGTGTGTGCCTCACAGCTGCCTTGAAAATACCAACAGGCTGCCTATGAAGATACTTTACAAACAAATTTAAAGTTGCCACAATGAAATGAACAAGTTGTGCCCAATGAAAATAATTAAGTGGAGACATTGCTTGTGACTGCTAGATTACAATCCAGTTTTTAATTTGTGTGCATTAGAAAATGGCGAACAGATGGGTGTATTATACTTTAACTAGAATCAATTGTCTTTTGGCATTTTAGACACAAATTGGGGAGATTTTCAGAGTGAGCTTATCACATGTGAAAATGGAAGTTGTGGAAAATCTGATCCAGTTTCATAGTTGGGCCTCATTTAGATACCACTGTTGAGCTGCTTGTGCTAAAGGTACCTGTATGCTGACTGACAGCCCAAAAGGGGTGGAAACTCGGCAATCCTCAACTCAGCTGAAATTTTATGATAAGTGAAATTGGAAAAAAGGGAAGTGGTCCTTAGACACAGCTCCACAAAGCTGAACATCAAGGCAAGTTTGGTGAAGGAAATCATGAATAGTCCCTATCTGTCTGGCTTTTGGATTGGCCCTTTAAAATTGTTCTGTGCATGCTCCGCCCAATGATTATTTCAAAATTGCATCAGGATCCTACAAGTGGCATTGAACTCTAGTCCACACGGGATCCAGATTTGACTGTTTCTGCTGGCCACTTGGGCACCCAGGTTAAGGACTCCCACGAAAATGGATAGTAAATAAATGAAGCTGATGGACCAACTGCTGTACTGGATACTTAATCACATTAATACTCAACAGTGTAGACAAATGTCAGCCGCAATTTTATGGCAATTAACTGTCAGGTATATTGCATTGACATTGTGTACAGTTTATACATTTGGCTGTTTACTAGTTTGTACTCACTAACCAATACAGGTGTAAAGTTGAAAATATGAAAAAAAACTACTGGCTAGATCTCTAATCAGAAATATACTTTCTCCTCTAGATTCTGTGACAACTCATCAAAATTTATGCCAAACTAGCTTAGTTAAAAGATTATTCCTCTGTATTCTAGATTGCCATTTGTATTGCAACTCCATGGAACAAAGCATGATTTGCGGTTTGTCATTGATATGGTACAGCAACTTTATGCATTTTATGAATGTATTATACCAGAGAATTTGGAGACATGAGCAATTTCTCAATGAGAAGTTCTCGTTTCAGTCGCAGCACTTCAAGAACTATACACATGGAGACGAGAGGTGGTACAGCACATACCTTTCAAAGCACAACACTCACAAAACGACACCACTAGTAACAGTTTGTGAGATCAGCACTCTCCAAACACAACGTGATGCATTGGGGAATAAAATCAATTTCAAAAAAGCCATCTGATATTACCTACATTGTAGGTCACACTTGAAAATGGTGGATGAAAATACAGCTTTTATCACTACTTGAAGCTTTTCCAAGTTTTTTTGTTATAGTGCACCTCCAAATAATTTCAAAGCATTTCAACAATTCAATAAATATCTTTTAAATTATATTTGCTACATTTTAGCTCTTTCAAAATAATTAAAATTATTACTAACAGTCTTTAAAAATGCTAGGGTTCAGAATTTCTGTGAAGGGTCTAACAGACCTCTGCATTACATGGCAGAACATAGAACATTGTCAAACAGTGTGGTGCTGGAAAAGCACAGCCGGTCAGGTAGCAGCCGAGGAGCAGGAGAGTTAATGTTTTGAGCATAAGCCTTTCATCAGAAATGAGAGGGTGGTCCAAGGGGGTTGAAAGATAAATGGGGGGGGGCTTGGGGGATGGTAGCTGGGAATGCAATAGGTAGATAGGTCAGAGAGAGGGTGGAAAGGATAATTGGAAAGGAAGATGGACAGGTAGGACAGTTCAAGAGGGTGATGCCGAGTTGGAAGGTGGAATCTGGGATAGGGTGGGGGGAAGGGAAATGAGGAAACTGGTGAAATCCACATTGATCCCATGTGGTTGGAGGGTCCCAAGGTGAAAGAATAGCACCCCCCATCTCCATCCAAGGCCCCAAAGGATCCTTCCACATCCGACAGAGATTTACCTGTTCTTACACACAAGTCATCCTGTGTCCATTGCTCTCGATGTGGTCTCCTTTACATTGGAGAGACAGGAAGCCAACTTGCGGAACATTTCAGAGAACATTTCTGGGACACCCGCACTAAACAACCCCAACACCCTGCAACCGAACACTTTAACTCCCTTTCCCACTCCACCAAGAACATGCAAGTCCTCGGCCTCCTCCACCGCCGAACTCTAGCCACCCGACGCCAGGAGGAAGAACACCTCGTCTTCCACTTTGGGACCCTCCAACCACACTGGATCAATATGGATTTCACCAGTTTCCTCATTTCCCCTCCCCCACCTTATCCCAGATCCAACTTTCCAACTTGGTACCATCCTCTTGAACTGTCCTTCCTGCCCATTTTCCTTCCCACCTATCTTCTCCACCCTCCTCTCTGACCTGTCACCTTCACCCTCACTTTCATCTACCTATCACATTCCCAGCCCCCTTATCCCCCAGCCCCAGCGGTCCATTTCCTGATGAAGACCTTATGCTCGAAACGTCAACTCTCCTGCTCTTCGGATGCTGCCTGACTGGCTGTGCATTTCCAGCACCACATGCTTCGACTGATCTCCAACATCTACAGTCCTCACTTTCTCCTCGAACATAGACCATAGAACAGTGCAGCACAGTACAGGCCCTTCAGCCCTCAGCGTTGTACAGACCTTTTATCCTATTCTAAGATCAAAGTAACCTATGTAGCCTTCATTTTACTATCATCCATGTCAATATCCAAGAGTCACTTATATGTCCCGAATGTATTTGACACTATCATCACCACTGGCAGTGCATTCCATGCCTTCAGACGTTATGCAGAACCTCCTTAGAAACTGGCTGAATACCAACCATTCCTCCAGTGGTTCTGCTATTATCAGAATTCCCCTGGAATTTCAGAGGCAGAAATTATACTGTCTCAAATGCTGTTAATGGTCTATATGAGAGCAAATTGTGACTGAAAATCCCGCTTATTGGTTACAGAATTAAAACTAGATATATATCTACACATATGAACACTTTTAGACACCCATATTAAACTTTATCTCAAAAGATGCAAAAAGAAAATAATTTCTGTATTTCAAAATCACAGCACCAAACAACTGAAGAGTATTTGTTGTAAATTCGTCTTTTCTATGAATAAATATTTTTTAGCAAAACAGACACTCAGAATTTAAGTATCCTTAAGTGACTGCTATTGAGACCTTCACTCTATTATCATTTTTGGTTTGAAACTGTGAGCTGAAGCTGAGAATCAAACTTTGAACTTCAAGCAGCAGCTTTTGGGAAAGAAGAGACAGCAAACAAATTTGTTTTTGTTTATAGGAACTGGCCTGGAAAGATAATTGTGAGTAATAATTTTCCAGTACCATGACAGACTTTTCAACTGAGATATGTTGCTCAGAGATTGATAGCTGGCTAGATGTTGAATGGGTCACCATGGATTGAGTGATGCTGGCCAGCCAATCAAAACGAATGTTGAAAAAAAAGGGAAACCATAGAGTGAACTGGTTTGCTTGGGGTTTTGGCCAGAAGGCTGTGAAAGCTCATGGACAAAAAGCTGTTTTGAATATTATTCTCTCTAGTTTTATACCCAGTGAAATATTTATTGAAGGTTTTGAGGAAAGAACCTCAATCTGTAGGACACAAGTAAAATTTTCCAGCGGTCTGCAAAAGGTGTTTACATGAATCAGTGACTTAGGAATTCAAGCAATGTACAATGCTATTCAGTGGGTATACAACACATTGTTCAAGGAGTTATGAAGGCCTATTACACACCTTAAAACCATTAACTGGCAAACTACAATTCTTTATTTTACTTTAATTTATCCATTAATTGTGTCTGTCTGTCCAATTGTGGATGAGTGGGCTTGGTGTTTAAAGAAGATTGGGCTTAGATTGTGGATATTAAGTGGATCACCTTGTTGTTTATCTATGTTCTGCTAAAGTTGTATTATTAATAATAAATCAGTAAGGTTTTTGTTTCAGTATACATTTGGTGTCTGATGTCTGCTATTTATAAGGTCTGGTTGGGAACAATTGAGTGATTTTGAGGGTCTTTGGATGTTTTAATTTTACTGTGTTACAAACCCAGGGATATGAAAGCTGATTTGGTTTGGCCTGTCGGCCTTATGTGTCATAACACTGTAACCAGTAAATATAGCAGTCGGATGGGTGGGGAGCTAGCTGAATCAAAATAATTCATTGCTATGTTTTTATTCACGTTTTTGAAATTAGCAAATGATATACTGTATGAAATACTATTGTCTACCATTCCAGAAATTAGGAACTTATGCCTAAAGTGTCCGAGTACAACTTCTAGCAGCTATTCAAATTCTGAGTAAGCTTGAAAATAATTTTTAAAGTGCAACATAGAGTCAAACAATATCAGCTTCAAACATGAAAACCTCAGATATTTACTGTGCTTTCTGGTTACTTAACTTGATCGAGGTCAATGATGAAAATATATTGACCCAAACTATCCCAGTATCTAATCTGTGAAGGTTTAATCATGGAGAGTTGTTGGTACAAGAAATACTATGTAAATGTCAGTTATTAATTTAATTATACACAATAATACAGTAATTACCTGGAGAAATATAAGCAAACGATTTGACTTTTCTGACAGGAGACAAAGAAAAATGCACTAAATGCCCCTAAAGTGACTGTTAAATGCTACTGCACCTTGAGTATGATTACAATCTTATTCATGACAACAAGCTCGATGTTATATTAATCATTCAGACTCATCAGCATGAAAAAGGTTACGCTAAAACTCCAAGTTGAAATGCAGCTTACTAATCTTGCCTTGCTCCAAGATGTTGTGGGCAGCCAGGTGCTTAATATATCTAAGTTTTCTTGCTGTCAATAATAATTTTTTTCAAATCAGACGGTTTAGAGATGTTATAACATAATTCCAAGGCCATACACATATCCGGAGTTCAGACTTGAACTCAGTCCAAAGGTAGGGACAGTACCACTGTGCCACAAGATTATTAATAAAGTAAATTGCAAAACTACTCCCATCATAATGTGATTTCAAATAATTATGAAACTAAAAATTATTAAAAATGTTATTTACCACCAGGTAATCTTGAATTCATAAATTGGGCGTTTGCAGTAGTAACAGTTTATCAGATGCTTATCACAAACACCTATACATTGGTGATCTACTGTAATTCCTCTGTCTGCTAAGTCTGTCACGATGCAGTGAAGAAGGTCGTATACATCAGCAATGGCTTCCCAAGGGCCAAATGATACATCAACTTCACAGTGATGTTCAAAGAGTTTTGTCTCATTCTCACTTCTATCAAAACGTAATGAGTTGTACAGAGGGCGTTCGTATGGTGTAACTGGCATCTCCTCTTTGTAAACACAAATCTTCAACTTTGCAAATCTTGCCTTTCGTTGAATTGCTCTTTGTTTTGCAATATCAATTATTCTTTCCAAATTCTCTGTTAATGAAAGGAAGCAAAAGTGAAAAATACTGAAAACATACAACACAACTTTGGTTAACTGTTTTTGAAAAATTTAAGGAAGTTTTATCATCAATCCTTATTGGTACGGAAAGAAAGAAAATACATTTCTCATTTTCATTTGCCAAAAAATGGCATTCATTCCCAAGCCGGTGTAACCTTTCACTTCATTCATAATCTTTAGATGCATTACTCACATGATGAGATATAGAGCAACATATTAACTATTTGGGAAATATAATCAGCTTGTCTTCCTGTTACAATACAAATTTTTCAGAAATACTTGTATAACTTAAAATTCTGAATAATATTTAATTCCCATGTTCAAAATTTTAAACGCAAATTTCTTTTTTGCCTTTTACTGCTCCCTGGCCCTTCTAACCGACAAAGAAATCTTTAAACCTTAAGAGTGATCTAAAAACTCACCTAGGCCTCTTCTAAACATCGCTCTTATTAGTGGTTCATGGGCTGTAAGCAACTTGGATATTTTATATCATGGGACCACAGTATTTAATTATTTATGAGACTCCTATTTTTAGCAAGCAGCCTCGAGATCCTAAAAAAACTGTAAGGTACACCTGAATGTAATTTGAAACTCTCGGATTAATCAGCTAATTTTCCAAAGCAAGAACAGTTTCATCACTTTTTTTTTCCAATCTTACAATTTTACATCTATATATTCATAACTGAAGTAGAAATAGATAGTTTTATATATTTTTGCTATGTCTGTTTTCGCATTAAGATTCATATATTTTTATATAGAATCCTTACAGTGTGGAAACAGGCCATTCGGCCCAACAAGTCCCCACTGGCTCCCTAAACAGCATCCCACCCAGACTCAACCCCTTACCCTAGCCTTGTAACCCTGCATTTCCCAAAGCTAATCCACCTAGCCTACATATCCCTGGACACTACAGGTCATTTTGAATGGCCAATCCACCTAACCTGCATTTCTTTGCAGTGGGAGGAAACCAGAGCACCCAGAGGAAACCCACACAGACACGGGGTGAATGGACAAACTCCACACAGATCGTCACCCAAGGCTGGAATTGAACCTTGGTCCCTGGCACTGTGAGGCAGCAGCGCTAACCACTGAACCATCATGACACTCCAATATTTAGGGAAAGAATGTCAATTTTAATTCAAAACTCTGAAATGAACCATATTTAAAGGGGAATCATTTGTAACAGAATTTATTGTCCTGTATACAAAATACAATGAATATTTCTCTTCCTTTTGAATAAGTTATGAAGTGAGCATCATGGAGAACAACAGAAGGCTAAATGTTCCCAACTCCTAAATGATATGGGCTGGGGCCAGTCATTTTTATGGTTTTCATGCACAACTCTGATTCATATAGAATTAATTCTCTATTTCAAAACTGTAGTTTACAGCATTCTAGCACCTTTAATTATAATGCAGCTGCCAGGTCACTTGTCCCGGCACCTTCCCCTGCAACCGCAGGAGGTGCAAGACTTGCGCCCACACCTCCCCCCTCACCTCCCTCCAAGGCCCCAAACTCTGATTCATATAGAATTAATTCTCTATTTCAAAACTGTAGTTTACTGCATTCTAGCACCTTTAATTATAATGCAGCTGCCAGGCCACTTGTCCCAGCACCTTCCCCTGCAACCGCAGGAGGTGCAAGACTTGCGCCCACACCTCCCCCCTCACCTCCCTCCAAGGCCCCAAAGGAAACTTCCATATCCGCCACAGATTCACCTGCACCTCCACACACATCATCTATTGCACCCTCTGCACCCGATGTGGCCTCCTCTATATTGGGGAGACAGGCCGGCTACTAGCGGAGCGTTTCAGAGAACACCTCTGGGACACCCGGACCAACCAACCCAACCACCCCGTGGCTCAACACTTCAACTCCCCCTCCCACTCCACCAAGAATATGCAGGTCTTTGGACTCCTCCATCGCCAGACCACAACAACACAACGGTTGGAGGAAGAGCGCCTCATCTTCCACGTAGGAACCCTCCAACCACAAGGGATGAACTCAGATTTCACCAGTTTCCTCATTTCCCCCCCCCCCACCTTGTCTCAGTCAAATCCATCGAACTCAACACCGCCTTCCTAACCTGCAATCTTCTTCCCGACCTCTCCGCCCCCACCCCAGTCTGACCTATCACCCTCACCTTGACCTATTTCCACCTATCGCATTTCCGACGCCCCTCCCCCAAGTCCCTCCTCCCTACCTTTTATCTTAGCCTGCTGGACAAACTTTCCTCATTCCTGAAGAAGGGCTTATGCCCGAAACGTCGATTCTCCTGTTCCCTGGATGCTGCCTGACCTGCTGCGCTTTTCCAGCAACACATTTCCAGCTCTGATCTCCAGCATCTGCAGACCTCACTTTCTCCACTTGTCCTAAGGGACAAGTACCCAAGTCCAATCCACTCATGGATTGGACCAGGGTGCATCTGAGGGCTCTTGATTGGCCTCTTAGCACTCACTTACTTTGTGCCTACTTGGATGCTCACTACATCTCAGCCTTCCATGGAATGCTGTGCAGACGGGAAGTGACACAATAATCTGTCCACGGACGGAGATCAGAAGGTCACATCATGCTATCCAGTGAATTCACAACACAACACATTCTTTGTCTGGGAAAAACAAAAAACATAGATGGCCCCTTGACATCAGACTTCCAGTCATCTCATGTCTGACACTTTGTATCCATACCATCCAGAAAGAGGATGCCACTCAATCCTCAGAATCTCTGCTCCAGACAACTGAACAATGCACCGTGGCTATGGGGTGGACGATGAGGATACGGGAGAACTGCAGCATTGTGCCAAGAATGAACCTATGGATATTCTTCAAACAGAACAGCTCCTCTAGTATCATGCAGCGCAGAAATATTGGCCAAAGCAACGTGCAGGACTTCTTTGTGAGTCTCGTTCAGTTGAATTAATTGTGTGAAGTCATCTTTCACTGACTGTATATGTTTTGAAGCTCCTGATGTCAACATCCCCTGCATAATCCCAATTGTGAGCACACGTTATTGTTTTGTTCTTCCAACATGGTTTATTCTGTTTAAATAAAGGTAAGGTGACAGATGGATGGAAATCTTCACAACATCTGATGTCCCCTCATTCAATCATGCTCATATGGGCATTATGTACAGGATAGCTGTCACGAAGATAAAGTTAAACAGATATGGTGCTAACATTGACTCATTTCTCTACCTTCATTCTTGTAGTTACAGCTAAAATGATGGTTGAGTCCTCTGCTCATGATAAAAATTGAACCTATATTTAAACATGTAAGAACGTATTTCAGATATAATGTCACCCATGTGATATATATGATCTCAAAAGGTTTACTTTCCCCTTCCCCTCCATTATGCCCAGGAACAGATCCAACTTCTGCATCTCGGGTAGAGGTAGCCTGCAGCTCTCTCATGGGGTCTGTTAGCCAGGGGTTTTGGCACACTACCCAGGGGCATTCTGGCGAGATTGTTAAGCTATCTGGTGTGCCCTACTCATTTGCAGGATCACCCTCCTTGGCTTTAACTCCCACATGTTTGAGAGTGAGAGGGTGGGGGTGGTAGTTGAGAGTGGCAGGGTGAGGGTGGTGGTTGAGAGTGATAGGGTGGGGGTAGTGGTTGTGAGTGACAGGGCAAACTTTCCTCATTCCTGAAGAAGGGCTTATGCCCGAAACGTCGATTCTCCTGTTCCCTGGATGCTGCCTGACCTGCTGCGCTTTTCCAGCAACACAGGGTGGTGGTTGAGAGTGGCAGGGTGGGGGTAGTGGTTGAGAGTGGCAGGGTGGTGGTTGAGAGTGGCAGGGTTGGGGTGATGGTTGAGAGTGGCAGGGTGGGGATGGTGGTTGAGAGTGGCAGGGTAGTTCCTTGGCTTTAACTCCCACATGTTTGTGAGTGGTAGGGTGGGGGTGGTAGTTGAGAGTGGCAGGGTGGTGGTTGTAAGTGGCAGGATGGTGGTAGTGGCTGAGAGTGCAGGGCAGGAGTGGTGGCCCTTGGTACCTGTGGAAAGTCCTGAGAATCTTCTGGAGGATGTGTATGTGGTTCCCTCTCTGGCTGGTCCCATCCTTTCTCTGTGTGAGGAAGTGGAACCTGGAGAAAGGGAAAATCCTTCACAACCCTCTCGCCTGCTGTTAGTCCTGAGCACCAATGGCTAAAGAGTTGGAGTGAGGGTCTGTATTCATATCCAGCAGACACTAACTCTCCATGGTAGCTGTCAACTGGTCCATGGAGGCAGCCAGACATTCACATGCCAGAGGCAACCTGGTACAGATAACATTGGTGGATTCCACCAACCTTGAAGTCAGTTTGCCCATTTCCTCCAACAAACGGCCTGATGCTCCTGTTCAGCTTGAGCATTTGGATGAAATTGTGACTGACCAACATGATAGAGTCCTCTCCTGGCTCAGGCTAATCAGATGCCTCGTCTCTGACAGTCCTCTAAGTGCCAGTGGCCTGTGGTGTTTGTTGCTCGAACCAGCTGCAGAGATGTGGCAGTGGTGTGCCCACCAAAATGTACTCTCAACTGTACTCTTCTAAAGCATGTGGTGAGGTGTCAAAATGTGAGCTGATGAGGCAGCCTTGATGGAAGATACTGTGCGGAAATCTGTGGCTTCTTCCTCAAAATGTGGAGGATATGAAATTTGGAGGGGCTGCTGTCTTCAGGGAACAGACAGCACAGATGTCACAGAAGATGAGAGTGAGAGAAAGAGTTGTAAAATTGGGGTGGAGATTAGGGCATGCTGAGAGTACATTCTAAGCGCTGGTAATGGGGAGGAGCACAGTACTCGGCAATGAATGTAATTTGGTTGCCGGGGGATGGAGGTCTCAGCATCTCCACAAGAGTGGTCCTGGCCGTCTCCCTCTAAAGACAGGTTTCTCTTCTTGTTTTGGGTAAGGAACCCCATTGTCCATCTTGGCTCCTCTGGCTCCACTATGGGCAGTTCTCTCCAGAAATGAGACAAAGGGAGGGATTGAGTGAGATGAAAGTGACTGACTCAGCTGTTAGTGCTGAGGAAGGTGGGGGGGGGGGGGGGGGGGTGTCCTGAGTGAGTTAGTAGGCAGCACAGAGAGTTATGCAGGTCTAGCAATGTGTCAGGATACAGGGATGAGCATAAGTGAGGGAAGATATTGCACTTAATTTCGAAAGGGGTAGAGCATCCACCCCAATGAGAGGTAGGTGCAGTTAGCACAGTTAATGGGATGTGAGGTAGCAGGGAGGTGGTGGTGACATATACCCTCATTGAGCACAGAAAGTCATTCATCCTAGTTCTTGGTGCTCAATGCAGACTGTGGAGCATGCACTGACCAAGGTGGCAACTAGGTCGGCTGAGTGAGGTACCATTGCCTCCTCTGGCAGCCCTGAGGATGGTCCTCCTCGTAACCCTGTTCACCAGGGCATCCAGTTCACTGTTGATATAGCACAATTTTAACCTGCCTCTATCAGCCATCTCTGGGGCAATTCATCACAATGGGAATGAGTGGGAGAGCTCCTGAATGACAGCACTTGACCTGGTGTACACTGTAGTTTAATTATGGCACTAGCAGCAGTGGTCTGTGGGCATTCACATTGGTGTGAGCTGGGCACTGTACAGGAGTGCTGCAAGCTGTGGAGAATTACATGAGATAACGTGTTAGAGTTCATGACAGGAAACCCTCCATGAAACCCCCCAAAATTGACACTTAGCCAATCTTTGGTAAAATTCAGCTCATGTTAAGTGAAATGTGATGGCACTCAGATTGACAACCATGAAGAACAGAGTCTTGAGAACGGTGCTGGGTAAAGTGTCATTAGTGAGATCTGAACTCAGAAAGAGCCACAGCAGTGAAGCTGTTATTAAGGGTGAACAATGGTAGTAGTGACAAGAGTGCCCAGGCAGAATTGGTATGAAGTAGTAGGTATTGGCATGAGTACCAGTGAGGTAATTACCAGGCAAAGTGCCAAATTTTAAAAAATACTTCAATTACTCAACAAGTGGTCTGAAAGTGCACAGCAAACAGTCACACATCTTGCACAGGGTAAAATAAAACATGGAAAACTGCTGTGATGATAGGGCAGGCTCAGAAGATATAGTCAACTACAGAAGAATTTCAGAGACAATCAACAAAGACCAATTAGTAAATGTGGTGAGAAGATTAAATGTTGGTCTAAAAGTAGCAGTGACACTGCATTATCTTTCCCAAAATAGCAGTTAGAGCAGAGATGTTAAGAAGGAAAGTAATTGACATTGAATTTCATTTTACAATAACCTTCTTCTTAAATGCTTAAACTGGCCTTGATAAATCCCATTTTACATAAATGAAGAATTCAATGAAGTACATACATCTGCATAATTTTATATAAGTGACTGCACTGTACTCTGAACTAAAAAGTCCTTTTGATGTGATCAGTATACATTAAAGAGGATTAAAGCTAAAATGGAAGAGCATTATCCTGCATCAATAAGCTAATACACTGTTGCAAAAACAAATAGATCCAAATTTCCTTTCATGATCCTCCAAATATTGAGAGCAGCCAAAGGAAGTAATAAATACAAATAAGACATCACCTCAAATACACAGACATCAACTTGTATACTTCAGCTGGCTTCAAAAATATTTCACATTTGTATAATTAAAAACAAAAGAAACAGGAGTTGGTCACTTACCCCTCAGGCCTAATCTAACTTTCATCAAGATCAACCCTTATCTGCAATCTAGTGCAGTCTTTTAAAGAGAAATATCTGCAAAGACAGCGTTACCTTTGTAATAAGGCAGCAAGTCCAAAAATGCCTTTCTCACTTTTTCACTAGCCAAAGGCTGTAGTTCATCCAGACACTCAAGAAGTGGTCCAATAGAGTAATATTGTGCTTCTTTGTAAACTGTTCTCACTCGCTCACGAGGTGGCAGGTCATCATTTCGTAAAAAATTCAAAATGTCTCTGAATACAGAAGAAAGGTAATGTATTAACCCAGGATGTGTTAATGGCTACATCAGTGTCAAATTCTTGGCAGATGTTAATTAGTTTACATATTCTCACAAATTAAGTATCATGTTGGTGTGAAATGTGGTTCAAAGAATAAAATGTCCATAACTGAAAAATATTTCTAAACATAAGTATTTCCATGGACCCCAGCTGCATTCATCCAACTCATTCAAATAGCTGCTCTTTCTATATGTGATTAGTATGTATGCCATATGAAGAGGAGCGGGCCATTCAAACTCTCAAACCAGTTCTGCCATTCAGTTAGGGTTGCTGTGCACATCATGGTCTTACCCAACAAACAACTTCACTTTCAAAATTTCAATTGATCCAGAATTCACAGAATATTCAAAGAAGAAGCTTCAGGTGATAGTACCTGGGAAAAAATGTGTTCCAATTTCATTTCCTAGCTCTAATTGTAAGGGTATATGCCCTTGTTTTTATTTCTCCAATCAGAGGAAATAGTTTCTCTATAGTATGGATTTAGTATTTTAAACATTATTTAGATCACATCTCAACGTCAAGGAATTCAAGCCAATTTTATGCAATATTTTCTCAACTTAATTCTGTAAGTCCTAGTTTAATTCTATGTTTTCAGACTATACCCCTTCCAAAGTTAGTATAGCAATCCTGAAATGCAGTACACAAGACTAAATGCAATCCTTCAGATGAGATCTGACTAAGACACTGTACAACAGATCCGTAATTCCTCTACTTTCCGCATACTAACTGACTGCATGGGCATTATAATAAAGGCTGGCTCTACTCTTACTGAGCATCTTTTTGCAAGTATTTTCCAACAAGTCTCAGTGAATCTGATGAGGAGAAAGAACTCTGCCTGATTTACCTTTCCCCCTTATCCTCAACTTACTGAAATTAATTGTAGCACCTTTGCTGGCACCCCAGTTAGGATTAGCTGGTTCAATAACAACCACAGAAATTAATGACACCTTTAACATTTGGGTGACTCAACAACACAGCATTCAGTGCATTTAGCAAAAGAATTGTCACAGGAATTACCAACCAACATTTCTAGTTATCGTCATTGTAAATAATACCACTAACAAATCTTTTTAAATGTAATTTAGTTTATATTTAGTGTACATTGCTACAACATTCTGTACCAAGTTCAATTCAGCTTGTTTAGTTATTTGAATTTGCCCTTTTTAAACTGAATACGTCAAGCAAATATTACAGTGGGAAGAGTTCTTCTTTAATGAAGTAGAAACAATCATGATATTATTACCTACCCAAAGTAGGTCCCATCTCTGTCAATAAAGAAACGTCCCTCTGAATCAGTAGGAATATGATGCCGGCCACTGAACATTGCTGCCAGCATAGTATCTTCATAACGCCTCAAAGTGGATAGTCTTGTCGTGAAATACATGCCTCCTACATTCAGTGGAACAACCTCTGGGAACTACAGAGGCAAAGATTAAGACTGTTGGAAAACACTTTAACAATCCTAACAGATTGTTTTTGAGCTACCACATATTATATTTGTTGTTTATTGATTATTATGATTATTTCTATAAAGGGACAAGACCTATTATCAAGTAGAAGAGAAAATTACATTTTCATCTGTTGCGGAATAAGCAATATATTCAAACTATCCATTCATCTGCTATACTTCGTAACATAGCTGGCTCCATACAGCACACTTTGTCTGATATAACACCACCTTGCTTACAAAGGCAACAGAAAAATAATGCAATTTTGAACTAAGCTCAAATATTGTTGATCGACACACAAACAACACGACACACTAACTGACGTATCTTAAAGGCTTTCAAATAGTAAAAGGAAAATAAAGGGGCAAACCTGCAGGTGAATGACAGGCGTATACAGATTTATAGAATGGGGATACTAGATCACATTAATGGCTCAGTTATTGATTAGGATTTTTTTCAAGTGAAGGTAAAAGAGAGTGGGACTTTCTGAAATGTGTTCAGGAGAACTTCCATGACCAGTATGTTTTCAATCCAACTGGGAAAAAGCCATTGCTGGATCTGGTGCTGGCAAATGAGGTGGACAAGGAACTCCTTGTCAGAGCATTTGGTGATATTTGAGGAAGAGATGCTTCAGGTACCAACTAAATACATTTCAATAAACAAAAAGGGACAGTTTGAACAAAACCAGGGCTCTTGGATGCAGTAGAGTTATAAAACACGAATGAAACAAGAAAAGACAATGTATAATGCACATCTGATAAATTCTCTGCAGTCTCTAGTGAAGACCAGCAAAGAGAGAATATAAGTACAGAATAGCATGTAATATTTCAAGAAACCCAAACACTTTCTACCAGCTTGAAAATAAGAGGTGGAATGGGCACCACTGGGGATAAATTGATTGATGCATACTTAGAGGTGTATGGCATTGAATACTTTTTAAGTACTATGTATTCATTTTTACTGAGGACACAGATGCTTATATAATATTGACAGAAGCAGAGCTTGTAGAGGTAATGGATATGGTGAAAATAGTTACGCTGATGTACTGGAAAGGCTGCATATGCTTGATGTAGATAAGGCATCAGCCTTCATGAGCGGAAGGACGCAACTCCAATATGACAAGTTTAGACAGACAACATTCTGTAATAAATACAGACAAATGAAATCATAAAGGAAACGCTGCCAGGAAGTGTACACAGGCAAAAGCTTTTTAAAAGTTTTATATAGAATTTTAAAATAATTTCAACACATTTCAATAATTCCTGTTTTGTTCATTCTCAGTTTAATTCTCTGCCTTCTCATCACATTTCTATTTTTTTAATAAATAAGCTCAAATATTGTTCTGTATTTCACAAAGCTTAATGGAAAAGTCTTCAAAATTGCCCATTTTCTATTCTCAAATTATATCCTCGTTCCTGAATGAGTTACCTGGATTGACCCCCATCACAGAGTTGTTGCAGCACAAAAGGAAGCCATTCAGTCTATCATGCTTGCCCTGGCTATTCAAAAGAACTCATTACCTAGTGCTAATCTTCTGCTTTCTACCCATAGCTTTGCACATATTTCAATCCAAAGAATTATCCACTGTCCTCTTTTACGCCTTAATTTATCTTGCCTCCACCAAATCTCTACCAAATGTCCTCTCAGCTGTCTTCTCTTCAAGGACATCGCCTCTGCACACTCTCCAAAGCATTCACCTTTTTATGATAATGCCCAGGACTGTGTACAGTACTCCAGCTGAGGTTTATCAAGTGTTTTACATAAATTCAACATGACCGTGCTCTTGTACTCGACGCCATTGTTAATAAAGCCGAGGACACTGTCATAACCTTAACAACCTCAAACACTACATTCTGGTGAGATTCCCCATAACATTGGGGATAGTTAAATTTCAAATTTAGGAAAATATTAATGTTGGAGATCCTAACTTCAGTAAACACAGTAGAACTGTTGTACCTATGGAAAAATGGAAATGCACCTTTGAATTTTGAAACCTGTCGCTAACTCTTGTTCCACTCTTGTACAACTTCCACCCGCCCTCAAATTCATTTGGTCCATCTCGGACACTTCCCCCTCCTTTCATGACCATATCATTTACATCTCTGGTGAAAGTCACCAGACGGACTTCTACTACAAACCTACAGACTCCCATAAACACCTGGACTACACCTCCTCACACAGTATCCTGCAAGACCTCCATCCCATTCTCCCAATTCCTCTGTCTCTGCCGTATCTGCTCGGATGAGGAGACTTTCCACTTGCAAGCATCCCAGATGTCCACTTATTTTTAACAACGGGCTTTTCCACCCTCCCTCATTCAGACAGCCTTCCACCACACCACCTCCATTTCCTGCTCCACCACTCTAAACACCGCCTCTCCCAATAAAGACAGAGCCCCCTTATCCACACCTACCACCCCACCAGTCCCTACATGCAACGTATTATCCTCAAACACTTCTGCCAATTCCAAATAGACCCCATCACCAAGAACATCTTCCCCTGCCCACCCGTCTCTGCCTTCTGCAAAGACCATTCCCTCTGACAGTCCTTGGTTTACATCACCCCTGTCACTGAACCACCAAGTACCTTCCTGTGCAACCGGAAAAAATGCAAAAACTGCCAGTACACCACCCCCCTCACCTCCATGCAGGGACCCAAACAGTCCTTCCAGGTGAGACAGAGGTTCACCTGCCTCTCTTCCAACCTAGTTTACTGCATCAGGTGCTCCCGATGTGGTCTTCTCTACATCAGGGAGACCGAACATAAACTCAGGGAGTTGCTCACCAGCATCACAGCCATGTCTGCAGGGGCTGACTGGGCCTCCCAGTCATCGACCATTTCGATTCCCTCAACCACTCTCTTTCTGACATGACCATCCTTCTCTATTGCCAAAACAAACCACAGCTCCTATTGGAAGAACAACACCTTATCTTCTGCCTGAGCACCCTACAGCCCGGAGGACTCAACATTGAGTTCTTTGATTTCAAATAATCTCCTGCCCTATCCCCCAACTCCCTTCTCAGCACCTCCCCCTCCCTTCCACCAACCAGATTCATTCCCCCCATTGACCAACCAGGCCGTACCCTCTAACTGTCTTCACCGATCACCACCCTGTCCCCGCCACCCCCTTTATCTGCAGCTCCCCCACACCCACCCCCAGTCCTGAAAAGGGTTACACATGAAACATCGATTTCTCCACCTCCTGATGCTGCCTGGCTTGCTGCGTTCTTCCAGCTTCCTGCCTGTCTGCTTTGGATTCCAGCATTTGCAGTTTTTTTTGTTGCTAACTCTTGTTACCGGTGTTGTAACTTCACAAGAGTAATTGTACCTTCATAGATTATAGTAACTAATGTTACATATAAATGTTCTAGAAGAGCATTTTTTTATACAGAGGAAAATAGGAATGGGATTAAGGCAATCAGATCAAAACAATTCCACTACTTGATTAGATTTGTGTCTTGACTTCACATATCCACCTTTTCTAACTGTTAAGATCTTTGCCCCAAAACTTCATCAATCTTGTATTTTAGAATGTGAATTGGTGCTGCAAGGCTCCAAGACCAATAAATCCTTCCTGAAGTGTATTCTCTTAACTAAATACACGACACCACACTGTGGTCTCACTCAAACTCCACATAGCTGTAACCTAACTTCCATCCTTTTGTATCCAGCTCCTTTCAGCCAAAGGCCTAGGTTATAAGTACCTTTTTCATTCTAGCTTGTAAATGCCCAATTGGTTTCAAAGATTTTTGTACTTGGACCCCTAAATCTGTCTAATGCTTCACAGTTCCTAGCTTCTCATCATTTGCAAAATATTCTGATTGATTTTCGTGCATACACAAGTGCATGACTTCACATTTTCCAACAGTGAATTCCATCTGCCACCATTGCAGTCACTAATTTAATCCTCACACACTTATATGTCCTTTAACAACTTTCGGGTCCCATCTGTGATATTTATTATGTCATTTAATGTAGTGATTTTTGCAAATGTGGATATCTGGCTCTCTATTCCTTCATTCAAGTCATTTATAAATGTAGTGCAAAAGCTGAGTCCTAAGTACAGATCCCCGCTGGACATGTCTAGTTATATCCTGCTAATTTGAGCACATGCCCATTATTCCTTGTTCTATTTCCTACATCATAGCCAATTCCCGATCCACTGAAAGAGCTGGCTTCTGATCTGATACACTCATTTTTACAAACAGTCATTTGCAGAATCTTTTCAATTGCTTTCTGAAATTCCATATATACATTAGTTATAAATATTTCCTTATTTACCTTGCTACAACATTTATATGTCAAAACAATCAACCATGCTTCTCAAAATGACTTCTGTCTTGTAAACCTATGCTGACTCTTTCTGATTAGTTGATATTTGTTCAATAGTTCAGTAACTCTGTCCTGAATACCAGGTTCTAATAACTTTCCCATCACAGCTATTAGGCTAGTTGGACCATAATTTCCTGTTTTGTCACTCCTACTCTCCAGGAATAATGACATGACACTGACTAGATCCAAGTTATCAATCCCTGAATCAAGCAAGTTTTCGAATGTCACAATGTCGGCGCCTATAATTTCCTTGTATACTTCATTTAATATCAATTATTTTCGATATAGAACATATTGCAACAGTGAATGTTTGCTTAGAATTTATACAATTTATAGCATAAGTTCTGGAAAAATGTAACTAATAACACATTTTTCCTCAACTCATGAAGTGTCACAACCTAATATGGAGAAATCACTAACATCACAGAAACGTATTAAAACATTTGCTTTTTTCACATAAAGCTGATGATTATCATTATCACAGCAGACTGAAAATCTAATCAGTTCAGGGTCAGAGTCAGAAATCTGCAGCACAGAAAATGGTCTATCAGCCCATCGCATCTGCACTGGTCGAAACAATGACCTAACTATTCTAATCCCATTTTTCAGCACTTCGCCCATGGACTTGTATGCCACAACATTGAAAGCGCACATCTAGAGTCATAGAGTCATATAGCATGGAAACTGACCCCTCAGTTTAACCAATCCATGCCGGCCATAATCTCAGACTAAACCAGTACCACCTGCCTGCAATTGGCCTACATCCCTCCAAATATTTCTTATTCACGTACCTATCTCAATTTCTTTTAGACTTTGTAACTGTACCCACATCCATCAGTTCCTGTGGAAGTTCAATCCACACACTAACCACTCTCTGCATAAAAAAATGCCCCCCCCATATCTTTTTAAAATCTTTCTCCTCTCACTTTAAAAATGTCTCCTAGTCTTAATATTCCCCACCCTAGGGAAAAGAGACCTGCTATTCACCTTATCTATACCCCTCATGATTTTGTAAACCCTCTATTAGGTCACCTCTCAACCTCCTACACTCCAGTGAAAAAAGTCCCAGCCTATCCAGTCTCTCTTTACAACTCAAACCTTCCATTTCACACAACATCTTGGTAAACCTCTTCTGAAACCTCTCCAGCTTAATAATATTCTTCCTATAACAGGGCAACCTGAACTGGACACATTAATCTGTGAGAGGCCTCACCAGTGTCCTGTGTGATCTTAACATGACATCCCAATTCCTATACTCAAAAGGTCTGAGCAATGAAGGCAAGTGTGCTAAAACCTTCATAACCACCCTATCTATGTGTGATGCAAACTTCAGATTACTATGTACCTGAGCCCCAGATCCCTCTGTTCTACAACACTACCAAGGCCTTACTTTTAATTGTATAAATTTTGTCTTTGTTTATTTTTAAAAATCCAATACCTAGCATTTATCTAAATTAAACTCCATCTGCCACTCTTCACTCCAATGACTTAATTGATCAAGATCTCTTTGTAATCTTTGATAACCTTCTTCACTGTCTACTATACCACCAATCTTGGTATCACCCACAAACTTACTAACCATGTTTTCTATATTCTCATTTGAATCATTTATATAAAATGACAAACAAAAGTGGACCCAGCACTGATTCCTGTGGAACACTATTGGTCACAGGCCTCCAGTCCCAAAAAACAACCATCCACCATTACTCTTTGTCTCCTATCATTAAACCAATTATATACCCAATTGGCAAGTTCACACTGAATCCTATATGATCTAACTTTATTAATTAGTCTGCCATGCGCAACCTTGTCAAAGGCTTTACTAAAATCCAAGTAAACAATGTGCTACTGCTCCGCCCTCAATCTGCTTGGTCACTTCCTCAAAAAACCTCAATTACAATTGTTAAACACAATTTCCCTCACACAAAACCATGCTGACTATCCCTAATCATTCCTTGCCTCTCCAAATGTATATAAATCCTAATCTTTCAGAATCATCTCCAACAACTTATCCACCACTGAAGTCAGGCTCACAGGTCTATAGTAGGCTTCTCCTTACATTCCCTTCTTACACAAAGGCATAACATTAGCCACTCTCCAGTCTTTCAGTATCTCATGTATTTACGGATAAAACAAATATTTCTGCAAGGGGTGCCACAATTTCATCTGTAACTTCCCACAAAGTCCAAGCATTCTCTAGATCAGGTCCCAGAGATTTATCCACTTTTACATTTTCTAAGACCTCCAGCATTACCTCTTCTATAATGTGAACTATTTTCAAAACATCAATATTTATTTCTCTACAGTAAACACTGACATGAAATATTCATTAAACATATCTCCCATCTCCAGAGTTCAATACATAGACAATCTCTTTGATCTTTAAGGGGTTCTCCTCTCTCTAGTTGTTATCTTGCTGTTAATGTACTTGTAAAATCTCTTAGCCTTGGCAAATAAAGTGAAGGATAATGCAATCTCATGTCCTCTCTTTGCCTTTCTGATTAAGAATGCCTAAATACTTATTAAATGTTGCGAGAGTTTTTACCTCTACCACCCTTACCATCAGTGAGCTCCAGACTCCCAACACTCTCTGGGTGATAAAGCCTTTTTCCTCCCATCTCCTCTAAATGTCCTTCCCTTAAATCTATGCCCCCGGTCACGGATTCCTCCAAGGGGAAAAGTTTCTTCTTGTCTACCCTATATTTGCCCTTCATAATTTTACACATCTCAATCATGTCCCATCTCAATCTTCTCTGCTTTAAGGATACCAATCCCAGTCTATCGAATCACTCTTCATATCAACTCTCCAGCCCAAACAACATCATGGTGAATCCCCTCTGCACCCTTTCCAGTGCTATCATCCCTCCTATACAGTTATGTGAATTCCAGAATTACACAAATGTTCCCATTGTGGCATAACCAATGTTTTATACCCTCCAGTATTATCTCCCTGCTCCTAAACTCTATGCCTTGGCTAATATAGGCAACTCTCCACACATTTTCTTAACCACCTGACCTGATATCTACATAAACACGAAAGGTCCCTCTGCTCCTTGCTGCTTCCCAGTGTGCGAGTTCATCATGTATTCCCTTGCCTTGTTTGTCTTGCCCAAGTGTATCACCTCACATTCATCCAGATTGAATTCCATTTGACACTGATCAGCCTATCTGACTAGTCATTCTCTATCCGTCTGTAATTGAATGCTATTCTTCTACTTACCATCTCAACAATTTTTGAACTTACTGATCAAGCCTCCTATATTCAATTGAGAAGTTTTGTATTTGAACTTGTGTTTCCCTGGCATTTCTCTACCACCACCCTCCAGCCCCCACATATGATTCTAAATTTACAATTTAACTTCAACAATGGTTGAAAAGTAAGATTCATTAACATAGCTCGGGATAATTTGCTGGAAAACTTTTTAAAAACTTTAATAATTTTAACTGAAATATTCACAGTCACCACATGATACAACAGTTGCAGAAGGATAACAGATATTTAGCAATCCAATTTCAGGTCAAACAGAGCTGATGTCGACAATAAAGATTAAGATTGACAGCGGGCTTATCCAATGATGAGGGTAGCATTGCCGAACTGTTTTTACCCAAGAGGAACGAGGAGGTAACTGGGCCAGTAAGAAACGGGCTTTCTGTTAACAGCATGGAGGTAGCTGCTATTTGTGTGAAACGTCTTCTCCAAATGGAGCCTGATCCACTCTGGACGAATGTGGATAATTAGAGAGATATCCATTCATTGGTAAAACCTCAGCACTGAAAGAATGCAGGTCAGTGCAGTCAGCGCAAAAACCACCAGAACCGCAGCTTCTACAATGCAGCATCGTCCTCACCTCTTGCACGGTCAGGGTATTCGTAGGTCGGTTGGCAGCTGGCTTCCTAACGCCGTCTACTGAATCGGAGCCTGACATTGTATCATCCGACTGTTCGCTTCCCTTCTCTTCTGAAATAACCACCATCACTCTCGCCTTGTGCAGTGTGTATGTGCAAAAAACTGCTGCTGCAAAAAGTAAGGAGGGAGAGAATTACTTCCTAAAGGCTGCAGCTCATCTTGCGACGCTCCACCTCCTCTGTGCCCACATCGATGGTGTTGGCGGCTGCCGGCTGTATCCGCGGTTTCTTATCTGCACCATGAAGCTGTTTGCTGTGGAATCCCTGTCATCATACATCCTCAACGCGCAGACGTAGCCTCGCCCTCTGATCAGGCTGTGTTTCATGTACTACCCTGGGAAGAAGCTCAGAGTCATTCTGGGGCACGTCGCAGGAATCTCGCACTGCAATATTGTCAATAATATACAGTTGATCCTTTAACTGCCTGTCCCCAAACCTATTCCATTCCAACTCTTCACCATTGTCTCTTTTTCTTTGGTAATGCTGGTGTAGAGATACAGATCAGTCTGGGGGAATTAAACACACAATTCTAGTTATATACTGTACATTGCCAGATATTTGTTAAGGCAGCACAGACTGAAATCTCATATTCCATGGGATTTGCCCTGGAAGATGAAGAAACCAGTCGCTTGCAACTCTCAGGAAGAGTCCATAAATGTTGGAAAAATTGGATGGTTTCACTGCGATTAACCCTGTAAAAGTTAGATGATTAAAAGTTTAGTTGAACTCCTGGATAATTATTAAGCTGAAGCTCCCCCACAAACACCCAGCTACACCTCTCCTGATCTCTCTCATACCCCTGACAACCCCAATCACACTCTCCCAAAACCAACATGACTCCACGCCGTCCTGACACTGCCCACTGCTCGCCTGAATTCCTGCCAATACTGAACACCCTCCCCCACCCCATCACTGCCAAACCCAATACATTCAGGCTACCTTAAGCAGTCTATCTAATCCCACACCTACGTACTTACATTATCACTGCAGCTGTGCTGGACATTAAATCGCAAAGTCAAAAAGTGTGGCCCTGGAAAAGCACAGCAGGTCAGGGAACATCTGAGGTACAGGAGAGTAGACGTTTCGGGCATAAGTCCTTCATCAGGAATGTGGGGGGGAAAGGGATGAGAGATAAATAAGATGGTGAGGGTGGGGCTGGGGGGAGGTAGCCAGGAAAGCAATATGTGGATGCAGGTGGAGGAGTGATTATAATTGGTCAGTGGGGAGGGCAGAGCAGATAGGTGAGAAGGAAGATGGACAGGTAGATCAGGTCAACAGGGCGGTGCTGAGTTGGAGAGTAGGATCTGGGATGAGGTGGGGAGGGCGGTGGGAGACTTGGAAACTACTGAAGTCAATGTTGATGCTGTGTGGTTAAAGGGGGACAAAGCAGATGATGAGGCATTCTTCCTTGAGTTGTCAGGTGGCGTGGATTTGGTGACGTAAGAAGTCCAGGTCTTGCATGTTCTTGGGGGAGTGTGAGGTAGAGTTGAAGTGGTCGGCAATGGGGCGGTGGGGTTGTTGTGTACCAGAGATGTCCCTGAAACATTCCGCAAGTTGGTGTTCTGTCTCCCCAATGTAGAGGAGAGCAATGGACACAGTAGATGAGGTGGGTTGACCGTGCAGGAAAATCTCGACCAGATGTGAATCAATCCTTTGGGGCCTTGGATGGAGGTGAGGGAGGTGGTATGGGTGCAGGTTTTACACCTCTTGTGGCAGCTAGGGAAGGTGCCTGGAGTGGAGGGTGGGTTGGTGTGGGGCATGGACCTAATGAGGCAGTCACAGAGGGAATGATCTCTGTGGAACAGAGGGGAAGGAAATATGTCTCTGGGTGTAAGTGGCTGAAATGGTGAAGGATAATGTGCAGTATCTCGAGATTGGGGTAGAAGGTGAGGACCAGTGGGTTCTATACTTGTTGTGGTTGGAGGGGTGGGGTTCAAGGGTGGAGGTGCAGGAAGTGGAGGAGATGCACTGGAGGGCATCGTTGATCAGATGGGAGGGGAAATTGCAGTTCTAGAAACAGGAGGCCATCTGGGATGTCACAGAGTCATTGATATATACAGCATGGAAACAGACCCTTCGGTCCAACTCGTCCATGCCAACCAGATATCCTAACCTAATCTAGTCCCATTTGCCAGCACTTAACCTATTGCCCACTAAACCCTTCATATACCTAAATTATTTATAAACCCATCCAGATGCTTTTTAAGTGCTGTAATTGTACCAGCCTCCACCACTTCCTCTGGCAGCTCATTCCTTAAATGCACCACCCTCTGCGTGAAAAAGCTACCCCTTAGGTCTCTTCTATGTCTCTCACCCTAAACCTATGCCCTGTGCAGCCTTCTCATGGATGGACCCCCAACATCTCACTTCCCACTCCAGCTGTGGAGCACAAAATCGACTCTTAAATAACTTGAAACAAGATAAACAATAGATGAAAACTAAATTTGACAGTTTCTATGCATATCATTTTTAAGTGTGACCCTAAATCATGAGTACTGCAAGCAATTTAATCTTTGAAACAAGAAAAATCTCAGTGGGTCTTTTTCAAGGCAGCAGTTAGATTACAGTCACAAGCAAAAACACCTTAGATTATTTTCTTTCTCTAATCTAGAGGGATCTGAAGTTAACTTGTAGAGATGCCATTGAGTTTGATTACTGTGGATAGATTCAACAATACTCAAGAGATTTTAGGAATTGTATAACTTATGTTTTAAAACAAAGGAGAAAAAAGGAAATTAGAAACTTATTCAGTTAGTTTTAATCAACAGAAAAACAGTGTTTGACCTTCATAAAAACCTGTCTATAACCTTTATCTTGCTGAACAAACAAGAATTTTATATAGCTACAATTATCAGCAATTTAAGTGCTAACTCATGAAGCACGAGTCTCTGCTTTTATTGCGCAAGTATAGAACGATCAGTTCCTTACTCAAGTTGCTCTTAACACTTTTCAGCAGATTTGAAGTTGTGTCTTCTGTAGCAGATGATTTTGGAAGTAAAAAAAGTTTTTTTTGAAATGCTGCTATGCAACCTTTCCACGTGATCCTGGTTCCGCTGTTCTGCACAAAGTATATACCTTTACTTTCTGCAAAACAGCTATAATAGAAATTAGGTAATCCATAACATATATATTTCTTATTAGGCTATTGATTTATTTTTAAAACCCAACACACAACTTTGAAGTGCAACAATAAACTATTCTGTGATGGAAAGACCTAAGTTTAGAATACATTCAGGGAGAGCTATGTCACTGAAGCTTTTTGTCTCGCATGTATCAGGATAAATACAAGAATGCCAAAATTTCAGTCAGCAAGTTGTATGTGATTGACCAAGGTAGTGGCATAGAGAAAGCAATAGGAATTAAAGATTCCCCAAATTCCTAGGTAATTTGGAAAGTGCAAGACTTGAAAACATTGCTTATTTGTGAAATACAGAAGGATCCTTGCATATGACTATGTTCCTTAACCAATGTAAATGTTCCTTGTTATGGACCAGGCCAGACCCCCTCAAAACATTTCAAGGAAGTAGCCCAGACCCAAATTTTGCTAGTTGTTTTAAGCAGGCGTAGAATGGACATTCCAGGAGTTATGCAGCTGGTCAAACTAGTTTTAAACAAAACAATTTATTTACAAGATTACCAAATCAAACATAAATAAAAGTGAACAAAATATAGAATAACTTAAGTTATCTGAAAACCCAATTGATTATCCCACCGTAATGATGCTGTTCCAAATACTTGCAACAAACCACATAAACACCCCTTGGCACAAAACGAAAAAAAAATCAAACACAGGGTCTTACAGGAGAGATGTCAGAAAGAGGGAGGATCAGCATGGACCTGCTTCTGTGGGTCCAGCAGCTTCACAATGACTGACTGTTTTCAGTGAATAGTTAGACTGCTAAAACCAAACCAAACCAGAGTAAAGCTGAGCTGGGAGAACTGGCCACACCCGCTTCAGTGTACAAGTGTTTCTTTAAAAACTTGAAAACTTTTGCTTGAGGCAAATCTGTTAGCAATAATCAAACTGGCCCTAAAACCCTTCAAACCTGGACTTTTCGGAATCGCTGTTTTTAATAACCTCTCTGGGAAAAAAAAACAAGGACAACCTAATCTTTCTAGCAAGTACCCAATTGGAGCAGATCAAAATTATCTTGCAGGACAATGGTATCCTGATCAAAATTATTAGCTTATATCACAAATTCACAAATGGGCTAAATGCCACCACTTTCAGATTTGCAAAGTATCCAATTCAAGTCCTGGAGAGGCAAAGCATTCAAACATTTTGAACAGGTGCAGTGGCTACATGAGTGGTATTTTCTACTAACAGAAAGCTGCTTTGAATCCAAGGACATTTAGCCCAGCAGAAAATCGAGCAGTCATGTTTAAAATTTAGTGCTGGTGCAATGCTAGACATGTAGGCCATATATCCCAATGTCAATTCAAACTGCAAGTTCCTCCACTTCTTTGTTGGCTGCTGGGTCTTAAAATTTACTTCAAGTTTCGAAGTCTTTTATCACCTTAAATTCATATCGTAATGAGCTCGGCAAATATGAATGCTAACTCGTAAAATAGGCGTTGTTAATATTACATCAGCTGCCTGGACAACCTTTTAATTTTCTTTTAATAAAGATAGCTTTTTTTTCTTGCCCATCCACAAATGGCCTTGAAGGGAGAGGCTTCAAAGATTATTTAAATGGGCATTTTAAGTAGTAACAAATTTGCTTTGGGTCTGGAGTCACAGCCAGGCCAGATTTTATTAAGAACATCAGATTTCCTTCCCTCCAGGGCTTTTGTGAACAAAATCAATGATAGCTTCATGGTCGACACTACTGAGACCCTCACAATTTCAGATTTTTATTGTCTGAATTGAAGTTCTACCATATATCCAAACCAGGAACCTTTGCTTCTGGATTATTAGTCCATTATCACTACCACTGTCTCTCCCCCAGCAAACCCCATACTTAAAATATTGTAACAATTTCAGGAAAAATACAAGAGGTTGCTCATTTACATCATCCATGTCAATACGGTTTTAACCTCCTCAGCTCATCTGGAAATATTCTTGGCATTAATGAGGTTGCTAAATTATTTCAGGCTGATTCTCTACCATGGTTAATTCAGACAAGAATATTACAGATTTGTTTTCAGTGCTTATTCTACATCTATGAGCGAAGGGTCATGGGGGAAGTATCATCTGCAGAATGCCCTGGAATGGTACATCCTTCTTGCTGGAGGTGCAACACAATTAGGAAAACAATTGTTATTATAATTTTGAGGTTATCTCCACTTTCCCACTACCAAAGTTATTTTCAGGCCCAGAACAGGAATGTCCTTTTCCTATAAAATAACAATCATAAATGTACTGAACAATATCTGTAATATGCAATCTTCTCCTGGAATTGCAAATGACAAAAAGACTCTTGACTGGAATATATACGCCACTCATAAGAAAAGCCTGCCAAGTCAAGAACATGGTCTAAGATTTATGCAAACAAAAAAGTACATTATAGCAAGAGTGAGTTGCATTAGAAACAAACAGAGAATGGAGTAACTCAGCTGATCTCGCAACATGTTAACCTCAGGTTTCTGAAGAAATGATAACCTGAAATGTTAATTATATTCTGTCCATGGATGCTGCCAGATCTGGTGAGTTTTTCCAGCACTCTGTAAATTTCAGATTTCCAGCATTTGCAACGTTTTGCTTTTATTCAAGTTATACTTGGAAATGGGTGAACATTTGCCTGAAGGTTAGGTGCAATTTCTTGCTTCAACCTTACTGCTGACATATATTATGAGCTAATATTTTACAACTAAGTGGTGTGAACACACTAACTTGTCACTTTTCAGACTTTGTCCTCACTTACTCCTATATTTCAGATGCAGACAACTTATCGTGTTAAAATTTATTTTAATGAAAATTTTACTTCAAAAATACAAAAAAAACAAAATTTTGTATGCAACTGTATAAATAAATCAATTACATACATGAACAGCACTGTGCAGTTGTTCATGCTCCAATAATTACATATTTTACATGGAAATGCATAGATAGAATCATAATAATTTTAAATCACAGCCCACAGTTCGCCCCAAGAGCATTTAGGGAAACAGGGTTCATGTTCATTCAAACTCTCTGAGAGATTACTTCCAAATCCTCATTCATAAAAAGAAAGAAACAAAAAAGGTCTATGGTGATTTTTGCCATGAATAAAACTCAAGGGGAAAATGGTTACATTCACATTTCATTTGTTGATACTTTTGTAATGTCTGTATGGCAACATTCTAACATTATTGCCATCATTAATGGTTACACTACCTCCTCACATATAGCATATTGGCATTTTAAGTTTCTAAGAGTTTACAGCTGGAATAGTGCCTATAAAATGAAAATTAATGTGGAATAAAGAACTTATATCACTGGTCAAGAACAAGATCCATGAGAAAATCTGATCCTGAGACATCTTCTGAGAATCTGCTTTTCTGAGAATCAGAAAGGAAGATATCTGTCCATCTTTGAGTTAGGATCTCACCTGCAGCAAAACATAATACAATAGAATATTTTTTAATGCAGTTCCTCTTGAAAAATGATAAACTACAATTTACAAATTATTTACAAAAATTGTTCTGACTGCTCTTTTGTGAAACATCAGCCACTTTGTGTTAGATTCAATTATGTTATGGTAAAATTTGATTTAGTATTATGAACTAAAACAAAAATTCCAATTTGGTTGTGGAAGATTGTGCTACAAGAAAAGCTCTAAAGTTGAAGTGGAATAAACAAAATGTGAAAACTGGAAACTTTTAACATGTGGATTAGCAACACACATGGGTTATTTGTTTTAGCATAAGAGAAAACCCAAAATAATGGTTACAAATTTTGTTTATTTTTACATTGGATCTGGGCTTTGCGGACTAAATGAACAATTTTTATCCAATCGCTCGAGGTGTGGTGAGCCATGTTCTTGTTTCTTTATTCTTGTAAATAACTGTGTACATACAGCTCTCATGCTTCTAAGCTGTTTACCTACTTCAGACAACTTATCTTAAATGAACAAAAATAAGTTTTCCTAAATGCTACAAATGGGGAAAAAAATTCAAGATTTGCTTGAGTGACATTACAAGGCGACTGTTTTTCTTGTAATGGAGATGGAATAAGAAAGGATTTTCTTTTGGGAAAAGGGATAGGAAAATGTAGAAGACATATAATCTAAACCTTAAAAGCGAAGAGACTGGAGATATCTTTTAAAAAATTGAACAGAAATAAAACATCTAGACAGTAGTGATCACAAGGATTAAATCACGATGCGTGAAATATGCACATAAATGCGATGACGGATACACAAATACAAAAATCGAAAGTAACAGGGGAAGATGGCGATGATGTGGTTATATCATTGGACTAGTAATCTAGGGTCGTCCAGGTTAACATAGGGAACAGTCTGGGAACACAGATTTCATCAATTGCTGTGGTGGGCTTTGAGCCTAAGTTTAATAAATAAAAAATGAAAATTGAAAATAAGTCTCAGTAATGATGACCACAAAACTTTCACCTTTATCTAAACTAAATTGTCATAAAAATGATGCTGAATGAGAATTAATCTAAGGATGCAAATAAGAACAGATTAACCAAAATGAATTGCCATGAATTAATAAACGGATGAATTTAAAATTAAATCCAAACAAAAGCATCATCATCACTAGATTTTTCTCAACCCTCAATAGCTACATAATCTCTGAAAACAAAAAGTTACAGGAACATTCAATAAGGGAAAAGGCATATACAAACTACATAAATGATAAGAAAGGATGTCTAAAAGAGTATTAAAGTAAGGTAAGATTAAGCCACTGTGGTCTGCCAACATATGAGAATGACAGACAGGAACAGTCCAAGTGAGCCAACAACCCTGCCACACTCCGGAGGAAGGGTCACCAAACCCGAAACGTTAATTTTGATTTCTCTGCCAGACCTGCTGAGCTTTTCCAGCAACTTCTGTTTTTGTTTCTGCCACAGTCCTGATGATTAAAGCATTATGATTAGACAGCTTCAAATCTCTTATGGGTATGTAATCTCCCAAGAGTAAAATAAAGACAGGGCAGATAAAGAGGGGAGAGGCCTTTTTTTTAACATTCATTCGCAAGATGTGGGCTGTGCTGGCTCTGCCAGCATTCACTAACCAGCCCTCAATGCAGGGTAGTCAAGAGTCAACCACATTACTGTGGGTCTGGAGTCATACATAGGCCAGACCAGGTAAGGACAGCAGTTTCTTTCCCTAAAGGGCATTAAGTGAACCAGATGAGTTTTTCTTTCTGACAATCTACAACTGTTTCATAGTTATTGTTAGGTTCTTAATTTGGTTTTTTTTTCTTGAATTCAAATTCCACCAATCTACCATGGCAGAATTCGAACCTGGGTTTCTGCAAGATTAACTGACTCTCTGGATTAAGTACCTATCGATAAAATCATTAGGCTGTGCCCCGCCTTTCCTCTTGTTTAACTCTGATCCCCTCAGGTAGTCAAAACCAGTTCAGGTGGTCACTGGCCACACATATGTTAACTGTATCTTCACTTTTATGAGATGTTAAACTTATAATACATAATAATGAAATGGCAGGAATATTGAATGTATGCCTTCCATTCTATTTTTGCATATCTCCAACTCTAATGAAGAGTGCAGGAGGGCATACCCAGAAGTGACATGCCAATTTAGAATACAAGTCAACTTGTGTGCAAACAGTGTAAGCACAGTGTTATAGACAGAGCCTCCTCCTGAGGTACTCAGCATAACAGATACCAGACTTTAACCAATTTGATTAATTCCACACAATGTCAAGGATTAGTTGAAACCACTGAATACTGCAAAATCTACAGGCCTTACAATGTTCCAGCAATAGTACTGAAGATTTATAATCCAGAACAAGCTGTGCCGTTGCCAAGCTATTCCGATAGAGCTACAAGACTGGCAGCTACCGAACAGCGATAAAAATTGCCAAACTATGTTCCACCCATAAAAAGCAGATCAAATACAATTATTTCTGCATCAGTCTCCTCTCAATTAAAAAGTGATTGAAAGTGTTGTTGACAGTGCTATCAAGCAGCATTTTCTCAACAATAACCTCTCTCGAATACTCAGTTTGGGTTCTGTCAGGTCCATTCAGCTACTGATTTCACTAATCTTTGACAGAAGTTTGAATTCATGTGGGTAAGTGAGGGCGATTATTAACGACAGCAAGATAGCACTTAACCAAGTGTGGGATCAATGAACCCTAGCAAAACTGGAGTCAATGGCAATTAACCTCAAAACATTCTGCATTTTGGAATAATACTTAGCATAAAGGAAGATGGTTGTGATTGTTGGAGGTTAGTCAATCATCTGAGCCCTAGGTCATCATTGCAGGAGGTCCCAGGGCAATTGATTGAGCCCAATCAATTTTAAGCTTTGTTCCATCATAAGATTAGAAGAGGGGATGTTTGCTGACGATTACACAATGTTGAGCACCATTCTCAACTGCTCAGACACTGAAGCAGTCTGTGTCAATTTGCAACAAGTCATGGACATCATTAAAGGTTGGGCAGATAAATAGCAAATAAAATTTGCACCACACAAGTGCCAGACAATGACCATCTCCAACAAGAGAGAATGCAACAGAAAAGAGGACTTAAATTGACATTTAATTACATTACCTTACTGAATTTCCCATGATTAACACCTTGGGGTTACCATTGACTAGAAGCTCAAGTTGATTATACGTAAATATTATGGCTACAAGACTAGAGGTTGAGCATCCTGCGGTAAGGATCCCACCTCCTGACTCCTCAAATTCAGCCCACCAGCCACAAGGCACGGTGGTGGAATACTCTTCAGCAACAGTCCCTCTCAGAACTTTTTTCTACATGAACCTTGGAGGTCCATTCATGGCAGTGACTTCTGGAACACTGATCGCAGTGTGTGAAACGTTGAAGTGGATGCACACGCACATGTGCAGCTATGCAGCTAAGTGGGAATGTTGCTCTCCACTTGCCTGAATGTTTCAAATCTAACAACACTCAAGAGGTCTTACCCAATTTAGGAGAAAGCAGTCTGCTTGATTGGCACCTCATCTCACATTTTTAACATTCACTCCCTTTACCACTACAGTGGCAGCAGAGTCTACCATCCATAAGATGCAATGCTACAACTCACGAAGGCTCTTTTGACAGCACCTTTCAAACCAACAAACTCTATCAAATAGAAAGAGCAACACCACTTGCAAATTTCCCTCCAATTCCCACAGCATCTTAATTTGGAACTTTATTGCTGTTCTTCCACTGTTGCAATGTCAAAATCCAAGAACTTTGCCCTGAACAACACTTTGGGTATACTTACACCGCATGGATTACAGCAATCCCAGAAAGTAGCTCATTACCATTTTGTCAAGAGCAATTAGGGATGAAGGTGTTGCCCACAGCCCACAAATGAATTAAAAAAATCATTGCCTCAATTTCCAATGGTGAAATTACCAAAGAGGAAAATGACAATAGAATATCCCAGAGGTTGTAAATTCAAATCTCTTCAACCTCAGCCCTACTCCGATCGATATTTAACCATCTCTTCGATCTTATCTTCCCAATTCTGACATTTTGTTCTAAACTCCATACGTACTACAGATGAGATTGTACTTTTGAGTAATTTGATATATTCCTTGTTTCTAATCTTGTACTTCCTCCAGGACTCCTCTGTGTCCTTTGCCACTGTCTGATCTTTTGTGAGATTCAAAACCCCCAATATTAGCCATCTAAGCTGTGCTTACTCACTTTGAAACAATTCTGAATATGATGTTCTCAGCATCAGTATACCTGTTGACATAGGACCTGTGCTGCATTGTGAAAAACATCCTATTGTCTATGATTCCTTCTCTTTGTATTTTCCCTGGGCTATTCCCTATCCCACTATTTGTCAGTATGCAAGAATTAAGCTACTGATCACTAATTGATCAATTAAGTGACTGAATAAATATAAAAGGAGGGACGAATGGTACTGGGGTTGGAATGAGGTATGAGACTTAGTAGCCAATGAACTTTATCCACAAGGAAAATTTCAGGTCAATTTCCCAACAGGCTTAGATCCAAACTTGCATAACTGATCACTAAATTATTTCCTAGACTATCTCAACTATTTTGAAAAAAAATTACCCTTCCCCAATTTCCAATGCCTTCAACAAGAGTTTTAAATCTACAGTTTCTAACTTTTATGAAAATCTATTCGTGTGGAATGGGCCAGCAGATCTATTACTGCTGTCCACTTTATCCCTTTAAACTAGATTCCACATATCTCAATTTAAGTCTCATTTCGAATTACCGACATCCATGCATTTTAACATTCTCCATCTTTGATTCAGATTCTTTAGCCATCACTGTAATTTTCCATGTGAGCAGATTTCCTGTAAAATTTAATTCCAGTATTTTATCATTGGAAGCCCTCGATCACCTCAATCATCTACATATTACATCATCTCCCTTCATTTAGGTTAAGTCACTCTCATTGCAAACATTATCTCTCTAGTCCACTCACACCCTTTATAGAACCAGCAATAATAAAAGGACATGTGGTGTCTGTTGTGCATAAATCTTTGTTGGAAATGTCTTCACTGAATACTACTCAGGCTTCCTCTGTCACATTGATGGCTATGTTCAAGCTACTACCTACCTTCATTTACATCTGAAACATTTAATTAGATTTGAGATCTTGACGAAGATTTGTAGCTCAGGTTGTGGATCAGGTTATTGGTTTGCTCGCTGAGTTGGTGGGTTTGCTTTCAGACATTTCATCATTATGCCTGGTAACATCATTGGTGAGCCTCTGATGAAGTGTTGATGTTCTGTCCCAGTTTCTATCTATTTTTCTTGGTTTGTTGTGGTGGGTGATATCATTTTTGTTTCTGGTTCTGAGAGGTTGGTAAATGGGGTTCAAATTGATGTTTGTTAATGGAATTCTGATTTGAATGCCAGGCCTCTAGGAATTCCCGTGCATGTCTTGGTTTGCCTATCCCAGGTTGCATTGTTCCAGTCGAACTGGTGTCCTTCTTTGTCTGTGTGTATGGATACCAGCGATAGTTGGTCATGTCTTTTGGTGGCTAGTTTCCTGCCAGTTTGTCCAATGTAATATTTGTTGCAGTCCTTGCAGGGTAATTTGTATATCATGTTCATTCTGCTAGCTGTGGGTATGGGGTCCTTTAAATTAATCAGGAGTTTTTAGTGTGGTAGTAGATTTATGGGCTACCTTGATGCCCAGGGGCCAGGGTAGTCTGATGGTCTTCTCTGATGTCTTTGATGTATGGTAGGGTGACTACAGTCTCTGGGCATGTTGAGTCTTCCTGCTTAGGTCCGTTGTGCAGGAATCGGTGGACTGCACATATACAACTTCTTCAGGAACAATGGTTAGCAGATAAGTGTTTCTCCTCGGCTTCTTATAGTTCCAGGTTGCTGCTGTGTGTTGTGGCTCATATGAATAGTGTCCTGATGCAACTTCATTTGTGGGTGTTGGGATGGTTGCTTCTGTAGTTGAGTATGTGATCAGTATGTGTGGTTTTCCTGTAAACACTGGTCTGCAGTTCTTCATTGGCTTATCATTCTACTATGACGTCCAAGAAGGGGTGTCGGTTATTGCTCTTTCTCTTTATGAACTTCATATCGGTGAGAATGCTGTTTGTAGGTTTGCGGGTTTCTTCCAGCTTGTCACATTTCATGATGATAAAGTTATCATCTATGTAGCAGACTCAAAGCTTAGGCTAGATCGTGGGAATGGCTGTTCATTCTAACCTTTGCAAAACTGCTTCCGTTATAAGTTCTTATATTGGTGACCCCATAAGTGTCCCGTTGATTTGTTTGTACATGTTGTTATTGAAAGTGAAGTGGGTGTGAGGCACAGGTCCAGTTGTTTGAGGATGCTTTCCTTGCTGATGGAGTTGCTGCTGTTAAGGGTTTGTATCCTTGGTTTATCTCACAGTGAGACCAGTGTTTCTTTAGCTAGGATGATGTTTGTTGATGGGGCCGTTATGTCGAAGGAAACCATGACCTTATTGTCCACTATCTTGACGTCTTTGATGATGTTAAGGAATTCCTGGGTGGAGTGGATGGAATGGGTTGAGTCTTCTACCAGGTGTTTTGGTTTTCATTGCAGTTCCTTTGCTAGCCTGTATGTCAGTATGCCAGGAATTGAGATTATGGATCCGGGGCGGGGGTCCTTGTTTGTGTTCCCTTGGTAATCTGTAGAAACAGAGTGTTAGATCCTTCTGGTTTCATTCTTTGGAGGTCTGTCTTGTTAAGTTCACCGGTCTTGTGTAGTTTCCTCAGGTGATTCTCTAGCTGTGGAGTTGGGTCCATCGCTAACTGTTGGTAGGTATCGGTGTTGGTTAGTAGCAAGTTCACTTTTTCAATGTACAGAAGAACCTCAATTATCCGAAGGACACAGGCGGGCAAGTATTTCGTTCGGTTAATCAAATTCCGAAAAATCAAATGCCAGATAACATAGTTTAGCCACGCATCGGAACCTTGTGATTTTGCTGGATAGTCGAATTCCAGATAATTGAGGTTCCTCAACACGGTGTTCTGTTCAGGATGACGGTCATGCACCCTTTGTCCGCAGGTAGGATTACAATGTTTCTGTCTTTTGTGTCTTTCTAGGGCTTTCCCTACAAGCATCTTGAGGATGTTCACTTCTTTCTTTCTGCTTAGTGTTAGTACTACCATCTATCTGATGGCCTGTTGGGTTTCTTCTGTAAGTCTGCTGTCTTTTAGGATAGATTCCAGTGCTGCCAGAAAGTCCTTTTTGTCCACATCCCTGTGGTTGTAGTTTATCCCTCATACTAGGACAGCTTTTTCAGTATGAGTGTAGTTGGTCAGATAGGTTCTTTATCCAGGCTCTGATTTGTTCATGTCATTGCTATGTGAGAGTTTGGTTAGTTTTTCTTATAGGGCCAGTCTCCCTTCCTTGTCCTGGTCTGCTGTTGTTTAATCTGAAAGCTCATTCTAGTGTAGTTGTCCATTCATGGTTGGTTGCGTTAGTGATGCTTCTTTGAATGTAGCAAAGTTTAGGTGGGACTCAAGAAAGAAATTGAAGGCTATCCAATGTAATGGTAGGTAAAGGGGATCTAAAGAATCTTAGAGTCAGGGTAATGTATCTGGGAGTTGTAAATCCAATGTAAGTTAGTCATGATGGAGATGTTGACGAGACAAATGCATGCTGTCACATTTTGAACAAATTATGAATGATAGAAAGTGACAGGCTAGCAAGGAAAGCACTGGACTAGTTAACAAAATGAACTTTGGGGGTCTGTGATTTGGGCAAAAGTGGGTACCTGTTGCATGTGTAAAAGCAAGGTGGCTTGATGACTAGTAGAATGCAGGGATTTTAAAAATCCAGATGAGGATCGATCAGGGTGCTGAGATGATGAATTGTTAGGTTCATTTGCATGTACAGCCATGAAGTGGGATGACGGCAAACAAGTATAATTTATGGTACGAGCTAAGGACCATGGTTTTGTTCCTCTGGTTGGTGACTAACTGCTCACTCATCAAGAAGTGAGGTGCATTTGAGATTTTTTTCTTTTTTACAGCTCAGAGCCAAAGGGTTGATTGAAATGGTAGAGGGATGTCACTGGGTATTATCAATATAGACATGAAAGTTGACCCAAAGCCTTAAGATTATACTGTTAAGAAGCAGAATTTTAATAAAAGGGCACTAGTTAAATACTTTGGAGATCACAAAGTTAACAAAATTCTTATCCTTCCTTTCCTTCAGGCATATCTGCTGCAAAGCAGGATTGGAATCTGCATAAAGTAGGGATGAGGAAAGTAGAAATAAAGACTTGGGTTTGCATGGTGCCTTTCACACAATGGGAGGTCTGAAGTGTTTTGTAAGTCATTGTTGTAACATAGGAAAATAATATACAGAAACATTGCAAGAGTGGTCAACTATGTGGAATGCTTTAGTATACAAGACAATGGAGAAAGCAAATCTACTACACTTAAAAATTCTGAATCAGGTTGTTTTAATGCGGAGAAAATACGGAACTGGACTAGAGAGACGTGAGCAGAGTTTTGGGAAGCAATATTTCTGAGGACTTTATACTGTACAGAGGAAAAGGGATATGGATGCTGGTGTTGTTGTATGGCTCTAAGGGGGACAGTAGCAGAGAAGTTATGTTACTAGGTGAGTAATCCAGAAATCTAGATAGATGATCAGGGGATAGAAGTTCAAATGTTATCACAATAGCGAGGGAGCTTAAATTCAGTTAATTCAATAAATAGAACATAGAACATTACAGGGCAGTAAGGCCCTTCGGCCCTCGATGTTGTGCCAATCTGTGAAAGTAATCTGATGCCCATTTAACCTACACCATTCCATTATTATCCATACGTATGTCCAATGCCCATTTAAATGCCCTCAATGTCGGCGAGTTTATTACTGTTGCAGGCAGGCCCTTCCAAGCCCCTACTACTGAGTGAAGAAACTACCCTTAATATCTGTCCTAAATCTATGTCCCCTCGTGTTAGCCTTCACCATCTGAGGAAAAAGGCTCTCACTGTCCACCCTATCTAACTCTCTGATTATTTTATACATCTCACTTAGGTCACCTCTCAACCTTTTCTCAAACGAAAACAGCCTCAGTTCCCTCAGTCTTTCTTCGTTAGACCTTCCTTCCATACCAGATAACATCCTTGTAAATCTCCTCTGAATACTTTCCAAAGCTTTCAATCCTTTCTATAATGCGGTGACCAGAACTGTACAGAATACTCCAGGTGCAGTCTAACCAATGTCTTGTACAGCTGAAGCATGACCTCGTGGCTCTGAAACTCAATCTCACTACCAATAAAAGCCAACACGCCATATGCCTTCTTGACAACCTTATCAACCTGGGTGGCAAATTTCAAGGATTTATGCACCACGATCTCTCTGTTCATCTACAGTGCCAAGAACTTTACCATTAGCCCAGTATTCTGCATTCCTGTTATTTCTTCTAAAGTGAACTACCTTACACATTTCTGCAATAAACTCCATTTGCCACTTCTCAGCCCAGCTCTGCATCTCATCTATGTCCCTCTATAACCCACAACATCCTTCAACACTATCCACAACTTTGCCTACTTAAGTGTCATCCACAAATTTATTAACCCATCCTTCTATGCCCACATCCAGATCATTTATAAAAATGACAAACAGCAGTGGCCCCAAAACAGATCCTTGTGGCACACCGCTGGCAACTGAGCTCTAAGATGAACATTTTCCATCAATCACCACCCTGTCTTCTTTCAGTTAGCCAATTTCTGATCCAAACCACTAAATCACCATCAATCCTGAAACTCCATACTTTGTGCAGTAGCTACCGTATGGAACTTTATCAAATGCCTTATTGAAGTCCATATACACCACATCAACCACTTTACCATCATCTACCTGCTTTGTCACCTTCTCAAAGAATTTAATAAGGTTAGTGAGGCACGACCTACCCTTCACAAAACTGTGATGACTATCCCTAATCAAATTGTTCCTTTCCAGATGATTATAAATCCTCTCTCTTATAAACTTTTCCAACACCTTACCCACAACTGAAGTAAAGCTCACTAGCCTATAATTACCAGGGTTTGCCCGACTCCTGTTCTTAAATAAGGGAACAACGTTTGCTATACTCCAGTCTTCTGGCACTACTCCTGTCGACAAGGATGACATAATGATCAAAGACAAAGGCTCTGCAATTTCCTCCCTGGCTTCCCAGAGAGTCATTCTTTTATTCCTGATGTGGGATGTAGGAAAAATAGTGTTACTTCTGCAATTCTAATTACTTATACAAAGTAAATGAACTCACACCAGTGTGTAATTGTTTTAGCCAAGAGCTGAGTCAACAAGAATGGAAACTATGTGGAGGAAATACATAATTGTTTTTGTATTAGCTAAAATTGTATGCAAGAATGAAACGTGACTGCAAAACAATGGTAGATATT
>NC_057737.1:25566459-25594083 GCF_004010195.1 Chiloscyllium plagiosum | reverse complement strand
ACACAGGAACAAACCCCAATTAAAAGGGTCATAAGGATCAGGAGAAGGTACAGGTGGAGAGAGTAGATAATGGTGAAGAAAGAATATGCCTAACAATGACCTACAGCGGGATGAGGTCAAACGGCCTTGTGAGGCCAGAAATAAGCATTTTGTCACAGATAAGGCCGGATAAGGCAAGAGATAAACAGGAGTAATGGGTGCCGATCTTAGGGAAGTGGAAGATATAAACAGGGGAGGAGCAATGAAAAAAAAACAAATTATATAAATATTGTGTATTCATTGAATTTGGTGTGTGTGTCCCTTGCCTTGTAGACACCGGACATCACACCCTCTTGCAAGAGTAAAATAAAGGACACTACTGATTCAGATTTTGTCTCGGACTGCAATTATTGAAGTGTGTGAGCTTTGTTTCTCACACTGATACCTGGAAATCTGGGAAAAAAAAGATAGAATCTCTTTTGGTGACCATGAAACTAATGCATTGCTGTGAAAATTCATTAGGTTCACTCATCCTTTAAGGGAGGATATTTGCAATCTTTAAAACCGTCTAGCTTATATGTGACTCCAAACTTCCTGAAACTGTGCCGCTCTCTGAAATAACTCAGCATGCCACACAACTGCATTCATCAAAGAAGCTCACTGCCATTTTCTAGAAGGCAGTTAAGGACTACTTAATTGTGATGGAAAAAATGAACTAATTTGCTAGAAGTCAAATATATCATTAATATTGCATAAACTTGCCATTACCACACTGATCATTTTGAATCCAATATATATTAAATCTCTATATTTTATGTGCGTGACTACTGCCTTTCAGTCCTTTTCAGCCAGTATCTTCCACTTTCTACTCTTTGGAGTTGCACTATGACTGCTGCATCTAGTGTAAAAAACAATTTTCCAAAACTAAACTTTGGGGGAATATTAAAATCTTTATTTAGTTCACTCCAGCCCTAATGTCACCTCTCTGGTTTTGGGCTGGAGTGTTGGGATATTTTAAGATACTCACAAAGTTTAGCTCAGTGCCAATTTTCTCCTTCGACTTCTTATACAATGTTGCTATTATGTTTTTCTTAACTGATTAAGTATAGAAGACAAGCTACAATGGTAACATAATGCAGCCTATTAGTTTTAGATCAGCAATTCCACCTATTAGACAAATTATGCTTTACCTTGAGCAGCTTTGTTAATTTATTACTTTCTCCAACTGCCATTTTTTTTTTGTTTACTGCTGTGCTAAACCTGTTCTGAAGTAAAGTACCTTCTATATCAGTAAGAGCAGCTTTATGACCAAAACATGCATTAACAATGTGGCACAAACGCATTTTAAGTATTAGGTGTCATATCAAGGATATGCCAACATTTATTTAATTTTCATAAAGTCATTTTAATGCAAACTAGTGGCGGCAATAATGCTGAATTTTCAATTTAACGATAAGCGAATAACCTATTTCACATTCACTTTTGTCTTTAAAGACTTAACCAGAGTTTCTGCTCCAAAACCGGAAAATGATTTTGGTTATCAACAGAATACAGGAAGGTCAGCAAAAGCTCATCCTATAGGCAAATGTTCTGGTCTATTGATAAACTCCTTATTTTATCCTAATCATCTGTTCTTTAGACACTGCACTCTTCAGCTTTGAATTGTGATCCTTCAGAGTTACAATATCAAATGCCACACACAATATTTGAATTACATATAGGTCATTCTACCTCTCAAATCTGCTCTAATGATGGCTAATCCAAGTGCAGAATAATTCCACTTTTTACATACCTTGATAACTTTTTATTCCCTTGCTAGTCAATGAACTTATCTATTTCTGCTGTCAAAACACTCAATGACCCTGCCTGCACTGCTCCCTAGGGAAGAATTCCACGGACTCCTGACGGTCTGAGGGAAGCAAATTCTCCTCCTCACCATCTTTAATGAGAAACTCATTATTTTTAAATTGGTTCTAGTCTGGATGTAGGTTTGCTCGCTGAGGTGGAAGGTTTGGTTTCAGATGTTTTGTCACCATACTAGGTAACATCATCACTGAGCCGCTGGATGAAGCACTGGTGGTATATCCCACATTTTATTTATGCGTTTAGGTTTGCTTGGGTTGGTGACATCATTTCCTGTGGTGATGACATTTCCAGTTGTTTTTCTCAGGGGGTGGTAAACGGAATCCAAGTCAATGTGTTTGTTGATAAAGTTCTGGTTGGAATGCCATGCTTCTAGGAATTCTCGTGCATGTCTCTGTTGGCTTGTCCTAGGGTGGATGTGTTGTCCCAGTCGAACTGGTGTCCTTCCTCATCAGTATGTAAAGATACTAGTGAGAGTGGGTCACGTCAACAAACACATTGACTTGGATCCCATTTATAACCCACTGAGAAAAAGAACTGGAAATGACATCACCAACCCAAGGAAACCTAAACACAAATAAAAAGTCGGCCATACCACAGTGCTTCATCCAAAGGCTCACTGATAATGTTACCTAGTTTGGTGACAAAACGTCTGTAACTGAACCTTCTAGTTCACCGAGCCATCCTACATCCAGAACCTCAACCTGAGCTCTAAATCTTCTCAAAACTCGCTGGTTCTAGTCTCTCACAAAAGAGGAAGTATTCTTTCAGCTGCCACATTGTCAAGGCTCCTAAAGATCTTATATTTTTGCTAGATACAGGTTCAAATGTCCAAACATTCCTCATAACATAAACCTTGATCCCAGGAATCAATCAAGTGAACTTCTTCTGAAATGGTTCTAATGCAATTATGACCTTTTTAAAATAGCAGGCTAAAGCTTTATACAGTATTCAAGATTCCACCCAAATAACTTCCCTGGATGTATTTCCGGGAATATCCTCCCTCAGCACAGCTGTAATGCTATCCCTTATCAAAAATGCTACTCCCCCTCCTCTCTTGCCTCCCTTTCTATCCTTCCTGTAGCACTTGTATCCTGGAACATTAAGCTGCCAATCCTGCCCATCCCTGAGCCATGTTTCTGTAATTGCTATGATATCCCAGTTCCATGTTCCTAACCATGCCCTGAGTTCATCTGCCTTCCCTGTTAGGCCCCTTGCATTGAAATAAATGCAGTTTAATTTACCACTTTGTGTTAGGACCCCTACCTAAAACAAAATCAGTTAAGATGCTTGTAAAAGGTTCCTCAAATGCAGGAATAAATGCATTCATCTGCTCTATCCTCCTATTCCTGCCCTCACTAGCTCATAGCACTGGGAGTAATCCAGATATTACTACCCTTGAGGACCTCCTTTTTAAATTTCTGCCTAACTCTCTCTAATCTCCCTTCAGAACCTCAACCTTTTCCCTTCCTATATCGTTGGTTCCAATGTGGACAATGACCTCTTGCTGGCCCCTTTCCCCTGTGAGAACATTCTGCACCCTCTCTGAGACATCCTTGATCCTGGCACCAGGGAAGCAACACAACATTCTGCTTTTTCTCTGCTGGCCACAGAAACATCTGTCTGTACCTCAGACTACAGAATCCCCTAACATAGGTGATCTGGGACTGGGACAACACTACCATTATAGGGCAAGCGAAACAAAGAACAGCCAGGGAATTCCTAGAAGCTTGGCACTCATCCACAAACTCCATCAACAAACACATAGACCTGGATCCAATATACCAGCCACTACAGCGGACAGCTGAAACTAACAACCGGAAGCGGCAGGGACAGGCCACTATAAATGCCAGAGGAAACACCACAGAAGCACTTCACAGGAGGCTCCCAAGCACTGAGGATGTCACCTAGACAGGGGACGAAACGTTTGCAACAAAAACTTCCAGCTCCGCGAACAGAACCACAGCAATAGGTGATCTCTTGGAAGCCGACATACCCCTCGTTGCATTAGAGCCAGTCTCAATACCAGAAACTGGAAGTGAGAAATAAGAAAGGGACGATCACTTTATTGGGATTGTATTATAGACCTCCTAATAGTCAGAGGGAAATTGAGAAACAAACTTGTAAGGAGATCTTAGCTATTTGTAAGAATAATAGGGCAGTTATGGTAGGGGATTTTAACTTTCCAAACATCGACTGGGACTGCCGTAGTGTTAAGGGTTTAGATGGAGAGTGTGGGATATAGGTAAAGCAGTGTTACTTCTGCAATCATAATTGCTTATGTACGGTAAAGGAACTGACACCAGTATATAATTGTTCATCCAAGAGCTGAGTTAACAAGAATGAAAACTATGTGAAGGAAATATATAATTGTTTTTGTATTAGCTAAAATGTGCATACAAGAATGAAATGTGCCTGCAAACAATGGTAGATGTTACAGACAAATAGATAAGGTGCTGTGAGGGGAGGGGGTTAAGCTAGATATGCTTGTACAAACAATAGTAATAAGCATTTGTTTCCTGCTTTTGCAAAAACAAGAACAAAGCACAATCAAGAGGTCACAAGGCCCAGTATGGGCAAAGAATAAAAAGGAAATGTTGCTTTGGTGAGCAAGGCAAACAGATGGTAGTGAAGAAGGATATATAACATTAAGACCACAGAGGGATGTGGTCAAACGGCCTTGTGAGGCCAGAAATAAGCATTTTGTCATAGACAAGGCTGGATGAATTCAGAGACAAACAAGAGTAGCGGGCGTCAGGCTCAGAGTAGTGGGAAATGTAAACAGGGGAGAAGCAATGGGAGGAGGGAAGAGAAACGAATTACATAAATATTGTGTACTCGTTAAACTTGGTGTGTGTGTGACTACCTTGTAAATAGTAGACACCACACCCCTCTTGCAAGAGCATAATAAACGATACTACTGCTTCAGATCTTGTCTTGGATTGAAATTATTGAAGTGAGTGAGCTTCGTTTCTCAGAGAGGAATTTCTTAAGTGCGTACAAGGCAATTTTCTGATTCAGTATGTGGATGTTCCAACTAGAGAAGGTGCAAAACCTGACCTACTCTTGGGAAATAAGGCAGGGCAGGTGACTGAGGTGTCAGTGGGGGAGCACTTTGGGGCCAGCGACCATAATTCTATTTGTTTTAAAATAATGATGGAAAAGGATAGACCAGGTCTAAAAATTGAAGTTCTTAATTGGAGAAAGGCCAATTTTGACGGTATTAAGGCAAGAACTTTTGAAAGCTGATTGGAGGCAGATATTCACAGGTAAAGGGACGGCTGGAAAATGGGAAACCTTCAGAAATAAGATAACAAGAATCCAGAGAAAGTATATTCCTGTCAGGGTGAAAGGGATGGCTGGTAGGTATAGGGAATGCTGGATGACTAAAGAAATTGAGGGTTTGGTTAAAAAACCAGGAGGAAGCATATGTCAGGTATAGACAGGATAGATCGAGTGAATCCTTACAAGAGTATAACGAAAGTAGAAGTATACTTAAGAGGGAAATCAGGAGGGCAAAAAGGGGACATGAGATAGCTTTGGCAATTAGAATTAAGGAGAATCCAAAGGGCTTTTACAAATAAAATAAGGACAAAAGGGTAACTAGGGAGAGAATAGGGCTCCTCAAAGATCAGAAAGGAGGCCTTTGTGTGGAGCCACAGAAAATGGGGGAGATACTGAATGAATATTTTGCATCAGTATTTACTGTGGAAAGGGGTATGGAAGATATCGACTGTAGGGAAATAGATGGTGACATCTTGCAAAATGTCCAGATTACAGAGGAGGAAGTGCTGGATGTCGTGAAATGGGTAAAGGTGGATAAATCCCTAGGGCCTGATCAGGTACACCCGAGAACTCTGTGGGAAGCCAGAGAAGTGATTGCTGGGCCTCTTGCTGAGATATTTGTATCAATAGTCACAGGGGAGGTGCCGGAAGACTGGAGGTTGGCAAATGTGGTACCACTGTTTAAGAAGGGCAGTAAAGACAAGCCAGGGACCTATAGACCGGTGAGCCTGACCTCAGTTGTTGGAAGGAATCCTGATGGACAGAATGTACATGTTTTTGGAACGGCAAAGACTGATTAGAGATAGTCAACATAGCTTTGTGCGTGGGAAATCATGTCTCACAAACTTGGTTGAGTTTTTTCAAGAAGTAACAAAAAAGATTGATGAGGGCAGAGCAGTGGATGTGATCTATATGGACTTCAGTAAGGCATTCAATAAGGTTCCCCATGGGAGACTGATTAGCACGGTTAGATCTCATGGAATACAGGGAGAACTAGCCGTTTGGATACAAATCTGGCTCAAAGGTAGAAGACAGAGGGTGGTGGTGGAGGGTTGCTTTTCAGACTGAAGGATTGTGACCAGTGGAGTGCCAGAAGGATCGGTGCTGGGTCCTCTACTTTTTGTCATTTACATAAATGATTTGGATGTGAGCATAAGAGGTACAGTTAATAAGTTTGCAGATGACACCAAAATTGGAGGTGTAGTGGACAGCAAAGAGGGTTACCTCAAATTACAACAGGATCTGGACCAGATGGGCTGAGAAGTGGCAGATGGAGTTTAATTCAGATAAATGAGAGGTGCTGCATTTTGGGAAAGCAAATCTTAGCAGGACTTATACACTAAATGGTATGATCCTAGGGAGTGTTGGAGTGCAGGTTCATAGCTCCTTGAACGTGGAGATGCAGGTAGATAGGATAGTGAAGGCGGCGTTTGGTATGTTTTCCTTTGTTGGTCAGAGTATTGAGTACAGGAGTTGGGAGGTCATGTTGCGGTCGTACAGGACATTGGTTAGGCCACTGTTGGAATATTGCATGCAATTCTGATCTCCTTCCTATCGGAAATATGTTGTGAAACTTGAAAGGGTTCAGAAAAGATTAACAAGGATGTTGCCAGGGTTGGAGGATTTGAGCCATAGGGAGAGGCTGAGCAGGCTGGGGCTGTTTTCCCTGGAGCGTCGGAGGCTGAGGGGTGACCTTAGAGTGGTTTACAAAATTATAAGGGGCATGGATAGGATAAAGTCGTTTCCCTGTGATCGAGGAGTCCAGGACTAGAGGGCATAGGTTTAGGGTGAGAGGGGAAAGACATAAAAGAGGCCTAACGGGCAACTTTTTCTTGCACAGGGTGGTACATGTATGGAATGAGCTTCCAGAGGATGTGGTGGAGGCTGGTACAATTGCAACATTTAAGAGGCATTTGAATGGGTATATGAATAGGAAGGGTTGGGAGGGATACGGGCCGGGTGCTGGCAGATGGGACTAGATTGGGTTGGGACATCTGGTCGGCGTGGACAGGTTGGACTGAAGGGTCTGTTTCCATGCTGTACATCTCTATGACTCTATGTGATCTCACCAAGACCCTGTGTAATAAAGATTATTTTTTATTTGTTCACAGGATGCAGACATTGCTGGCTTGGCCAGCATTTATTTCCCATCCATAATTGTTCCTACAAGGTGGTGAGCTGCCTCCTTGAATGGCTACAGTCCTTGGTGCATAGTTACACTCTCAATGCAGTTAGGAAAGGCTTTCCATGATTTTGGCCCAGAAACAGTGAAGAAATGGCAATAAAACTACAAGTGTGCTTGAGCTGGTTTTGTTGGTGATGGCGTTCTAATGTATCTTCTAGCTGGTAGAGGTTGCCTTACTGGATTTCATTCCTCAAAAACAAATCTTCAGCATTCCTTTAATATTTAGCCTGGTTTCTATCCAAATATTTCTTCAGGTGCTTCGATATCTTAGTAGTGACTAGTTTAAATTCATATTTTATTACACACATTTATCATTATAATCAAAGGTGGAAACACTTCTTAGACTTACTTGAGTTATTGAAGCTACTAACTTTGTAACCCAAAACTCACAGCTAAAGTTTAATACTGCACTCCCTTCACTTTTTCAAAGGCCCAGATAATAAGACCCCTCAAGACTAACACTGTCAGCCTACTATTATTGTTAGAGCTTTGAGATTCACAGTATTTCTAATACCTCAAGTCTTTTCAAAAGGTAACTACTTGATATTTCACAATAACAACCAATTTACAAGTTGCAAATGTTAATTCACTGGCAATGTTCTAAACACATGCCTGTATGTTAAAAAGCTAGCTAGCCACTGGTTTTGTACACAACAGTACACATCTTTCATGGTGCATTTAATAATACATGAAGAGTGTCTAGGAGAAAGTGAGGACTGTAGATGTTGCAGATCAGAGTTGAATGTGGGGTGCTGGAAAAGCACAGCAGGTCAGGCAGCATCCGAGGAGGAGAATCAATGTTTTGGGCATAAGTTCTTCATCAGGAATTTATGAAAAAATTATCTAGGCTAGCATTTCATGCAAGTTCTAGATAGAAGTTCTCATGAGTGAAAATAATAGAAATAGAAGAAGCGTCAATACAGGATGCTGTAATGCAGGAGTATTGGGAGAGACCTAATGGCAGTTACTGCATTATAGACAATGGCTAGAGCTAGCACCACTAAGCGAGAGAGAGATAAGATATCATGAGATAAGATTCTTAGTATTGAGATTAAGGAACATTAATAATTCCCCAAACAAGCAGTCAGAAATTTATTTCCAACAATAGAACCAAGTCAAAACATAAAGAAAGCACAAAAACAAGTGAAGACTTTGGTATTCAAATATAATATAAATTATACTAATGTGCCTCCTGAGTCAGTATTAAAATTGGTTAGTGAAATAACTCCTCAGAGGCTGGTATCCTGTCACCAAGTCACTCTTTATTTACACATGAAGAGTTCTTGACACTGACCCAGCTTTCAGAGCCAGCTCTCAGAGTAAGCAGAACCTGACATTCCTGTTTATACCCATCAGCTCGGGGTCCCTGATTGGACCAGACTAACAACCCCAATCAGGGAACTCAGATTCGATGAGGTCCACCTGGCTGACATCCTTACAATTGCTACATCCCTTCCCTTGGAGTCTGAAGACCTAGGCCGTTCTTTTTTTTGTAGATCCTCCGAGGGAGTTTTAGCACAGGGTTAGGTTCCTCCACCTCTGCTTCTGATATGGGTGGTGTGTAAAGCACAGCAGCTCACCTCTTGTACCTGGAGCATCTCAGAAGAAATTCAATCTCCTCTCCAGGTGGCAGAGGTGTCAAGGCAGCAACATCTGCTGTGTCCATTTCAGATTCTAAGTTATTTCAACGCTTGACAGAGAAAGAGCCCACAGGTTCCAGAATAGGTGCGGAAAGGCAGTAGAGGAACAAGGCTCCTGCACAGTTTGCTACCGTGTTACAGCTTTCATGTGGTCCACGTGCTTGTTCAGGACCACCACACATACCTGAACTTTATAAGTCACTGGACCTGACCTCATGTCAACTATGCCTCTTACCCATGCAGGGCCACTCCAGTAGTTCATTTCAAATGTCAAACTTCATTCCCTGAAGTAAACTGTCTGTCTCTCTTACTTAGTGGTGCCTTACATTCAGCATTTGGCCTGAAGCTATGGGTGGCTCTGCCTTGTCCTCTTTAAGTAGAACTAACACGTCTTTGTGGTCCGCTATTATTATAAATGTGCTTCTGTAAAGTTACTGGTGGAACTTTCTGACTTCAACTATGACCATGAAAAACCTTCCTTTCCTATCTGGGCGCATTTATGCTGGATACATAAACTATTGGGCATTCCTCTCCATTGGGCCACTTGTGAGCTAACACTACTCCAGCGCCAGATGAGGAGGCATTGCATGTCAATACCAGATCTCACTTGGGATCATAGTGTGCCAACATTTTAGACAATGATAGCTGTTTCTTCACTTCCCTGAAAGCTATGGCTTGGCTACGTGACCATTTCCAAGGCTGACCTTTCCTGAAGTGTTGATGCAGAAGTGCCAGGAAAGAGGTCACCAGATTATGTACAATCTTTCCATAATAGTTCACCAGCTAAAGGAAAGACCTAAGGTCGGTACTGACATGACAGCCAGGGCACCTTTGATTACTTTCACTTTATCTTCCAATGGGTGTATCCTGGTTTTGTTGACTATGTAGTACAAGTCACTTGAAGTACCTGGAACACATGTTTCCCTCCTACAGTCTTTGCCCACCTGGGAGAAATGTCTAAGGGCTATGTCCAAGTTCTCCAAGTGCTCCTTATTGGTCTTCCCTGTTAATAGGACGTTAACTAGATAAATGGCAACCTGGGGTATACCTTGTAAAATGTTCCCCATTGTCTGAAGAATGGCACAGGCTGATGATACCGCAAATCGCAGTCTCATATATTGGTACAAACATTTATTTGTATTAATTGCGGCATGCTTCTGGGAATCCTCATCTAAATGCAATTCCAAGTATGCATGGTTCACGTCCAACTTTATGAAGGGCAGCCCCCTTGCCAGCTTTGCGTATAAACCCTCTATTTGAGGGATTGGCTATTTTTCCAGCTGCAAAAAGCGGTTTACCAATTACAGCATTTTAAAGGTAGCTGGATGGGTATATGACGAGGAAGAGTTTAGAGGGATATGGGTCAAGTGCTGGCAAATGGGGCTAGATTAATTTAGGATATCTGGTCAGCATGGATGAGTTGGATTGAAGGGTCTGTTTCCAAGCTGTATATCTTCCACTCTAACTCTTGAAAGATTTTAGTATCTGGTGCCTCAGGGAAAGTTTACCTCCGAAAACCAAACAAAAAAGCTGCAGGTCCACAAGCTGTCAGGAGAATTACTGATTGTTTTTCATCTGTCGAATGTCATTTACAAGGAAACAAACTCATTATTTTCACAAACTGGGCTGAGTCATTATCAGCAGGATTGAACGAGTCAAGATTCCCAAGTAATGGCATGATACCAGAAATCCTTACCCCACCTCAAAGATGACTGTTGTGAGCGAATTTCTTCAGGAGCACATTTTTCTCTCGTCACCACTGAAATAGCTCCAGAGGCTGGCATCCCTTTATTTACACTCATCCAGCTTCCTCAGAGCCAGCTCTCAGAATTCACAAAACCGCATACACACCTGTTTATATAGAGTCATAGAGATGTACAGCACGGAAACAGACCCTTCGGTCCAACTTGCCCATGCTGACAGATGTTCTAAATAAATCTAGTTTCATTTGCCAGCATTTGGCCCAAAGCCCTCTAAACCCTTCTTATTCTTCATGTATCCATCCAGATGCCTTTTAAATGCTATAATTGTGCCAGCTTCCACCACTTCCTCTGGCAGCTTGTTCCATACATGCAATACCTTCTGCGTGAAAATTTGCCTCTAAGGTCCCTTTTAAATCTTTGCCCTCTCACTTAAACCTATGCCTTCTAGCTTTGGACCCACACCCCAGGGAAAAGACCTTATCTATTTACTCTATCCATGCCCCTCATAATTTTATAAATCTCTAAAAGGTCATGCCTCAGCCTCCGATGCTCCAGAGAAAATAGCCCCAGCATATTCAACCTCTCCCTAAAGCTCAAACCCTCCAACTTTCTGAACCCTTTCAAATTTCCCAACATCCTTCCTATAGCAGGTATCTGTCAGCTAGTGCTCCCTGACTGGACAAGATTAACTGCGGGGTAAAACAATGACTGCAGATGCTGGAAACCAGATTCTGGATCAGTGGTGCTGAAAGAGCACAGCAATTCAGGCAGCATCCGAAGAGCAGCAAAATCGACGTTTCGGACAAAAGCCCATCAGGAATAAAGCTTTATTCCTGATGAAGGGCTTTTGCCCGAAACGTCGATTTTGCTGCTCGTCAGATGCTGCCAAGATTAACAGCGCCAATCATGGAACTCATTTTCTGTAAAGGTCCATCTGGCTGACCTCATTACAATCACTAAAGTCAGGATTCAAAAACATATGTTAATGGCATATTTGTTCATTTCTGTTCCCCCAAAACACAGTACATACCCAGTACAAAACAGAAAAATAATAATTAGCAGCATTTATTAGAAAACAAATTTTAAAATTTGATATCCTCAACCAAAAGGGGTGGCGACAGGACTGCATATTACTTTAATTTACATATTCCAAATTATAATTTGTCATTTTCATAAAAAGAATATGATTTTTTAATTGAAATAATCACATAAGTGCAACTATTGGAAGAGAAAGTTAAATTTAAAGTACAGAATGAATTGTTTTTAAGACTGATCAATGTCAAGTGTCCTATTCTTTTAATGCAAAAAAAAAGACAATGTCATTTAAATAATACAGCAAAAAATAGCACTGCAGAAAGTGAAAATCAGGTCTGACTGACATTGATAAAATGTTCTATGCCAAGCTCTGAGACATAAGTTACACATATAGGATAAGCTGGCTTTGTATGAATAAAGGTCCTACTAGAATCAAAACATTAGCTGTTTTTCCACAGATGCTGCCAAATCTGCTGAGTTTCTCAGGCATTTTTATTTTTATTTCAGATTTGCAGCACCTGTAGTATTTTGCTTTTATTTGTATGAATAGGAACTTTCATTGTTAGTGTGATTATTGCTGTGGAAGATGGTTTATTAAAATGCTGATGAAACAACTTAAAACACATGAGAAAAAGGATACAGGAAGGATTTTGAAAAAAATGAAAAGAAAAATGATTTTAAAAAGTGAGAGATTATCAAACAGAAAGAACATTAAAGTAGAAAAAGTATATATTGAATAAAATTAATGAATTAGAAGGAACACTTTAGGATTAAGGCAGTTCGGGCTTGCTTTTGGGCAGAAGTAATTTTTTTAAAAAATCATGATGTTGCCTTTGCTAGCTGGGCAAGCATTGATTGGCATTCGTAGTTAACCATGAGAAGGTGGTGGTAAGCTGCATTCATGGAATCAGCACACCCACAATGCTTTAGGGAGAACGTTTCAGGATTTATTCCCAATGACACTTAAGGAATGGTGATATATTTCCAAGTCGGAGTTGTGAGGGGGGGGTGACTTACAGGTAGTGGCAGTGGCTCTCCTGTGTATCTAATGCCCTTGTCTTTCTAGACAGTAGCAGTCATTTATCGAGAGAGTGCTGCCTAAGAAGTTTTGGTATGTTGTTGCAGTGCGTCTTGTAGATGGCAAACACTGCTGTTCTTGTGAGTCAATAGTGAAGGGAGTGAATGTTTGCGGATGTGATGCTAGTCAAGTGGTCTGCTTTGTCCTGGATGCTGTAAAGCTTCTAGAGTGTTGATGGAGTTACAATCATCCAGGCAAGTGGGAGTATTCCATCATTCTCCTGACTTGCACCTTGTAGATGGTAGACAGTCTTTGGGGAGTCAGAATATGACTCAGTCACTGCAGGATTCCTTGCACGTGATTTATTCTAATAACCACAGTATTTAGATGATTAGTCCAGTTCAGTTTCTGCTCAATTCATTTCCAGCATCTAAGTTGATGCCAGGTGCTCTGTCCATTTAACCAGGCTTTTACTGGTTGATACATCTGAATGGCTTGCTTGGCCATTTCAGAATGCAAAAAACCCAAAGAACTGTGAATGCTGGAAATCAGAATGGCAGAGGGCAGCTGGCATTTTATTGTCAAACACATTGTGGGTCTGAAGTCACATGTAGGGCAGATTTCCTTTCCTAAAAGTACATTAGTAAACCAAATGGATTTTTAATGACAATCAATAATGGTTTCATATTCATCATTAGATTTTTGATTCCAGATTTTTAGAAAAATCAAACACTGCTATCTGCTGTGTTGGAATTTCAGTCTGGGATCCCAGAGCATTATGTGCCTCCAGATTACTAGTCCGGCAACAATTCACTATCACATCTCTGCAAGGCCTAAGAAATCCTGGTTACAAAATATTCAGGGTGAATCAAGTAGAGAAAACAAGGAAGAATGGAAGTAACAATCAGAGATTCATTACTGGCAAAGAACTTAAAGATATAAGACATGGCCCTACAATCCTGTGAGGAACAGTTAATTTTTAAAAGACATCAAACAAACAGCAAATAACCAATAGAAATATGCAAGATGATTTTATGTTTAAGCAAACAACAAGCTTTATTGTATATAAAAAAGAATTAAACAAATTAACCACTGTAGCTAATAAGGTCTAATGTCATAAACTCAATTCTATTTCCTATTTATCCCCAAAAAAGTCCTTTAACCAATGAAATCTTTCGAGATCCTTTCATTTTTCCTGGGGCCAACTCATCGTTCTCTGGAGTTCATGGATATCTCTTCAGTGTTCCAGCTATTCACCAACATGTAAGATTTTGTGAGGGTCTTTCCTTTAGCTTCTGATTATGTAATCTCCATTTTTAAAAATTTGCCTAATGACTTTGGATTTCATAGCTCCAGCATGAGAAGGGGAATTTGGTAATGGGATATGAGAAAATGGCCAAGGCCAGGTATTTTGTGTCTGTCTTCACAGTGGAGGACACAAATAACATGCCAGCAATTGACACAGACAAAGGTAGGTGAGGACCTGGAAACAATCATTATCATGAAAAAGGTAGTGTTGTGCAAACTAATGGAGCCAAGGGTAGATAAATCTCCTGGCCCTAATGGAATACATCCGAGGTTACTAAAAGAGGTGGCAGGAAAAATAGCAAATGAACTTATGGTAATTTTCCAAAATTCACTAGACTCTGGGAGAGCTCCAGCAGATTGGAAAACAGCAAATGTGATGCCACTATTTTAAAAAGGAGGTAGACAAAAGATGGGGAATTATAGACCGGTTAACTTATCTTCTGCAGTGGGGAAAATGCTTGAAGCTATTATCAAGGAACAAATAATAAGGCATCTAGATAGAAAACGTCCCATAGGGCAGTTGCTGCAATTAGTTCATGAAGGGGAAGTCATGCTTAACTAATCTACTGGAATTCTATGAAGACATTATGAGCATGGTGGACCCAGTAGATGCGGTGTATCTAGATTTACAAATATATTTGACAAGGTGACCCAGGCTGGTGCATTAGATAAAGATGGAAGGTGTTAAGGGCAATATATTAGCATAGATACAGGATTGGTTAACTAACAGGAAGGAAAGAGTGGGGATAAATTAGTGTTTTTCTGGTTAGCGGTGACTTGTAGTGTGCCTAGTGTTGGGACCGCAATTATTCACAATTTAGATACAGGAGTTGGAGTTGGGGACCACATGTAGTGTGTCTACATTTGCGGATGACACGAAGATAAGTGGTACAGCAAAGTGTGCAGAGGACTGTGAAACTTTGTAGAGGACTGCGAAACTTTGCAAAGGGACATAGATACTTTAAGTGAGTGGGAAAAGGTCTGGCAGATTGAATACAACATTAATAAATGTGCAAGTCATCCATTTTGGTCGGAACAACAGTAAAAAGGACTATTACTTGAATGGTAAAAATGTGCAGCATACTGCTGTGCATAGAGACCTGGGTGCCCTTGTGCATGAATCACAGAAGGTTGGTCTGCAAATAGAATAGGTAATTAAGGCGGCAAATGAATTTTGTCCTAGATTGCTAAAGGAATTGACTTGAAAAGTAGGGAGATTATGGTGCAGCTTCATAGGGTGCTGGTGAGACCACACCTGGAGTACAATATGCAGTTTTGGTCTCCTTACTTGAGAAAGGATGTACTGGCACTAAAGGGAGTGCAGAGGAGGTTCACTAGGTTGATTCTGGAGTTGAAGGGGTCGGCTTATGAGGAGAGACTGAGTAGACTGGTATTATATTCATTAGAATTTAGAAAAATGAGGGGGTGATCTTATAGAAACATATAAAATTATGGCCTGGTCCTTGACCTTGAGAATTTTTTAAAACAGTGATCTTATAGAAACATATAAAATTATGAAAGGAATAGATAGGATAGTAGTAGAGAGGATATTTCTACTGGCGGGTGAAACTAGGACAAGAGGACATAACCTCAAAATTAGGGGGAGCAAATTTAGGACTGAATTGAGGAGGAACTTCTTCACCCAGAGGGTTGCGAATCTTTGGAATACACTGCCCAGTGAAGCAGTTGAGGCTTCCCTCAGTAAATGCTTTCAAAGCTAAGATAGATAATTTTTTTGACAGTAAAGGAATTAAGAGTTATAGTGAGAGAGTGGGTAAGTGGAGCTGAGACCACGAAAAGACCAGCCATGATCTGACTGAATGGCAGAGCAGGCTTGAAGGGCCAGATGGCCTACTCCTGCTCATGTTATTATGAGCTTTCTGTGATTCCTGCCGGTGGCTTAAAACATCATAAAACACCCTTATTTTCCAATAACTGTTATGACTTCAAACTGTAACCACAATGACTACATCCAGAACTTCAACTGCAACAACGTTAACTTCCTTTTATTGTGGACTGTGTATGTTCTTTTCCACAATGCTAAACAAATCTGCCAATTGTGTTTCCCATTTCCAACTGTGAGTTCGAGTATCAGCTCCCTCTTTCTGGCACTAAGTTGGACAAGAAATCCAGCACTGACTTTACGTGGGATGGAAAGTGGTGTCTCTTTCAAATGGAATCTTTCTCTGTGCAGCATGAGATCTTGTTTAACTGCTGTTACAGCGAATTGGGTCAGAAGAATCACAAGGATCATTAAGGTCACGAGGCCCCATACTTAGCTTATTATCAATTTGTGTAGGAAAATATGTTTTGTTCCGAGAAAAAACACGACAACTAACTTTTGGATGAAGATGAGTAAATCGAAAACATTTATTCTGGCAACATGAGTTCCATGTCCAAGAATTCGAACGGGTGATTAATACAGTCACCCATTGTGCTCAGGTCAGACAGCAGTACTCACCAGGCAGGCCAGGTGGTTCGAAGAATAGAAACAGACTTCCTACAGTGTGGAAACAGACCCTTCGGCCCAACAAGTCCACTCGCCAAAGATTAACCCACTCAGACCCAATCCCCTACTCATTTACTCCTGACTAATGCACCTACATACCCCTGAACACTGTGGGCAATTTAGCATGGCCAATTCACCTAACCTGCACATCTTTGGATTGTGGGAGGAAACCAGAGCACGCAGAGGAAACACATGCAAACACGGGGAGAATGTGAAAATTCCACAGACAGTCGTCCGAGCCTAGAAACCGAATCCAGGTCCCTGGTGCTATAAGGTAGCAGTGCTAACCACTGAACTAGTGCCACCTAGGTTGTGCTCAAAAGAACTGTTTTCTTCAGGCGCAAGACAGACCAAAAAAGGTGCAGGGAGGAGTTCCTTAGAGCTTCAAGCAGAGAGTGGAATGCTGTCTTCACAACTTTAATGAGATCAATGCCAAATGCTTATGTCCTTTGGTATTAGTGAACCATCCTCAACTGTCATGGGTTATATAATCGCATTAATTTACATATCTTATCTAACCTACTGCTTCTCAACAAATTTAATGAACCGTCAGAAATTCCTACAAATAGTCAATTGCCTCTATCAGGTAACCACTGTCATTAACACCCAAAATGTAACAGGTGTGGGCATGATTTTATCCCTAGCCTTCCAATGACCCGGAAAGCTACTGAAGGTCCAACATTGATATAGTTTGTTAGCTGCATTTCCAACATTAACTAGTCTTATCTGCTGGCTACACACTAACTGAATTCTAGAGATAAATTCAAACACAAAGAATTGCACTAAGGTTTACTCAAGGTGACACACACAGCCAACTCCCAGGTAAAAACACAAATTAACTACAATAGTCTCCCCATACCCTCGGGGGTTACGTTCCAAGACCTACCGCGGAAGCCCAAAACCACAGTTGAAGCAAACTCATTCATTTAAATGGGAAACATTCCTTCCCGGTAGCCTCCTGGTCCATGCTTCTGGAATGTTCCCTGTAACATGTTCAGGCCACGGTAAGTCGCAGGAAACTGAAAACGCAGAAATTGATTCCATGGATACAGGGGGTTGCCCTTTGTCTCCAAATTAACTAATTCCAAAGTTTTCCTTAATTCTGGGAAACCAAGTTAATAACTTTTTTTTGCAGTGATATCTAGTCTCCAGTTCTTTAGTCAAGTATGACTACCTGCAACTTTAGGATTCTCACCTTTATTACTGTGACATTATCATGAAAACACAAGGATATCTTTTGAGTTGTAAATATCTGAATTTTACATTTAAAATTTGATTTCTAAAACCTATAATCTGTACCCCTAAAATATATTAACTGTAATATTAAACATATGTAACAGAGGGCAAAACATAAATTTAAAAAAGGGAAATGGTACTATTCAGAAATGTGTTTTGGATCACAGAAGAGTAGAAGTGAGTCAAAGGAAGAGTTATAAAGATAAAAACAAACCAGGAACCATCAGACCACAATACTATCTGGTTTTAATTATCCAAAGACAGACATGAGTAAAAGTAATTTTATTGCTAAGAACAGGAGCTTTTACAGCATGTGCAAGACTACTTTCCAGACCATTGCATTTTAAATTTAAGGAAAGAAACAGAGCTGGATGTGATGACAGGAAAGTTTTGACTTTGATTTTTCCCAAATATATAACAGATGAACAAATCTGCATAAATTTGCAGCAAATATCTGACAAGAGGAAAAAGCCAGAGGAAACTTTCAAGCAGATAAGACTTACTAGATATATGCTCACAAAAAGTAAAGAAATTAAGAAAAAAGAGTGAGTGTCTTTGGCTTAATTGACAAAATTAGATTGAGACTTGGAGATAGGACCAATACTATAAAACAAAACCACAATGAAACCTAGACTAGAACAGCTGACAAGGAGCATCTAAAATTGGAATTAATGAGGAAACAAAATATTATAAATAAATGCAAACAACTAAGTGTCAAACATAGGATAAGATCAAAAACATTAAGGAACTGAAATAATGCCGATAAACCTTTGAACTCTAAAAACATTATGACCAGGACTTAGATTTTTTAAAATTAAATTCTTACACCTGTTTATGACAAACCTAGTGGTTAGCACATTCTGAGGTGAGAACAGAACAGTTCATTTGGCTCCGAAATAGGACACTACCACCACACTTGGCTTAATTTGGGGGAGGTGCAGTCTTATTCGAAATAGTAGTCAAATTATGAAGTTGATACGTGAACCCAAAATTCGTACAGTATGCAGTGAGAATGCTGCGTTTGAGCAAGGGACCCCAGCTGCAAAACTGGCTAAATGAAAATGCTGAAGTCAACACATCCCCTTTTCTCATCACTAGCAGCATTCTTTACAGCCGTCTCTAAAAAAAACTGCAGGACCTCAGGCTTGCCAGCGGTTGTATTTTAAAGCAATTGATTTCATTCGTCTGCTCCGACCTCCTGCAAGTCATGCGTCTCTGTTACCTGACACTTTGCTGAGGCAGCAATGTCAGGTACAAGAGCTTGCCGTATTTCCTGCCTTGTGCCGGGAGGTGACCGTCACCCTCACACAGGCCGCTGCTTAGCAAACTCCGAGGTCGAACACGTCAAAGAATGATTTTCCTGCCTCGCTGCATCCCCTCCCTTCATAGCCCCAATACACTTGTGGATTCCAGATTATTCCCACCTGACCACTGGCAACTTTGCCTTTAGCTGCCGAGTCCCAAAATCTGGAATTCTGTTCATTATCCTCTGCGCTTCGACTTCATATAAGATGCTCCTAAAAGGCTAGCTCTTCGTCAGAAGGTGTTCATCATTTACCCTAACTGCACTTATGTTCTCGTGTCAAATTTTGTCTGACATTCGTAACAAATTTGAAAATTTAAAAGTATTTTCTACCAATCTGTCACAATCCGGCTGCTATGATCATTTTGCTACAAAATAAAATCGTTATTTTTAGCTAAACACTACGCCACGTCGTCTGCACACGCCCTGCGTGTTGTTTTCATTTTCGGTGCTGTTGATTTTCTATATTCCTTAGATTCATCCCGATTTTATTTTAAAAAGTTACCTGGCCCTTAAAGTACTGAATTTATTCAAAACTTAAATTTGACTTAATACTATTCATCTGGAGAAGCACAACCTTTAGTCGAATTTTTCATTCCATTTTCTCACTTGGAATTTAATTGACTTTTACTCATCCTATCTTTTAGGTGTGTTCCATTATAGACATTGGTTCTATTTGTTACTTCTTCCTTCTATGTAATCTGGACAAGATAGGAATGACGTCATACCATTTTTGCAGCATGCAAAAAAGCCCTTCAAACCATAGCGTGCACAGCAGTAATCAAGCATCTATCTATCTATGATGAGCCCTGATTAACTTGCCTTTATTGGTTCTCTGAATGGAGACCTCACATGCAGCTGTACAAGACATTGGTTAGGCCATTTTTGGAATATTACATTCAATTCTGGTCTCTCTGCTTTAGCAAAGATGTTGTGAAACTTGAAATGGTTCAGAAAAGATATACAAGGATGTTGCCAGGGTTGGAGCTATAGGGAGAGGCTGAATCGGCTGGGGCTGTTTTCCCTGGAGTACTGGAGGCAGGGAGCAAGGATAGGGTAAAAAGACAAGGTTCCTTTCCCCAGGGTAGCGAAGCCTAAAACTGCAGGGCATAGGTTTAAAGTGAGATGGGAAAGATTTAAAAGAGACCTAAGGGGCAACTTTTTCCACAGTGAGGGTGGGGAGTGTATGGAATGAACTGCCAGAGGAAGTGGAGAAGGCTGGAACAATTATAACAACATTTAAAATGGAATAGAAAGGATTGTGAGGGATATAGACCGAATGCTGGCAAATGAGACTAGATTATTGTAGGATATCTGGTTGGCATGGATGAGTTGAGTGAAAAAAATGGATCCTCAGCTCCTCTTTAAAACTCCTGCTCTTTATCTTAAAACTGTGGCCCCTGGTTACTGACCGCTCTAAGACTCCAGCCTAGAGAACATCCTGGTGAATCTTATCTGCACGATCTGTATTGCAATCACATCCTTTGTATCTTGTTCTCAACATAATTTTTGTTATAATAAAATTTCATTATAGTGCAGTCAGCTTTTTCAAAAAGTTTGTCATTTCTTTGGTTGCTTACTTATTCCTCAACATTCTTGAGACAACTTTGCATGCAAATGTACAGGAATTTTGCATTTTACCATTTCTATTTACAAAATGAAATGAGGCTAACTGAAGAATGCAACTGGTCACCTCCTTCTGATAAATTATTTTCCCAGATTCTTTAGCATTTACCATTGTTTGGATATCTTTAGCCATTGTAACTTTTAAACATAGCCTCAGAAATAGTAACAAATTTGAACAATCCAAAACATCACTGTAAATCCAGTTGACAATGCAACCTAATACTGTACCTCTGGCAGATCTTTAAGAATTGCAGGTAGTTGAAAGTCACCTTTGATTACCTGGGAAAAGAAATGAGTTTATTTTAGCGTACTCTACATTTCCTCAAATAAAACCATCCCAGATAGTACATGCTCAACTTTTCCTCATTAATACTGTCACTTCTCTTCCTGGGGGAGGAAAGTGAAAGAAAATAAGAATGACAGACAAATGACAGAAAGCCAAAAAAACAAAATCAGAAAGATGAGTAAATATAGTGAAGCTAAAAGAATTAAGTCAAAAAACAATTTAAAAGTCAAAATTAAACAGGTATCAGGAAAAAGTATATCCCTTTTATCTTAAACGCCATTCAAAATTTAAACTTAAATTTTAGTACGGTCAATTCGGTCTTAGATTTTAAAGCAGTCTAATGTGAGGTGCAAAATAATAAGAATGTATACATTGGCTAACGTTTCAATAAGATTTAAAGTTGAATCTTTAAAATGCTTTCATCCATGAACTACAATGACTTGCAGAAAAGGAGCAACCACAATAATTACCTAGCAACAAAAGGACAGGATGAAAGTCTGTTCCACCATCCAATAATTTCATTGCTGAAGGCTATCCCAAATGCATTTATCTAACTTCAATCTAATCCTTTCTGGCTCCAATCTTGGAACATAATGCAATAAATGACATCTGTGTTAAACCCGCTGATGAAAGGTCATCAACAGGAGATGTTAATTCCATCCTTCTCTTAACAAATGCTATCACAGTGTGCTCTTGTGCTAAATATTGTCCAATGTAACTGCAGGAGCACACAAAAAAAAATGGCTGGCATATTTACAAATATAATTTCCCAATTATGTGATTACAAATTATTTTCAAAAACTAAAAATTAATATAGTTGAGACAATGATTTCAAACATTTTTTTTCTTAAAAGAGGTTCTCTCTCCCTGATCAACAAAGTACTTTACCACGTCATGTAACTTGCAAATGTTTCTCGATATAGGACCAACGAACAAATATACAAGTTTTGAGCACTGATTACCCGTTTTTACTACACTTCTTTTTTATAGCTATCTTTCTTTGATCTTGTAAATCCACGATGCAAATGGTTTGGCATTACATTTTATTTAGAGTTAAATTTGAGCTTTAAATGCGAAAGAAAAGTATACATTTGCTCAGCATTTAAAAAAATAAATTTACTTGCAACATGGTTTGTGGCACAATAATCACTCCTGTCAATGGATGATCAGTATATATTGGAACACCTTAGATCTATCTATATGCGTATTGAACAAATAGTCTCTTTTTAAATTGTCCTCCTGTATAAATTGGTAAATATGAAAATTTCTGTTTCCTCCCACAATCCAAAGATGTGCAGGTCAGGTGAACTGGCCATGCTAAATTGCCCATTATGTTAGGTACATTAGTTAGAAGTAAATATAGGGGAAGGCTGGTTACTCTTTAGAAGGTCGGTGTGGACATGTTGGGCTGAAGGGCATGTTTCCATACTGTAGGGAATCTAATCTAATCTAGGGGTATAGGTGGGTTGCCGAAGCGCAACCCCTACATTTACCCCTTACCTAACACTACGGGCAATTTAGCATGGCCAATTCACCTGACCTGCACATCTTTGGACTGTGGGAGGAAACCGGAGCAATAGACAATAGGCAATAGGTGCAGGAGTAGGCCATTCAGCCCTTCAAGCCTGCACCGCCATTCAATATGATCATGGCTGATCATGCCTCATCAGTATCCTCTTTCTGCCTTATCTCCATAACCCTTGATTCCACTATCTTTGAGAGCTCTATCCAACTCTTTCTTAAATGACCCGGAGGAAACCCACGCAGACACGGGGAGAAAGTGCAAACTCCACACAGTCAGTCGCCTGAGGCGGGAATTGAATCCGGGTCTCTGGCGCTGTGAGGCAACAGTGCTAACCATTGTGCCACTGCGGGAAACGTCTCTGATATCTCTTATTTTGATGACAAACTAAGCATACACACAAATTAAATCAGCTTTTCAGGTGCTTTGTCAAAATAATTAATTTTAATCATGTTATTTCAGAGTCATTTTCCTGTTAGGTTTTGGCTAATCTGTGCAGTGATAAAGTTAACCTCTCCCGCTCACAGATCTCATTTACAGTTATTATAGGGAAGCATCTACACCAAGGAATAAATTCTTGTTTAATTTGCTATTCCAATAGATTATGAATAACAGAGACCATATCATATTGAGACTTCTATTTCAATCATCTCAGCTACTGATAAAATACGATTTCCTGTGCTACGTAAGTGTATTTTAATCAACATTCATAGATATGTTAATACAACCTCTGAACAGATTGGGCTTGAACACAGGTTTCCAGGCTTTAATGTAGGGACACTATCACTGAGCCACAGGAACCCAACCTGGATTACGTAGTCGCTCACCAATGCAAGCAGTAATTAGCACTAATATTACGGACTTCAAGCACAGCTAGAAAGAGCAAATTTAATGTCAACAACAAAACACAAGTTAGCACAATCCAGGATCGACAACAACGTTTTCCATACCAATTACTGCTAGCTTGTTGCTACTCCCTGAACATTTGCGTACAGACAAGTTTAAAAACAGACAGTGCTGGGTTTTGAGGTATGGAAGATTAATGTTGGCCATAGATTCCACAGCTGAAATTCAAATACTATTGTATTGCAAACCCAACAAGAACGAAGGAAGTGTTCAGCCTCCCTAGACCAGCAGTGGATGGTCAACACTTACACCAGGATTCCCATTTGGAACAAGGGAATCAAATCAGAGACTTTCTGTACAACTCAGAGACCCATTATCTTTATTGGTTAAGCCACTAGGCATTCTCCAATCCAAGTTTCAATCCAGCTAGAGAATTTCTAGTCAGTTCTGCAGCCTTCAACTTATTCAAGAATAAAAGATAGAACAGTGGACTTTTTTTTGTAAAGGAAGTTGTAGATGCAATTTAATGACATTAGTGGAAGCTGGTGTCCATATTAACGTATTAAGAAAATGCTTCAACAATAATCTAGCCATATTACATAAAGCAAAACAAGAAGGGTTGGCATTCTTGGGAAAAAAAATCCATATTTTATTATTCAATTGAAACCCCCCCACCCATTCCAAAAGTGGATGTCCTACCTCTGCTTTTCCAGCAGTTAAAGACCTGAATGCAGGCAGAGAAACTTAACCACCAAATCATGGAAAATCAATGCTAGGAGATAGTTACTGCTAACAATAAACCTCTACTTACTCTTTTGAATGTAGCCCCAAAGTCCTGACCAAGCAGAAAACTGTCAAAATCAATGCATCAAAATGTATATTTTTCAAGTTTGACAGTAAATTTAAGTGCAGACATTTTAAAATAAAGCAGCAAGTTATAATTGTGTCCATGGAGGGAGGAACATTCAATGCTTCCAAAAATGTACATTTCTTGATTGGTACTCCATCCACCCCCTCCATCACCAACATTCAGTAACAGCAATATGTACTGTCTACATGATGCACTGCAGAAATTCATTAGAGGTCCTCAAAAGTACATTCCAAACCCATGACCGCTCCTATCTAGAAGGACAGGGACAGCAGATATATGGGAACATTACCATCTTCAAATTCTCCTCCAAGTCACTCACCATCCTGACTTGGAAATAGATCAGCATTCCTTCACTGTCGCGGGGTCAAAATCCTGGAATTCACTCCCCAATGAAATTGTGGGTCAACCACAGTAGGTCAACTGCAGCAGTTCAAGAAGGCAGCTCACCACCACCTTCAAGGGCAACTAGGGACATGCAATAAATACTAGCCAGCCAGCAATGTCCTGTTCTACAAAAATGAATACATTTTTGAAAAAATTTCAAGAAATTGGCAAGCACTCATCCAACAGGCTAACACAAATTTCATGTATACACTGGAAAACTGCCATAATTGGTGGTGACAAGGCCTAAACACCAATATCACTTTTGAGGTAGTAAACTGTACCTAAAGCAATGTACATAGTAGAATTAGGCCATTCAGCCAACTGGTACCTGCAAATAGTTGTGCTTCACATGAACCTCCTCCCAGCCTACTTTCTATCGGTAGAACCTCAAAAGATTGCTGTGAAATATTAAAATAATATATTTATAACATATGCACAAAATGTTTGAGATAGACAGACAGACAGATACATGTATGAAAGATTAGAATGCTTGTGGTATTTAAAATTCCATCACTGGATATAGGTGTCACTGAAGCCCAGCATTTGCCACTCATCCCTCTGCCAAATTACCACTGCAAGTGGTGGTGAGCTGCTTTGTTGAATTGTTGCAGCCAACATGGTGCGTGTAGGGAGAAGTTACAGGATTTGACTCAGCAACAGAGAAGAAACAAATATATTTACAATATGGCTTGAATAAAGTATAAATGGTGGCATTCCTATGCATCTTTAACAATTGCATCTTGCAGGTGGTGCACCCTGCTACCACTTTGTGTTCGTGATTGAGGGAACTAATGTTTAAGGTGATGAATGGGGTGTCAAACAAATAGGATACTTTATCATGGATAGTATTGCATTTCTCAAGCATTATTGATGCTGCACCAATCTAGGCAAGTGGAAAGTATTCTATCGCACTCCTGCCCTATACTTTGTAGACAAGTGGACAGGCTTTGAGGAATCAGGAGGGAAGTTCCTCACTGCAAATTTCACAGCCAATGATCTGCTCTTTTAGCTACGAGCATTTAAGATGTAGGTTGGTCCAGTTAAATTTTTGGTCAATTATCACTCCTGGATTTGATAGTAGGATTCAATGATGGTAATTCCATTGAAAGTCAGATGGTTAGATTGTCTTGTTCTAGATAGTAATTACCTGACACTTCTGTGGTATGAATGACACTTGCCACTTAGCAGCTTAAAAGGTGAATGTTGTCCAGATTTTGTTACATGCAGGTAGACCGCTTTGTCAGCTTGTGGAATTGAGAACAGGTCTGAACAGGTCTGTAATTACGTGAACAACTCTGTTTCTGATCTTATTTGGAGCAAGGTGATTTGAACTCAGGTCTCCAAAGCACAAGTCTAGGCCTACAGACTGCTACTCCAGTCACGTAACCATTCTGCTTCCTATCTGGGGAAATGGTAGCATATCTGACATTCTGAGCACTCTTGCCTCCTCTTTATTGTTCCTCTCTTCTCCCCACTCAAGTGTTGCTTAATCGTGAGCTTATGTAGGTTAACAAAGAAGGTTGAAGGGTACAGTACTTGGTGCAAGATACAGCAGAATTTTGGGCAGATCATGGAAGGCCAGGCAAGAGCACACAGGACTAGGCAAACATTGAGATAATAAAGACATGGGTTGACGGCTGCACCATAGATGAACTGAGGCAGGGCTGGGGTTGATCATTTACAACGAGAGCGAGAGAAGAATGAACAGCTCCTGGGTATTGTAGTGGACAGCTGAACACACCATACACAGAAGTAAATAAAGGAATAATATCATACATGATAAGGTTAAAAGCCTTACTTAGGGATGAAGAGCAAGCAGCCTCAAATGACAGCATGTGTGTAGATACCCACTCAATCCAAGATACTCCTGACAAGTATCTCGAGAGGTAGCAGTACTGGCCTAAAACGTAAGAAAAAGCTAGGAGAACACATCTACAGCTAGGATCTGAAGTTTAAACAGCATCCAAAGGGCACAGTTAAAAAAGGAAAAGTTCCAAAGGCAGGCCAAAACAAAAGGCTTAAGAGCAGCAAATTCAACCTTGGAAGGCTTCAAAGCCAAGCCACAGACTCAGCAATACTTTGAAGAAAAGCTATGAGAACACCTTGACAGTAAAGAGGAGAAAAAAAAAAATCGATTGTCACTCAGATCAATCAGGTTTGATAGTCAGTAAGAGACCTAACCATTATCTCAACAATTTTATAGTGCAGAAGGCCTGTAACAAGGACAGACGAGGAATCTCTGGAAGTAACAGTTCCACTGCTGTAGAACAGCTTAAGGCTTAACACATAGGAGCAGAACCGTCGAGTCAACGTTTTATAGGTCCACTGGCTGATGATGTTCTTGTAAGGCAAAGCATGAAACAAAGTAACATCCAGCATTCTGCACTGATTAAAATATTTGACACTAGCTTCAGCTTGAAAAGAAAGTTAGTGATAGAATAGGAGAGATTCAAAAATCAGCAATCTCAGCATGAGACAAATTAATAGAAGCCGTTTGAACAGATTTATATCATTCATCAGGATGCTGTGGGTACTATGCATTGAAGAAGGATGAATTAGAGGCCATACAGTACAAAGTTTGAGAGAAGATTTGTAGCTCGGGTGCTCGTTGTTGTCGTTCTGTTCGCCGAGCTGAGAATTTGTGTTGCAGGCGTTTCATCCCCTGTCTAGGTGACATCAGTCCTTGGGAGCCTCCTGTGAAGCGCTTCTATGAGGTTTCCTCCGGCATTTATAGTGATTTGTATCTGCCACTTCTGGTTGTCAGTTGCAGCTGTCCGCTGCAGTGGCCGGTATATTGGGTCCAGGTCGATGTGCTTATTGATTGTCTGAGGCATTCCTAGAGGCAACAACTCACCAGGACAAAGGACCCGATACCCAGCATGAGCAAAACCAATGTAGTGTACAAAATCCCATGCAAGGACTGAACAAAACACTACATAGGACAAACAGGAAGACAGCTAATGATCCGCATCCATGAATACCAACTAGCCACGAAACGACACGACCAGCTATCCTTAGTAGCCAC
>NC_057737.1:25547498-25566390 GCF_004010195.1 Chiloscyllium plagiosum | reverse complement strand
GTGGCTAGTTGGTATTCATGGATGCGGATCATTAGCTGTCTTCCTGTTTGTCCTATGTAGTGTTTTGTTCAGTCCTTGCATGGGATTTTGTACACTACATTGGTTTTGCTCATGCTGGGTATCGGGTCCTTTGTCCTGGTGAGTTGTTGTCTGAGGCATTCCTAGAGGCAATCAATAAGCACATCGACCTGGACCCAATATACCAGCCACTGCAGCGGACAGCTGGAACTGACAACCAGAAGTGGCAGATACAAATCACTATAAATGCCGGAGGAAACATCACAGAAGCGCTTCACAGGCGGCTCCCAAGCACTGACGATGTCACCTAGACAGGGGGACAAAACGTCTGCAACACAAATTCCCAGCTCAGCGAACAGAACCACAACAGGCCATACAGTAGCTAATGATAGGGATGAGAATTTCAGACAGACATTCTCCAATCCAAGGCAGATTTAATGTTGGAATAGGCAATGCAATTCACTGTGCAAGCAGATATCAGGGCCCAAAATTGTTCTGCAGTGGATCTACATTGGAAATTCTGAACACAACTGATGGGTCGGCCCAACATTAGTATTATCACCCTCTTGAAAGCTTGCCAAACGAGAAAGAATTATCATCCACCATATTAGCTAATACAAAGTATAACTTCAAACAGAATCATAAGTAAAACAAATATCCAGCTGGGAACTGTGTGCTATAAGTGTGGCCAGTTGAGAAACTTTAGAAAATATTGTAAGTTAACAACACTGCTACCACCTCAAAAACAAAAAGATCCTGCAAAAGGAAAATTTCCACAGAAATAGAAATAGTGATTCTGGACCATCAAGCTGAAAGTGTAAGACTATGAAAGAGAATTTAAAACACAGAAACATCAGTCTCAGTATTGGGTGACAGTTCGCTACGGTTGAGTCAGATCACGAAAAATAAAACTCCAAGGTCCCGGAGATACAAATCTTCAGGTATGTAGACAAATCATTACAAAGCTTTACCACAGAGGACGAAATATCAGTGAAACACTGGATACATTAAAGGAATCAGAAGATCTCATTGCTGAGCAGAAATATACATACAGAACAACCTCTATTATCCAAACAAGATGGGCGAGGAGCATTTTATTCGGATAATGGATAGCATTTTTATGGGATCATGAGATCTTGTTCAGATAATCCAAAATTTGAATAACTGATGTTCGGATAATCGAGGTTGTTCTGTACTCATCTATGTAGATACACTACTTCAGAATGAAAACAGGATTGAATTTCAGCAAGAATCTCCAAAGCTATTTAAAGTTCTTCAATTTGTCTTGTTCTTCATTACTCTGCAAGAAGATGGTATCCCATCTGCTTGGACAGAAAATTAAATAATCCATTAATGGAAAATGGAAAATCTCAGGTGGACAGCCTGATTGAAAGCAGGGTTATATTACAAGGGACAGAACTGACATAAAAGTGCTCAGAGCTAATAATTGTTCCCAAGGCAAACTGAGATGAAGACTATACGGATCTCATTCATTTAAACAAGGAGGGAAATGCATTCGGTTTCATCTGTTGATGATAATTTGGCAAAATTAGCATCATTTTTCAAAAAACTGGATGCCAATAGTGCACTCTAATACCCTTAAACCGAGAATTAAGGTTGCTTACTACATTTATCCCACCCTTTGGTTAGTATTGCTTTAACAGTCTACCAAACATCAAATGTCTCAAACCTAGAAGGGAAATAGTGAATAATTTGTCTTCGAGATGACATCCTGTTGCATGGCAAAATGAAGAAGGAACATAGCAGGTTAATGATATGCCAACAACACTACAGAGCACAGTCCTTAATTAAATGAGAAACACTAAATTGTCCAAAGTGATGAGTACATTTCTCGGATACAATATCGAAAAACAAGACATCACAATGAATTCAAGGAAGACAAGGACCAAAGTGCATATACGATGTAGAGTGCTTGTTAGGTGTGGTAATTCAAATTTAGAAAATTTATATCCAACTTAGCCAGTCTTACTGAACTCATAAGAGATCTTTTGAAAAAAGCCATATGATATTGGAGTCAGAAACAGACTACAGTTTTTGAAAAGATTAAAAAAGTTATTTTCTACTAATGTTCTAGCAGAATACAATCCAGGCACATTCACAATAGTAGTATGAGATACACCACCCATAGGATTAAGAGCAATCCATATTCAATTGAAAACTGAGAACTTTAATGGAAACTGAACATGAGTATGCAATCATTGAAAAGCAAGATTTGCACTTACATAGGGATGTGCAAAGAATTGAAATTCCAGGTCAATGTAGACCACAAGACGTTGGGAATGCTTTTGGGATTAAAGGAAATCTAAAAATGTCTCTATCATACAAAGGTTCAGACTTAAGGTGGTGAGATACAATTATGGTAGTCAATGATCCAGACAAGGTGCAAGTAACAACAGAGACACTTGAGGGCAGCAGTGGATTGAACTCTTGTAGAGGTAGAAAGTATTATTCTACAGCTAAAACAAACAGCAATAGAGGGTAAACGCAGACAAATTTGTGCAGCTCAGAAAAATTATCAAGGAGAGCACGAAGGTCAGATAACTACAACTGAGTGGTATAAATATAGTACAACAGACCAAAAGCTTAAAAGATAATACAAACATTTGATAACAGTGAAAGACGTGTTGCTGTACAACCATAAAACGGCTATACTAGTCTATGCTAATAGAATTTCTCCAGAAAATCCGTGGGGACATCTAGATATGATAGAGTGTTTTACTTTTGCTCTCCAATCAAGATGAATTGCAATGGCAAGACTTCATTTAGACTCACTGATAAGAGCACAAAAAGTGATCTTTGTGATGAGGATTCAAGGATGAGGATTTCAGTGATTTACTTTGGAGACAGGCGTCATCTGAATGGCAAGTTCTCCACTCCATCCTCAAATCAAAAATGAGAGGCAGACAGAGCAGTTAAGACTGCGAAGTTTCTGATCCACAAGAGTCCACACTGAGAATTTGCTCGACTCTGTCACACAGCAACTCTATAATACATAATCGGCAGTTGAATTGTCAATGGAGAGGTAGTTAAAAATGGACATTACAGTTTGAGAGTACAAGTTCAAGCCAAACATACCTTTGCATTCGGGCTTGGAGGAAACGAGGAGAAAAGATGAAGAAAATGGTGATAAGTGATGTTAGTAATAATGATGTAATGATTACAAAGATAAAGTAAACAAAAATGAACTACTCGAATAATGCAGGTCAAACAGAGAGAAACTTAGGGGGTGTTGTGTATGAGATTCATATAAATCAGAATGATCTAACTGACTAGTGACAGAGAAAACACTAGTCTGGACTGAGCAAGTGAAGAAAGGTCTTACATAATAAAGAGCTGTATTGGAGAACCTACTTTGCACAAATGCATATAAAGGAATGTTACAGTAAATGAGGCATTGATGAGCCTTAGCGATAAGAGCAAGCAGCCTCATGGATATTTCCTGTGAAGACTCCTACAACCCTGGGAAACTCCAGACCAGTATCTCAATCTGCAGGTAGCAGTATCGGCTAAAGCACAAGACAAAATAGCACTGAAAACTAACGTAAACAACAACATTGACACTGCAATGTAGTTTGACTTTCAAAAAGTCTGTTAATGCCACTAACTTAAAAATTTTACATACATTGTCAGAAAATATGACTTTTTAAGTCTTTTGTTTGCAAGGTAACAAGGAGGGCAGTGTTCTGAAATAGTGGCTAGAAGTCCGCTAGGAACAAGATTATGTGGAAAAACAGAAAAAAGTAGTTATATAAAGAGCTACATTGATGTTGCAATTTAAATATAGAATATTGTTCAACTCACTTGAATCAGTTTGTGAACCAATACAAAATAAAGTGCACTGTTTGTTCCATTCTAGCAAAAATCACTTTGCAAGTGAGCAAGACGACTAACAGTCCATGAAATATCATACAATAGTAAACAAATCAAGTTGCACTAGTCACAATTGTAAACCACAAAATTAGTGTGAGCTTTTCTTCTTGATTTAAACTTTAGGCTACAGTCCAACATGTTTTGGACAATTTAAATGCTAGGCTCTGCAACCCACCATCACTTCTCTACTGTATAAAGCAGAAATCACTCCAAATAAAAAATGGCCAACAAGCCAAAGTAAAATTAAAGAATGAAAAATGAAAATGTGGAGTGTAAAGGATAACAGTTTAGAAGGGCAATTACTCCACCTTTAGCAGATTTCCTCAAGGATGATTTGCGAAGCAATCATTAGTAGCTCACGAGTTTACAGCTCCATTTTCAGATTAACATTGCATTCTACAGGAAGAGATTATAGTAGGTAAAAAGTTGAAGCTCCAGTATAGATTTAGAAAACACCATTCACCACCAATTGAAATCATAGAAAGATCCCTTTATCCTTTATATTGTGACAAATTACAAACTTATGTCACAACGCTACTTTCAACTCTACAAACTTTCATTTTAGTTAATTTCAAGCAAAGGAAGCATGCCAGTTCTCTGCACAGACAGATAATCTTTCAATTACTAAACTCCAGGAGTCTCTCTACAAACTTTTAGGTCTCCAAAATCAGATGATCATTAACCTTTGCATAGGCTCTGTAGCCTTGAAGAAGTTATTCCTCTGAAATAAATACAGGAATAAAATTCATGTCAGGCATAAATATGGTACTTACATATTTAGTGCATCTTTAGTGAGGGATCATGGCTAATTTCCCTTTCTAAAATGAACTTTCTAATCTGTACATTAAATGTAAACTGCAAAAAGCAATATACATCTGCATTTAGTAGTTTGATTCTTTTATGGTCTAGAGGGAGTGTTGTGAGATACAGTGGCCAGAAGGAAGATTTATGGACATTTTCAATTAAATTTTAAAACCAGCTTTATAAATGTTACTTTATTGATTTCTACTGAGTACTTCTTAAACTGCCTCATCATACCAAGCATCCTCTAGGCAATGCCTAGCAACTCATGCTCCACCTGAAAAGGACTGCCCATTGGAACACTTCATTGTGGTATAGCTCTCCTCAGTAACAGTGTGGAGAATTAACATTAAAAGGGTATTCAGAGAACAAACCATATTAAAGGGTATTTGTTATAGCTGCATTTACATTAATTATTTATCTCGAGCTCTGTCCTTGACTAAAAGGTGCACACTCTTGTTTGGGGTGTGCTGACAGCCCAAGTGCCGAACTGAAAAGGACACTTTTCCCTAGCAAGCATTTTTTTTTAAAACAACAAACTTAGTTTTTCCATGAAGGGTACAAAAGATATATCACAAATATATCTCACTAGTTAGTGTGAAAACTGGGCTACATTGGCCATGTTTTTTGGGCTTTGTTACATTTGCTGGTGAAATGAAAACAATGGTCTGCATTATAAAAGGTCCTCTAATGGCAATAAAACATATTACCTCTGCAACAGCAAGAAGGTAATTAAAGTGAGATCTATACCAAATTCAAACAAAAGGAATTTCCTAATCAGAAATACCTAATGAAGGGATCTGAGCTATTTCCTAAATGTTTCTTGTACCATTTCAGTGTACAATTTCTTTGGCAGAACATATTCTTAACTAATACAACTTTTATTTTTAAGAAGGTGCTTCTTTTTAGCTTTAAAAAAAAGCATTAACCTGGAAAAATATTCACTATAACTGAATTATTTTACAATTTCAAGAGATTTTTCTTGCCAAAATTCAAATAATATTTATGAACAAGCAGTTTAAACAGTTTGCTCAGGCAGGTGAAAATAGCTCTTTTTAAAAAATGAAGGAGTCAAACATTTTATATTACTTTATTTTTTGAGAAATTGCACAATACAAAGAAAAACATTACAGTATGATTTCATACAATGAATCATAATTATCATGGGTTATACTTTCTGAAAAATGTAACTAACAATCTTTTCCCAGACTCCCACATGTACACAGCACACAAAGAATAGTTTACATATTTAAATGCCAATACAATTCTTTAAAACATTTAACAGACAATCAAAAAATGAACAACCTGGATTTGATTTCTTATTGTTGCACAAAGGCAGTAATAGCCTTTGATTTAGCAGAAAGCTTATCAAATACTGGATGGTCTTCAATTGGTTCTTGGGAAGCTTTTTCTTAAAAATGTTTAATGGTGGAAAGGTAAACTCAATGCATAATGATGTAGTGTATACCTTTTTTTTGCTTTCTGATGAGTCTGCTGTTGTTATAGTTTAAGAAACATTTCAAGTGACAGTCACAAAGATAAAAACAGGCAAATGCACGTTTCCCTGTTCAACAGAAAGGATTTATGTCAACTTTGAAACTCAGCAAAGTTTGACAATGATTAGTTAAATGGAATATTTATTGGGACAGTACAGGCAATAAAACAACCCAGTGGTTAAGTTGCCATATAAGTAGCAAATAGTCTTTTAAATGATTGCACATATTCCAATAAGTATGCTACTCCATTGTTTAAAAAAAAAGTTCTAGTGCTTCTCCATATCCTATCAAGTCCATATCTCTCAATTAAATGGCTACAACTTCAATAAAATTAAAATCTGTAAGTCATTGTGTTGTTATGTTTCGAAAGCATCAAAACATATCGAGGCATGGTTTATGCACCAAATTATTCAGAGGGAAAGTTCTATTCACCTACCTGATAAATTGTTCAAAAATCTATAACTAACATTGATACAAGATAGCAGTGTAAACCATAAGTTATACAAGTGATTTCACTTTACTGTCAATGTTTCATCACCACTGGAAGAAATGATAGAGTTCCTTAAAATATTACATAGAACATTTTGAACTGAATTCTAACTTCATACTCAAGAATTAGGTTTAAAGGAGCAGACAAAGTGAGTCTCATAGACCAGATATAGGATAAAAGTGCAGAAAATGTCAGCTGGAGAATAAAAAAAACTTCAATTTCTTAGAGAAACAAACTTTAAACTCTTATGCAAAAAACTGAGCTGTGTCTAACAAGCACTTCATATTTTCAACATAGTTTAAAAACTGTTTTAGAATAAGAGGTGTGCAACCTTCACGAGACGTTTCTCTGAAGTATAAACTGCAGATTTGTCATTTTAAAACAAATTTAAAATAATTTTCCGACATTTTTCAGTGATTTCAAAGATAATTGCAATGAAGTGTAAATGCAGGTTAAAAAGAAGAGCTGCTTTGTTCCTGAATTTCAAAAGTATATCATACAGAATCTATGAAATATTATGTGGAGACCTCATCAACATATTTAAAATACTGTAGAACAAAACAGCATGTAAATAGGAATACTGAATAAAAAAAGATTGCGGCCACATTCGAGAACAAGCATTATGTCCACAACCTAATGTTGTACATGGTTTCCCCAATATTCAACACTACATTAAAATAATTGAAGTCCTATTCTAGAAGGAGAACAGTGAACAGGTGAACATTTAATATTTTAAAACTACAGAATTACAACAATATTTTGAAAGTGCCTGATTTAGAATGGATTAGGACAATGGGAAACACTAATTTGTAAGACTTGATTATGAAAATTTTCTGCACATTTAAAGTATATTTACATGTTTTATTCAGAATCCACAAAGCTTCCTTACTTAGTTCAGTCTCGACATAGTTTCTATTATAATTTAACAGAATTTGTTATAAAAAGGAACAAAAAATTTTCCTTCAGTACAAAGTTCAGTTTTGCTGTACAAGGCTATTAGAAAAAAAAATGATTTGCCTGCAATTCTTTGGTTTTATATGCACACACAAAGTAAAACATTGCATCTACTCCCATAAGCCAACATCTTTAATTTCAAAAAATAGCAATTTACTGTAAACACCGAGAAGCAAAAATTAACAAATAACTGAACTAGTCAACTTTGTATGGCTGGGCAATAATTGAATATTTTTCTCAACTATTTTCTGATATGGGTAATCATAAACAGAGTTGGTTGGAAAGGATGTTCCAGACACTTAAACTCTTACACCTACCCTTTTAGTGTTTTCAATAACTGCTGGATCTGGTTTTCCATAATTGGGTGGATTTGCATATGGATCATATCCAAGCTTTGCTAACATAGGTGCAATCACTGGCATTTCACGAACTACCTCATGCGGAATTTTTCCCACCCATTTTGACAAGGCTTCAACATTGACTGGTTTGATGACTTGATCAGTAGATCGCTCAACCCTGTAAAATTGAAAATATTCCATTTAAGTTACAAAAACAGTTAGTCTATATAAATTCTATTTTCCTCCCCCCCCCCCCCCCCACCCGCATGTTAAAATGTGCTCTGAGCTTTATATAGTTTTTAAAATGTCAAGTTCATTCTAAGATAGACCCTGCATATAATTAAAATTTATTTTTGGCATTAAACATCACTACTTGGTCAGGAATTATATTTTTATTCATATTATGGCAGAATTTTTGCAGCATACTTATTGTGCATACTAACTGCAGCAACAGCATAAATCAAATTATACTGGTGGCATTTAAACTGGGGTCTTTGTACTCTGAAAACTAACAAGGAATACCTTCAAAATCGGAGATGATCAGTTTCTGATGCCTAATGAAAGTTATTTGTATTTGTATGCCAATATGTTTCTACATTGATAGCTGTTCAAAGGAAAACTAATATTTGCAACAATTAGCACAAAAGAGTTGGCTATTAGTAGGAAGTTCAGTGAGGCAAATTAAGAGTAATTCTGATGAGACCAGATTAAAATAAGTCAGCCAATTTTGTTAGCTGACTCACTTACCTTAACTGGAAAGTAATAGATCAAAGTCTCAAAGACTTGACTGTAAGCCAAAATTTTATTGCAGTGAAGCAGCATTGTTTTATTGCATGTGATGCTAAATCCACAAGTGTCTACTTGTTCAGGTGAATGCTAGTAATCTCAACATTCTAACCAAATGCTTTCTTTCATACATAAAAAAAAGGTTAATTGCCATTACTTTGTTAGTAAAACATTACTGTATGCAAATTAGCTTTGGCATTGCAGAACCTATTGATGTACTTTAGCTTGAAAGAATTGTAATTAATGCTGGTACTCACTTACAAAAGAATATAAAACACTACAAGGTTCATGTACACTACAAGGTATCCTGATATTAGATTAGATTCCCTACAGTGTGGAAACAGGCCCTTCGGCCCAACAAGTCCACACCGACCCTCCGAAGAGTAACCCACCCAGACCCATTCCCCTATATTTACCCCTGACTAATGCACCTAACACTACAGGCAATTTAGCAGAGCCAATTCACCTAACCTGCACATCTTTGGACTGTAGGAGGAAACCAGAGCACCCGGAGGAAACCCACGCAGAGACAGGGAGAGTGTGCAAACTCCACACAGACAGTTGCCCGAGGCGGGAATCGCAGGGCCCTGGCGCTGTGAGGCAGTAGTGCTAACCACTGAGCCACTGTGCTGCCCATCAGGACGTGAACTAAAGGGTGACATTGTCTCTCAATCTTCAATGCTCATATCCATTAATTGAGAAAATGGGTCAGTTATTTAGGGCTAATTACTCAGAATATATTCTGACCTGTGGCACTACTAAGATTCTCAGTGGCACTACTTAGATTATTAATCTTAGCGCTGCTTTCCAGTTTTGAGATGTTATAGTGTGTTAGCTTTGCCATCTACCTAGGGTAGTCTACTGTAGAGTGTTGACCTGCCACAGGATGAAGGTGGAACCTACTTTTAGAAGCAATAGAGAATCTAGAGTTAGGAGACTTTAACTTAAATAGTACCTTTCAATACATCAAAATCCCAAACAACTTTCAAACGATGCAGTGCTTTGAAATGTAGTCTATGAGTTACAGAGGTAATATGGTAGAGAATGTGCTGAAATTGTGCTCAAATAAATTTTCAAAATGCAATTGGCGATCCATTTCACAACTTTTATGGTTTTCAGATTACGAAGTTCAGCAAAATTTCCTAGGTTTTATGCATTTCATTACTGGGCCTGACATTAACCACAGATGGTATTATAAAATCACTTTTGCTGTTTGGTCATGGCTCATACATACAAACAAATGAATTAGGAGAAGCAGGCCATTTGATCTTTTGAACCTGCTTGACGTCATAGAGAATCTGATTGTGGTCACAACTCCACATTTTGGTTTACAGCTGATAACCTCTCACTCATTGTTACAGGAACACATCTCTTCAGCTTTAAAAATATTCAACTATCCTGCCTTCACCCTCAAATCTTAAACTGAGATAAAAAAAGTGTCCTGAAAAGGATATCTGTTACGCTGCATTGATAGAATTTATCTAGACTTCCGAATCACTTCCAATTGGCTATTGCTTGAACAAAAAAGCATTTAAATAACACCATAACATTAAATGTCCACAATGCTTCCTATAGTTTGAAAAAGAACATTTGGCATAAAATTGCTGCAGTATTTACTCAAATATCCTACAAATAAGTGATCAGATGAATGAGACAGTAACATTGCCTCATTCTGAGTGGTACAGTGGTTGTGTAAAATAGAAGCACATGGTATGGGAGATAACAGATCAGCATAGATAGAAGATTACATGGCATAAACCGTATGCATTAATAGGCCTCTCTCTGATTGGCAGGATTGAAAAGTGTGGCCCTCCAAGCGTAGTGTTGTGCTCTCATCTTTTTATAATTTAAATGAAGGAGAGAAGGCATGCTAGTTAAATTTATAGATGATACAAAGATAGGTAGGAAGGTATGTTGTGAAGAGGACATAAGCAGGTTGTAGACTGATTGAGACAACCTGATTAAGTGGACAAAAATTTGGCAGTTGGAGTATGAAGCGGAAAAATGTAGAATTGTTCACTTTGGCAGGAAGAATTTAAAAAAGCAGAGTACTCTGTAAACAGAATGACTGCAGAAGTCCAAGATGCAGAGTAATCTAGGTACTCTAGTGCATGAGTCACAAAAGGTTAGCATGTGGGTACAGCAAGTGATTAAGTATTTCATTGGCTGTCTATCCTTTATTGCAAGAGGAACTGAACATAAAAATAAGGATCTTACTGACTGTGGTGGGGCTGAATAGCCTACTTGTCCTAATTCATATATATTTGTAGGTACTTGGGAGTACCCCAAAATTTGGAACCTGATATACACAGTCATTAAAAAAAAAGGTTAGCAGGATGCTTAAAGTGTAATATTTACATTCCTTCTAATTGCTCCAGTCACAACTGAATCGGCATGAATGGACCATTGGAGCAGCTGTGCAACTGAGGGGGGAGCATTGGTTATTGGGTCAAAGTATTTAAGCATTATATATCTTACTCAAAAAACGTTAGAATGGCAAGACTCTTCAGCTCTTTATATTTCATTGTCAGCTTAAGTCCATGTTTTGTTTGGTACTGAAAATCAAATATAATAAGAGCTTCACATCCAAAACTATTTAGTCAAATTAAAGATCTGAACATAAGTGCAGAAGTATAAATTAGAGAATCATGTGGAACAGCAGTTGGAGTCTTAAAAACACCTTCATATATTTTTTCATTATTCTTAGATGCATTACGGGTATCAATACAGGTACCAGCAAGGCCTGCAATTGTGGTACATCCCTAATTACCCTTGAATTCAATGGCTCACTCAGCCATTTCTGACAGCTCTGACGCTGGAGTCAAATGCAGATCAAACCAGATAAGAACAGCAGAATTCCTTCCCACTGAACAAGATAGTTTTTCTTATGGCAAAGAAGAATAGTTTCATAGTCACCATTATTAAACGTAGCTTTCAATTCCAGAATTATTAATTAAATTCCACCATCTGTCATGTGGTGTTTAAGCCAATGACACAAAAGCATTAGGCTGGGCCTCTGGACTACAAGTCCAGTGATATTATCATTAAACCACCACCACCCGAAACTGGAAAATTGAACTATTAAGGCAAAGCTTACAATACGGTTTTTGAATCTTCTTTTGATGTTCTTCATAACAGTACCCTAGCAACCACAAGCAGCACAGGCCTATCAAAGGTATTTTACAGGACAAAGCGATGTGTTTTGTTTTGAGTTTTACAATTACAATGAGGTTTTTCAATTCTCAGAATTGACTTCAGATATTCTACAAATAAAATGTTAACTAATACTTACTTAGAAAGAGAAACACCTCCTGCTTTCCCTATCATTTCTTCATGATGCAATACTGCTGTATTCCAAGGAACACCTAGGAACTTCAGAACATTCTTCATCCAAGTTTCAGGATGCAAAACGAGTTGTTCATAGTGTACTGGTAAACACTTATTAAACCCAGTTTCCAAACATTGATTATACATGGTCTCAATAGCACGGTTCCATTTGGTCAGACAGTCTCTGTAACTGCTGAGGTCAAATCCTGCTATGGTAACTTTCCGAGTAATCATGGAATGTACTGAAGCACGTCCATCCCGTATCATTAGAATGAATTTGGCATTGGGAAAAATTTTGCTCAAATAAGTCAATGATTTGAGAGCAAATGGATCTTTATTGCATAAGTACGTAGCAGGTTCCCCATGTTTAACAATGATTTCTAATAAAAAGGCTTGCATGGCCGAGTCCAGCACCTCATCAGTAACACCAGCTTCATCCAATCGCTGTTTCTCTCGGCCAGATCTGCTCCACATTTGTTTCATTGCAAGGATTCTAGGAATAACCCGGGTTTCCTCGCCACAACGAATTTCAGGATGGGCATCAAGCATTGCTCTCATGAGTGTGGTGCCACTTCTTGGTACTCCTCCAATAAATATTAATGGCATGTCTTTGTTGTAAACAAGTCTACTTGAACTATTTTTGAATCCAGATTTTGAAATGTAACGTAATGATCTGCCACTATCTAGAATGTTAGAATGTTGCTGCGTATGCTCTTCTACTCTATGGTGGCATTCTATTGCATAACGGCCAAGATAAAATACAGTTAGTGAGCTGATCACTAAACATGCTAATAATAAGTTCTGTTTTAATTTGCCTACCATTTTGAAATATCACTAAGATAGTTATTGATCCAGATATCAAAATAGTCTCTTACAAATCTGCTTTTAAATCAATTCCATGGCACCAAAACAGGAAAACACATCTGAAAAAGAAAACAAAATGTCAATGAGAAAGCTGCATGAGATTACACCTCAAACAGACAACCGTACAAAAGTACTTCAGAAGTAAAAACAACTTTTGTAATACTTTTGGTTCTACATTAGGCAGCTGAAAATTTATCACCTTAAGTAGACAAACAAGCTACATCGTCAATTTACTTTCCACTGCAAACCAAGAAGTATTAGCTAACGGTGAAATAGAAAGTTTTAGCCTGTTTAACAATATATTTATGCATGCTACTAGACAAACATAAATCCAGAGATTTCAAGAGAAAAAAGCTCAAGATCAAAAACATGACAAAATATCTCAGGAATTAGTGACAAATTTGCTCACAATGCTCATAAACCAATCATGTTTATGTTCTTACAATTTAGGTAATCAAAAGGGTTAACCACATCATTTTTAAGAACAATTCGATCACACTCCCCCCACCCCCTCTCTGTGTGCGTTATATTAAAAGGAGTTCTGCTATACACTCTAATAATCACCATTTTAATCACAAATTCTGACAGTACAGATGGAAGCTGTTTGGCCCATCGTGTCTGCACCAATTTTCTGAATGAGTTAATGACTTGTGCCAACTTTTTTTTTCCCCAAATAACCCTGAATATTATTTCTACTTAAATTGTTATCGAACACTCTCATGAATGCCTTAGCTGACCTGCTTGCAGGCACTGCATTTCACAGCCTAACTACTCACTCTGTAAAAAGATTTTGCTCACATCAAATCTGATTATGCAAATTACCTTATATCTGCACCTCAATGTTCTCAAACTTCTTATAAAGCGGGAACAATTTTCAACAACTCTGTACAGGACTCTCATAATTTTCAAAACTTCTGTCAAACTTCTCAGTCTTCTCTTCCCCAAGGAAAGCAGTCCCAGCTTCTCCAATCTATATTCATAATGGAAGTATCTCATTCTTGGAGCCACTTCCATAAACCTCTTCTGTACACAAGTGAATTCACATCTTCAGTGTGGCACACAAAATGCAGCAGCTGAGGTCCAACTAGTGTATTCAACTTAACTTCTCTGCTCATGTGGTCTGTGACTATTAATAAAGCCCAAAATACTGAATGCTTTATTAAATACGTGTTTTACATGCCCTACCACTTTTAATTACTTATATACATACAAGTTATGTCTCTCTGCTACTGCGTGTGATTCATTTAATACTGCATCTCTATGTTCTTTTGACCAAGATGTATCATCTCACATTGAACTTCATCTACCACATAACTGCTCAACCCATGAGCTTATTAATGTTCTTTTGCAGCTTTACACCATCCTCCTCACAGATTAAAGTGCTTATAAAATTTTGACATACTGGGAAAAGCTACATTCATACTATCATTTGAATTGGGAGTAGGCTATTTGGCCCATCTAGTCTGCTCAACCAACCAGCAGAATTGTGGCTACTCTGATTGTGGCCTCACCTGTACATTTTTATCTACCCCAAACAATCTTTGAGTCCCTGGTTAGTGAATCATTTACTTCTATCTGAAAAACGACTCTGCCTCCACTGCTTGCTGGGAAGAGTATTTCAATGATTCACAAATTTTGAGAGTTCAAAAAAATTCATCTCAGTCTTAAATAGGAAACCTCTTAAGTTTAAAGTGCATCTGTTATGTCAATTCTTTCTCAAAAGAAGAAATATCTTTCAGCATCCACATGTCAAGTCCTCTTAGGATTCTGCACATGGTTAGTCACTTTTTAAATTGCAATTCCTAGACTTTCATGAGTTCTCTATTACCTGCCTTCTGAACTTACTGCACTCTTTGCTCAGGTATAACCCCAACCTTGTCTTCAAACGTAGGGACAAGGGTAGCGCTGTTGTCATCTGGAAAACTGACTTCGGCCTTGCTGAAGTTGCATGTCAATTTTAACAGTTTCTCCTACCTATCCCTGGACAGCGACCCAATTATTGATCCTCAAGCCAAAGATTCCACAACAGTCACAGACCTTATCACCTCGAGGGGCTTCCATCCACAGGTTCCCATGTCAGATTCAAAGCGTTGTTAGCTAACTTCTATCTTCTTCCTAAAGTCCATCCATAGGTTGACTCGGTAGATGTACTGTTTCAGCCCCAACAAACCGATTTCTCTATACCTAGACTCTTTTCTCCATTTGTCTAATCTCTTCCCACTTAAAATCAATGTCTCTTAAAATCAAGGGGGAGGGCTTCAGCAATGTTTAAAATTTCCTTGCCCAGATGTTCACTAGACACCCAAAATATATATACCCTCACCCTCCACAGGACAGTCTGAAAGCTGCTTCTTCCTTTAATTGAAACCCAATCAGTCCCCATCCAGCAGTGCACCATGAGCACTTCAAAATTTGTCTTTCAAAACAATTCACTTCAAATAAAGAGAGGTTCTAGAGATACTCACACAAATCTTAGCTTACAAAAATGCCTGTTAAACATGGCTTATTTCAGTTGTAATTGGACCTTTTCCCTCAACTCTTTGTCAACACTGGCGATTATATTGGTGTCATGTCACATTTCATCCAGAATTGAGAAAATTTCAATATTGTTTCATAATTCTACCTTTCACTCAGTCTCATATGGTTCATTGCCACCTTTTTTTTTCCTTGACTTTCCATCTCATTAATCGACTAATTCATAAAATGCTCCCATAACCGAAGGTGTTCTCATACCTACCCTGACTTGACTTCCTCACACTCTAGACTAAGTAAAGACTACATTTCATTTGCCCAGTTCCTTAGTCTCCTTTACATCTGATGTAATTAAGCAACCTTCTACAAAAATGCTTCTGGAGATCCAAAGAGAGCAGCATGGATCGTGCAGCTGCTCCTGGGATTTCAGGCTTAATTAAAGATGTATTAGTTTATTTAAAAAAAGACCAAACACTCATTACAGCCATAATTTTACTAACAAGATTTTTTCCATTTTGTTTCATTAACATGAAAAAAACCCAAAATTAAAAAAAGACATTTGGATAGATACATAAATAGGAAAGGTTTGGAGGGATATGGGTTGTATGACTCTGTGTTGATTTTCCTCCATCATCGTCCCATCTGTTTCAATCACACTGATTATACTTCTGTTGTAACCCTTTCAATTCCATAACTATGACAGGTCCCCTTGCTCTGATCTTATATCCTATTAGCTTACATATTCAATAAATAATGTTATCTTCATTGCAAAGCCACCAAACACATCTTCCCCCTCTCCTCCGCCTCCAGCATTCCAAATAGACCATTGCCTTCTGAAGTCAAAAAGTATGGAGCACAACAGATGATCCAATTCTCTTTTCCATTCCTGTCATCTTGTCCTCTTCCCACAGCATCTAAGTATCTCAGAAGATAACCTCACAATTCAAGTCCCTCCCAAATTAAACAGCAATTATGTATATTTCTCTCAATCTAGACTACCATATTCGCAGCTCAGAATGCGGTTACTTTACAGTGAGGGACCAAACAAGATTCGGTGACTGCTTTGGGGAACACTTCCATTCTGTCCATAAGCTTGACTCAGAGCTTCCAACAACCTGTCATCTTAATTACAGACCTCTCACACTGACATTTCTGTCTACAGCCTGCTGCTTTTCTTTCAACCTGTCACTTCAGAGCCTTCTGGAATCATAGAACATGGAATTCAACAATTTTAGACCATAAAACCATGGCCCCTATTGTGTTCCCTTATTTTTATTTGCCTCCATTTCCTGTTTTTTTTCCAGACTTCCAATATCTGTTCTATAGTTTACGTTCTTCTATGTATTCTTCGACTTACATAGAAGGTTTGACCACAGATTAAGGTACCAAAAAGTAATGCATATCATCTTCAAGAGACCAGGACAGAAACAAATTGAAGAATGAATCCACCAGCATGGGATTGGGATACAATACTCTAGGTTTTCTTCCTGTTTTCTTTTAAACCAACTGGGTGGTACATGCAAGAAAGGACTCCTGATGGAGAAATTGCCTCAAAACATGCTTCAAAATCAAATTTTCCGAAGAAAATACCATAAGATTCAGAATTAATTTTCACGTTCTTACTAGTTGGGCACTGACTTAACTGAGAAGTACCATGCATCTTATTTATATAAAAAAAAGTTGCATCATTAGAATTTACAATTTCAAGTTTTTTGTGCATTCAATCCTTTTGACACAGATAACTTTGACACAGATTATTTTGAAAATAATCTCGGTTTGGCTACCAAACAACAAAAGTAAAAGAAAAAGAACAAAAATCCTTTAAAGTGGTAGAATTGTTGGGCAAATCTAACTTCAACTGTAATGATAAATACCTTCAGATATTCCACAAATAAAGCAAACATCTAGAGATGGACACAGATAATTAACACAATTCAGAATAAAAAAAAAAATCTCTGGGCTCCTTGTTAGCCAAAAACGTACGGCAGATATACAAAGTAGACGAAACCAAAAAAAAGTGTGCTCGGGATGCTGTTGAATGATCCAGACAAACCAGACTCTCTGTTTCCGACATGAAATATATCTTACCTTATTGAATAGTTTGATCAGTATTGCCAGTTATGGATGTTATTATGGGAATCAACATAGGCTTAGCTATTCTTTTGCATTCAATGTTGAACACTCTGCAAGTTAGACTCAATATCCTTTCCTGGCTAAACATTCCTTCCATTGGCATCTGATGGAAATTTCATTCACAGGTTTCTAACTCCTACATACCATCATGCTCTACCTAAATGTTCCTCCACAGATTCCTCTATGCTTGATGTTGAAGGGGAGGATCACAGATGATCGGACAACTCCCATGAATCTATGATTATGCTTCTTGGGAGGTGCTGATAATTGGAAAATGTAAACAGCTCTGTCCTAGTACTCAGCAGTGAATATCAAATACTATTACATCATTGCCCAAGCTTTATGTCATCACATCCTCACACAAACAAATGCCACATAACAGAATGTAACAATCAAGCACCCTTATGTTAGTCTTTTGCTTTTGAACAATTTACTCATCACCATAGCAACAGAAGAATCTCAAGCAACTGAGTGTGTGGAGTTTGCACATTCTCCCTGTGTCTGTGTGGACTTTCTCTGGGTTCTCCAGTTTCCTCCCACAGTCCAAAGATGTGCTGGTTAGCTGAACTGGCCATGCTAAATTGGTCATACCGTTCAAGGATGCGCAGATTAAGTGCATTAGTCAGGGGAAATGTCGAGCAATAGGGTAGCAGAATGGGTCTGGATGGATTACTTTTTGGAGGGTCAGTGTGGACTTGCTTAGCCAAATGATCAGTTTCCATACTGTAGAGATTCTATGATTCTATGAAGAACCCAAGGAACCCCACAATGCAAGCAATTGCTGACAGACTAAGAATGTCCCTCTTACCACTTTCCCATGGAAGCCTAAGGGATGGCAGAATATTAACAGGTCATTAGTATTATTGCATGCAGATACAAAGTTGTACTTCAAATTCCTTAAACTCATGAAAGAAAAACAAGAAAGAAAGCTATCAATGCAACTTGTAAATGTAATCAAAGCAAAACAGAAAATACTTAGTACAATCACAACAATTACATTTCATAGGAATATTTTTTGGCTGTTAACATCATAAAATGAGGACGGCGGAGAACACTGCAGTACCAACTACAGGTATCAGCACCTGTTCAAGGCGAAACATTGCTACCTGATCTATAACTGAAAATGTGTTGCTGGAAAAGCGCAGCAGGTCAGGCAGCATCCAAGGAGCAGGGGAATCGACGTTTCGGACATGAGCCCTTCTTCAGGAATGAGGAAATTGTGTCCAGCAGGCTAAGATAAAAGGTAGGGAGGAGGGTCTTGGGGGAGGCGCGTTGGAAATGCGATAGGTGGAAGGAGGTCAAGGTGAGGGTGATAGGTCAGG
>NC_057737.1:25513720-25545456 GCF_004010195.1 Chiloscyllium plagiosum | reverse complement strand
GCAGTAGGAGGAGGTGTCCGCGAGCTGGCGTTTAGCCTCAGCGGTGTAAAGGTCAGTGCGCCAAAACTACACCGCGCCTCCCTTGTCTGCTGGTTTGATAGTGAGGTTGGGGTTGGAACGGAGGGAGTGGAGGGCTGCACGTTCCGAGGGTGAGAAGTTGGAGTGGGAGAGAGGGGTGGAGAAGTTGAGGCTGTTAATATCGCGGCAGCAGTTGGCTGTGAAGAGATCGAGGGCAGGTAAGAGGCCAGCACGGGGTGTCCAGGTGGATGGGGTGTGTTGGAGGCGGGAGAAGGGGTCGTCAGAGGGTGGACGAGAATCCTGGTTGAAGAAGTAGGCGCGGAGGTGAAGGTGGCGGAAGAATTGTTCACACCGCGTGTTGAACTCGTTAATCTGGGAGTGTAGGGGAATGAAGGGGAGGCCTCTGCTGAGGACTGATCTTTTATCCTCAGAGAGAGGTAGTTCTGGAGGGATCTATAAGGTTACCAACAAGACGACTAATAACCTATAGCTTATACATTAATACAGAATTCCTCATTACGTGTTTCAATTTTTAAAAATTCATTCACAGGATGAGGGCTAGGCCAGCATTTATTGCCCATCCATAATTGTCCATAGGGCAAATAAGAGTCGACCACATTGCTGTGGATCTGGAGTCACAGATAAACCAGATCAGGCAATGTTCCTTAAAAGGACATTAGTGAATTAGATTGGTCTTTCTTGACAAACAATGGTTTCATGATCCTTACAAGATTTTTAAATTGAATTTAAATTCCACTATCTGTCATGACAGGATTTGAACCCAAGTCCCTTGAACATTACCCGGGTCTCTGGATTAACCGTCAAATAATAATACCACGAGGCCGTCATGACCTCACATTTACCTTAAACACGTGGCAAAACAAGCTAAAAGCAAAAACATGATGCAAACTGTTCATTTACGAATATCTTTCTAAGACTGAAGGGTCTGTTTCCGTGCTGAACATCTCTATGACACTAAATGGAGAAAGACTGCAAAAACAAAACTTGGAAAACAGAGGAATTCCTTCTCTCAGACTTGCAAATCTATGGATTTGTTTACCACATAGCACATATGACATTCAAGATTAAGATAGACAGATTTTTAGTCAGCAAAGGAGTCAAGAGTTATGGGGAGAAGGCAGGAAAACAGTTGAGGATGATCAGATCAACCATGATCTAAATAAATGGTGGAGCAGACTTGATGGGCTGAATGGCTCTGTTCTCATGTCTTAATGCTTAATTTCGATAAGCCTAATTGGCAACAGCTGGCCAAGTCAAATCAACTCAAATGGAATTTTGCAAAAGACCTTTGGAAATTATTTCCAAAGAAATTGATGTGCACTAATAATGTATTTTGCAGCCATTATACTAGAAAGGTAGTTTTATGACCAAAACATACATCTTACCTTCTGTATCAGCCTTCCACAAGAAACCATATCAAAAGCCTTACTGAAGTTCTTGTGAACCTCATCAACTGCGCTACCCTTATTTCATCACCTTATCAAAAAAACTCAGTCAAACAGGATCTGCCTCAAATGAATCTGTTGTGGCTATCCCCAATCAATACCTGTCTTTCCAAGTATAGTTTAATCCTGTCCTTCAGAATTTTTTTCAACAATTTCACCACCACTGACATCAAACTAACTTGCCTGTAATTACTTGGCCCATCCCTGCCAACCTTCTTAAATAAAAGGGACCACATCAGCTATCCTTCAGTCACTTGGCACCTTACTTGTGACTGGCAAGGTATTAAATACTTCAACTAGGGCTTTAGTAATCTCCCTCCTTGCCTCCCATAGCAGCCTGGGATACATCTCATCAGGCTCTAAGGATTTGTCCACCTCTATGCCTTCTAAAACATCTAATACTGCCTCTTTATTAATGTGTTCTGGAACCTCATCTTCTCCAAACTAAATTCCAAGCTATAATGTCTTTCTCCAGAGTACAGATGAGAAGCATTCACTTAAGATCTCACCTGCGGCCACTGGCACATGTGCAGGATGCCCCTTCCATGGTAATCCTCTTAATATACTTATAAAAAAAAAACTTGGGATCTTTCTTAATCCCATCTGGCAAAGATATTCCATGACCCCACTTTGTGCTCCTAATTTCTTTTTTAAGTAAACTTTAACACACTCCACACTTTTGAATGGCCTGCCCTGCATTTAATGCACTGTACCTGACAGGCTTCCTTTTTCTTTACAAAACTCTTGACTATCACTTGCTAGACTCCAAGTCAAAGGGCTATAGAGGCTCAGATTAAGTATGCTCAAAACAGACAAATATATTTCTAAATTTTAAAAATAAAAATAGGATATGCGGACTCTGCAGAAAAATGATGTTGAGCTAGAAGATCAGTACTGATCCAGTTGAATAGTGAAGCAGGTTTGAGGGGGTTAAAAATACCCAGTCCTGTTCCTAACTACTATGCTCTGACTAGTTCACTTGATTCACACCCCAACCACTACCTTAAGCATCGATTCACTTCACCACTGATGCACAGTGGCAGCAGTTCATACAATTTACAACATCCCCTGCAGCAACTTATCTTCTTCAGTAGTCCCTCAGGGGTTGGGTTCTGTCGTGGCTGACTGGTCAATCCCTGAAGCAGCAAACTCTGCAACAGGTGAGGCAGGTGGTGTTTGATCAATCAAGTTGGGGGCAGCGGGGGTGATGTTCTTTTTGCTGCTTACAATTAACCTCCATAGACTCACTTGGTGATGTTCAAAGTGGTTGGCACATTCACGGATGCTTGTTCCTCAGTTTTTGCATTATAGGCCAAGCAATTCCCATCTGGTGGTGGTTATGACTCATTTGTTTAGACTTTCAGGGTTCCCTTGTAGCATTTCCTCTGTCCTTGTTGTGATCGTTTATGGTTGCAGAGTTTGGAGTACAGCTCTTATTTAGTGAGTTGTGTGAGGCATGTAGACAATGTAGTTCATCCATTATAGCTGGATATTTATGTTGAGTGCCTTGATACCAGGGACAATAGCTTGGGAGAACATGCTTACGCTGATACACCTGCCCTACCAGCATACTTGAAGAATTTTCAGAAGGTACAGTTGATGATAACACTCCTGGATTTCAGATGCTGGCTGTACATCATCAATTTTCTGATGTATACGGGTGAGTGGGCAAGCGGGGTGAATACAACTGCTCTGTACACCATGAGCTTGCTGGATTTGAGGTCTCAGACCTTGGACCCCTGCAGAAAACAGTGCACAAAAGCTGCACTGGTGATGTCTCAGTCAGTTCACAATGAGTAGCAATCATCCATGTTGTCCATGGGCTCACTGTGGATTTTAATGATCAGGGGTCAGTGTTGTGAGCAGGCTAGTACAGACATTTTTCTTTCCTGGATATATTGTCTGAGTCCATTCCCTTATTTGCTTTAGTGAATGTGCTGACGGTGGCTTGCAGCTCAGCCCGAGTATGTGCACACGCAGACGTTGTCTGCATACTGACAGACATTAGGGTGGTCTTGGTTCTGGCCAATTTCCTGCCCATCCTGTAAGTTTCCTCAACTCTGGCAGAAGCTTCACAGAGATGGGGTGGAGTGTTGCAATAAAGAAGAAGATGAAGAGTGTTAGTGCAATGACACAGTCTTGCCTGATCGCAGTTTGCACTTGCACTGGATTGTGGTGAGTCAGTTGGTGAGGATCACAGTTTCCATGTCATCTGTATCCAATTTTAATCTTTGTACCTGTACTTTAACCAATAACTGTCAGTCTTTATCAAATTTCATTCAATAAACTAACCTTGGTCTTGTTTAACTACTAAAGCTTTACAGTTGATTATTTTTAACCAGGAACACAAGAGAACTGAAAAAGGGCTGAACAGGTTATATTAACTCAGTTCCTTGAGCACACTGCAGACATGCCTGGCAGTCATGACACATGAAAAAGCATTTCATGGACTGGTGCTCCATTTAGTGAATGACTGCTCAAAGTATGATGCATTTCAAAAATTTCTAAATTAATCATAATTTCATTTAGATAATCTTATGTAAAACCTGCCACCTTTCAGTAGAGACAGAGTTTGATTCAAATTTTAGAGCGGATACTGTGCAACTTTCAAGCAAAAACCTCTGTTGATATTGATGTTTCACTTCATACAAAACTAATTATTCAAATATAATTGAGGGGACAAAATCCCTGCCCCTCAAGAGAGTTCTCGAGAAACTCAATTTTTTCATTTTTGGTCTGCTGAAGATTCTTTTACTCACTTTTTAAATTAAATGATATAATCATGTTGTGATGTTACATGCACGAGCATTGAATTTTTTTGTAGGCGCACTTTTAGAGAACTAAGTTAGCACAAATATCAAATAAAAACAAATTGCTGGAGAAATTCAGCAGATTTAGCAGCATCTTTGGAGACAGTCAACATTTTGAATCCAGTATGACACTTCAGATATGCAGTATTTCACCTTTATTAGTGCCAATTTCATATTTAAAGAACTTTTTTTATATCAAGTATTCTCCATGAAAAATTAAAGTTGCAGAAACTGCAAGATTTTTTTTTTAAATTCACTCATTGGATATGGGTATCACTGGCTGCTTGAGAAAGTGGTGGGGAGCTGCCTTCTTGAATTACTGCAATCCATACGCTGTAGGTACATTCAATGTCATTAGGGAGGGAATTCTAGGAGTTTGAGTCAGTGACACTGAAGTAACAGCAACAAATTCCAAGTCAGGACGCGGAGTGGCTTGGAGGGGAACATGTAGGTGGCAATGTTCCCGTGTATCTGCTGACCTTGTCCTTCTAGCTGGTAGTGCTTGTGGGTTTGGAAGGAGCTCTCTAAGGATCTTATGTGAATTTTTGCAGCATATCCTGTAGATGTTACACAACTGCTACCTGGCTTCAGTGATGGAGGGGTGCATGTTTGTGGATGTGGTGCAAATTTAAGCTGGTTGTTTCGCCCAGAATGATGTCAAGCTTCTTGAGTCTTGTTGGAGCGGAGCTAACCCAGTTAAGTGGAGAGTATTCCACCATACTTCTCACTTGTGCTTTGTTGATGATAGACACTATAGTTGACAAGATTAAAAACATATTTGCTGCGGTCCATACCAATAATGGAACCTGACTTTGTTGGGTTATGAACATCGTAAACAGGGAGGTTTGAGTAAAAGGGGTAAAAAATCACCAGCTATGAATTAAGGCTGCCTACAATCTTAAAGTCTCTATTAATTACCTAATTCCCAAATTCCAAGAACAGACGAAAATCAGATGCTTTTTAGTTTCTAACTATATAGCACAATGAATCAGATAGGTACAAGCAGATTAACAACAGACGAAATGAATTTTTGCATAGCTCATAATTTCTCTTCTCAATTACCATTACCTCACCACCCACATCACTACATGATTGCAGGGAAATTAAGACGCAGCAGACTTTCCCTCCTCCAGCTGCTGCTCTTGAAGACATTCTTGTCACAGGCAACTCCTTAAGCTTGCTCCTGACCTGGCCACAGGTCACCTATCTTCACTCTCTTTATTTCCCCAATTCTTTGCAGCCTCCTGTAGGACAAATAAGTCAGACTAATTGTCCAGAATAACCATTTTTTGTCTATAATTACAGCTTCAATCCTTCCTGCCCTGGTTTGTAATTTTTTTAGAAGATCTGTAGCTCAGATTGTAGATTCGCTCACTGAGCTGGAAGGTTTGTTTTCAGATGTTTCGTCACCATGCTAGGTAACATCATCAGTGAGCCTCTGGTGAAGCACTGGTGCTATATTATCCTACTTTCTATTTGTGTCTCTTGGTGGGTGATAGCATTTCCAGTTCTTTTTCTCAGAGGATGGTAGATGGGATCCAAATTGATGGAGTTCTGGTTAGAACGCCAGGCCTCTAGGAATTCCCATGCATGTTTCTGTTTAGCTTGGTCCTACAATGAATGTGTTGTCCCAGTCGAAGTGGTGTCCTTCCTCAACTGTAAGTAAGGATACTAATTGTAGTGGGCCATGTCTTTTGGTGGCTATTTGGTGTACATTTAACATGGTGGTTAGTTTTCTGCCTGTTTGTCTGATGTAGTGTTTGTTACAGTCCTTGCATGGTATTTGTAAATGACATTTGTTATGCTGGTTGTTTGTAGAGAGTCCTTTAGGTTCAATAGTTGCTATTTCAGTGTGTTGGTAGGTTGTGGGTGGTGATGCCAAAGGGTCTGAGTAGTCTGGAAGTCATTTCAGAGATGTCTTTGATATTAGGTAATGTGGCTAGAGTTTCTGGCTGTGTTGTGTCTACTTGTTTGGGTTTGTTGTTGAGAAATCAGTGGACTGTGTTTATTGGGTGCCAGTTCTTCCGGAATATGCTGTATAGGTATTTTTCATAATTCCTGGGTGCTGCATTGTGTTGTGGCTTGTTGAAATAATGATGCTGCTTCTGGTGCAGCCCTAGTTTTCCTACAAAGATGATTTTCTCTCTTGCAGAACCACAAAAGTGAGAGGGGTGAGAATAGTGAACATGGAACATAGAATGTGACTGAAACAGCTCCTCAGATTCTGTCTCTCTCATTCAATGCTCCAATCAAATTCTATATTATTTGCCTGCTCTGAGATGCCAGTACTTTTATTCAGGGAATTTTGGAATACAAAGTGGCCATATTATAAGCAAGAGACGTATGGAAGTGAATTTGCTTGAATTTTTCACCTTTAATATGGTGGCTCAAAAGGACACCTCACTACCACCTTTGAGATCAAATAAGAGTACGTGATATTAAAGAGTTAATTTGCTCTGCTGACCTACAAGAAATTGGATGTCCCTAGGTGAGGGTGGGATGCCTCTGACTTCCAGATAGATTGTAAGAAATTTACATCATCTCTTATTCAGAGCCATTTACATTGTCATGTCCTCCTATTTACATTTTAATCCCCTATTCAGAAATCAATAAGAACATTACAGTTGGAATTTGACTACTTCCTATAGTTAAAAACAAAACTATTTACAACAGATTTGACCATTAAGGAATGATTTACATTATATTGTTTCCAGAGATAGTCAGGTCACTGCATTGTGTCTGGAGTGGCATGTGACTATTCGATTGTGGGGCCACGGGGGCGGGTGGGGGAGTGTTGGCTGGGGGGTTGTCTTGTGGGTATTACTAACTGTGGTGTAAAGATTTTGTATAAACAAAAGGACTGTTTTCTTTGTTCAGAGAGCTTCCCTGGATAAGCTTTGCAAGCATGGCGAAGAGTGTTCAGGGTTTCTCCAAAGTTTGTACTGTACTGTGCTTAATAAATTTTGGTTGTTCACAGAAGTTAGTGTGTTGCAGTTGCACCAAGAGTGTAAGAATCTCAAGAAAAAAGAAGCTAACGGGTATATAATAAGTGCTTGCTTTGTTGGAGATATCCGGAACCCATTAACAAATTCAATTTGTTTCAGTTTCACAAAGGAAGTTATTCACCATGTCATAATTTTTAATCTATCAAAGTGGCAGTAACCACAAGTACAGCCAAATACAAAAGCTGCCAGCAAGATTAAGAAACCAACATGTATCAAAATTCATATAAAAGAACAAATCTTTCTAAACTCCAAGTCACCTGAAAGTATATCAGATTTCACTTCTAAGATATTATCACTTATTCCCCAAGATTAAGTTTTCAATTTTGCAAGAATCCCCGATCCATCTGAACCATATCAGAATACTCATTCCAACTTGTAAAATGAACCATGGCAGGAGTCTTTGTGACAAAATGCAGACTTAACTCAAACTCAGCCAGATGGATTCTTCTTTTAGAATACATGGTTACCATTGAGGCTGCAAGAATGCATTGTCGCTTTAGTCCCTCTACTCCATGGGTCACATCTAAAATAAAAATACTTTTCCCAGTTATCAAGATGATCAATTAAATAACTTAACCGATACCTTATTTTGTGTAAAAAGAGCTATCAACCAGATTTCTTTAAAAACTAAATTATCAGTTAACTGATTAACATTCATTGTCAAAAATTAAAAGCACAACTAAAAAGGTAATAATCTCTGATTAATACCTGAACAAATTAGCAAAGGATCTACAAGATAAAAGAGGTAAACGCATGGCTCAAAGATGGTGTGGGAGAAAAGGGTTCAAATTCATGGGACATTGGCATCAGCACTGAAGGAAAAAGCCACTCCGATAGGAGTCATGCTGGGACCAGAGTCCTGGCAAATCATACTAGGGCTAAATAACAGTCGACGAGGTATTAACGTTTCCAGTACAAGCCATAGGACAGAGTATGGAATGGGTCAGGAATCTAACTTCAGGCACAACAGATAAATGCACAAATACAAGGGGAGATTGGGACAATCGCCACAGGACTGAGGTGTTAAATGCACGCAATATACGAAACAAGATAAATGAATTCGCAGCACAAATCGAAATGAGCAGGTATGATATTGTGGGTAACACAGACATAACCGCAAGTGGATTAGGGCTGGGAACTAAGTATCTCAGGATATATGTCCTATTGAAAGGGCAGGCAGATGGGGCAGGGTTGCCTTTTGCATAAGAAATGAAGTTAAATCAAGATCAAGAAGTGATATAGAGTTGAAAGCATAGAATCTGAGAGAGTAGAGTTGAGGAACCACAAAGGAAAAAAATTCTGATGGACGTTATGCATAAGCCTCCTATCAGGTGTCATGATGTGGGGATGAAAATATATCAGGAGACAGAAAAGGTATGTTAAGAAAAGCATGTGAGAAAGACAGTTGTGATAATCACAAGAGACTTCATTATGCAGGTTGATTCTGAAAGATCAGGTGGGTAGCAGACCTCAAGAAAAAAGGAATTTATGGAACATCTATCACATTTTTATTTAAAAAGGAGCAGAGTGCGGTAGAGCCCATGAAGGAATGGGCAATTTTAGATTTGATGCGTAATAAAGCAAACTTGGCAAAAGTGATGACTGCAGATGCTGGAGATCAGAGTCTAGATTTGAGTGGTGCTGGATAAGCACAGCAGGTAAGGCAGCATCGGAAAGATGTTGTGAAACTTGAAAGGGTTCAGAAAAGATTTACAAGGATGTTGCCAGTGTTGAAGGATTGGAGCTATAGGGAGAGACTGAACAGGCTGGGGCTGTTTTCCCTGGAACGTCAGAGGCTGAGGGATGACCTTGTATAGAGGTTTACAAAATTATGAGGGGCATGGATAGGGTAAATAGACAAAGTCTTTTCCCTGGGGCCGGGGAGTCCAGAACTAGACGGCATAGGTTTAGGGTGAGAAGGGAAAGATATAAAAGAGACCTATGGGGCAACATTTTCATGCAGAGGGTGGTGCGTGTATGGACTGAGCTGCCAGAGGAAGTGGTGGAGGCTGGTACAATTGCAACATTTAAGAGACATTTGGATGGGCATATGAATAGGAAGGGTTTGGAGGGATATGGTTTGGGTGCTGGCAGGTGAGACTAGATTGGGTTGGGATATCTGGTCGGCATGGACGGGTTGGACCGAAGGGTCTGTTTCCATGCTGTACATCTCTGACGTTATGAGCAGGAAAATCGATGTTTAGGGCAGAAGCCCTTCATCCTTTTGCCTGAAACGTCGATTTTCCTGCTCCTCGGATGCTGCCTGACCTGCTGTGCTTTTCCAGCACCACTCTAATAAAGCAAACTTGATTAGGAGCTTAGGGCAAAGGAACCACCAGGGGGCAGCGACCATACAGCACAGAAATAGAGCATTCAGCGCAAATAGTCCATGCTGACCATAATCCCAAACAGCAACTTGTCCCACTTGCCTGTGTTTGGCCTATATCCCTCCAAATATTTCTCATTCATGTGCTTATCCAAATGATCACATTCACTCTACAGTTTGAGGAGGAAAATCTGAAATCAGATGTAATGGTATTACAATTGAGGCAAGGTAACTAAAAAGACACGAGAGAAGAGCTGGCCAGAGTTGACTGGAAGGGGAGCCTAGCAGAAATTCATCCCAGAGAAAAAGAAAGTCACTAAAGGGGAAAATGAGGCAATCATGGCTAATAAGGAAAGTAAGGAGCAGCATAAAAGCAAAAACAAGACCAATAATATGAAGATTAGTGTGAAGCCTTTAAAAACCAGCACAGGACAACTAGGAAACAGCGGGGTTGTGGGGAATGAAATATATAGCTAGGCCAGCTAGCAATATAAAAGATCGCAAGAGGTGTTTTTAGATATCTAAAAAAGGTAAGAAAGAGGCAAGCATGAACTTTGGACCACCGGAAAATGAGGCCAGAGAAGCAGTAATAGAGATCAAAGAAACTGTGGAGGAACTGAATAGGTACTTTGCATCAGTCTTCACAGTGGAAGATACCAGCAGTATGGCAGAACCTGAAGAGAGTCAGGGAACAAAGTGGAGTGTAATGGCCCTAACTAAGGAGAAAGTTCTAGGGTATGCAAAAGGTCTTAAGACGTATAAATCACACAGAGCAAATGGACGACACCCTAGAATTCTGAAGCAAATAGTTGAGGAGATTGTGGAGAAATTGGTGGTGATTTTTCAGTAATCACTGGAATCATGGCGAGGCCCAGAGGACTGGAAAGCAGCTAATGTAACACCCTTGTTAATGAAGGGAGGAAAGCAGAAGACAGGAAACTACAGGCCAATTAGACTCATTTGTTGATAATAAGTGTAAAATCTTACCAATGATGAGAACCAGAGACTTCAGGTCAAAAAACAAAAACATGGCTTTCTCTCTGTAGGAGGCTAATTTTAAAAATTAAAAACTAATCCAAAAGGCAAAAAGGTTAAGTTGTAGACTGTTCTAAAGTCTGTAATTTTGATGTTATAACAAGAGGTGAAGTCACAGCCTGCTCAGGAAACACTATCGAGAAGTTCTCTCAATCATTCTGCCAGATGAATGAACAGATTTTATCCAAAGTTCAATGAGAGGTTTATTTTCATTAAGTGATGAAATCAGTCAGATCCCCTCTCACATGCTTCTTGCTCCCCAACTAATTCCAGCCACCTAAACACTGTTTGAACAGCTCTAAACAAGGGCCTATAGCAAAACAAGCAATTTATTCACGTGATTCCTAGGAAACTTTGTTCAAACAAAACTTCACTGTCCACGATAACCTTTAGGCTATGCCATTAATGTTTGCATAAAGATTTCTAGCTCGGGTGCTGGTTGTCATAGTTGACGTTTCGTCCCTGTCTAGGTGACAGCTCCACGGCTTTGCAGCCTCCTGTGAAGTGCTGCTGAACTGTATCTTCTGGAATTTATTTGGCTCTGTTCCTGCTACTTCCAGTTGCCAGTTCTGGTTGTTTGTTTTAGTGGCCGGTTTATTGGGTCTAGGTGTATGTGCTTGTTGATGAGAGTCTGTGGGTGGGTGCCGTGTTTCTAGAAATTCTCTGGCTGCCCTCTATTTGGCATGTCCTTATGATCATGGTGTTGTCCCAGTTGAATTTATGGACCTTGTCATGTGTCAGTGTGGCTACTAGGGACAGCTGGTCGTGGTGTTCAGTGGCTAGCTGGCATTCGTGGATATGGATCAGCTGTCGGTTTATGGGCTGTCATGAGTCGTGGCATGCCATGCTGTACATCTCTGTGACTCTATGACCTTGTCGCATTGTTCGTCTGTTAGGCATCTGCAGATGAAGTTGTAGCGATATCCGTTCTTGGCAAATACTCTGTCGAGGGGTTCTTCTTGCCTGCGTAAGTTGTACTAGCTGTACTTGACAAGGGATTCAACTATAACGACAGGGACACAAAAACAACAAACTTGCTTGCTGCATTAGAGTGTACACTCAGAACTAACAGACTAACCAAAGAGACACAGCAAGCAGTCAGACAAACCACTGTACCCTTACTAAAACAGAAAAGACAAAAGAACAACCTCAACACCAAAAAGAGAGAGAAGCCCTAAAAACACTCAAAAATAACAAAAACCTAATCATAGTACCAGCAGAGAAGGGCAGAATGACTGCTATCATGGACAAGACCGAATATATTCAGAAAGAAGAGAAACTATTTGCAGATACAGACACCTACCTACAGAGGAGTATGACCCCACACCACAGCTAGCCAATAGAATAAATAACACCACGGAACCTAATAACCAGGATTGACCTATAAAGGATGAAACCAGAAAGCATCAACACCTTAAGATTTTACAGATTACCCAAAGTACACAAACCAGACATACCATTTAGACCCATAGTGGCACTCCAATCACATAAACTGGCAAAAGAACTTCAACAAAAACATCCTATCAGTGGATTCAAACATCATACAATCATCACAGGAATTCCTAGACAATATCAAGAACATAAAAATAGACAAGGATGAAGCAATGGTCTCTTTTGATGTCATGGCACTGTTCACTTCAATTGACAAAACTTTAGCCAGAGGGACAATAGCCAAATTCCGGGACAAGCAGAAACAGACAACACGACCGGGAACCTACCAACAAGGACTGCATACTAGATTGGTGATCGACAACACACTTTGCATTCAACAACCAAATATATGAACAGATCAAGGGAACACCTATGGGCCCACCCATCGCTGGGCTCATAGCAGAAGCAGTGATCCAACAAATAGCTCTCCTACAAATCCAACCCAAACTCTGGATCAGATATGTGGAGGACACTTTTGTTACCATTAAGAGAACAGAAATCAAGAACACACACTGAATTATGAAATCCATGCTCACCGGGATCAGATTTACACGAGAGGATGGTAGAAAGAACACAAAACAGTGAATGTACCTCAAGAAAAAGTCAAACATACCAACCAGGTCCTGGACTACAACAGCAACCACCCGAATACACGCAAGAGATGCTGCATTAGGGACCTGTTCAAAAGGGCTACAACACACTGCAACACTCCCGAACTACGAAGGGAAGAAAAACACCTCTACAGAGTATTTGCCAAGAATGAATATCCCCACAACTTCATCCTAACAGACAAACAACGCGACAAGAACATGCCATGACCTAACTCACTAGCAATGCTAAATTACATTTTTTTTTAAATCTCAGATCGAACAGGCAGAACTTCTCCGCTCCCTGGGATTCATGCCAGCCCATAAATCAACAGCCACACTCAAACAACAACTCACCAAGACAAAAGACCCTGCACCCATCATGTGCAAGACTAACGTAATTTACAAGATTTCTTGCAAAGACTGCATGAAACACTATACAGGATGAACAGGCAGACAACTAGCAATCCGGATCCACAAACACCAACTTGCCACTAATCGCCATGACCAGCGGGCCCTAGTAGCCACACACACACACACGCGCGCGCGCGCGACAAGGACCACAAATTTGACTGGGATAACACAACAATCATAGGACAAGCCAAACAGAGGACAGCCAGAGAATTTCTAGAAGCACGGCACTCATCCACAGGCTCCATCAACAAGCACGTATACCTAGACCCAATATACTGACCACTACAATGAACAATTGGAAGTAGCAGGAACGGAACCAGATAACTTCCAGAAGACAGTACAGCAGCGCTTCACAGGAGGCTCCAAAGCCCTGAAGATGTCACCTAGACAGGGACGAAATGTCTGCAAATCAACTTCCTAGCTCAGCGAACATAGCCACAACTACCTCATTAATAAACCACTGTTTATCCATACAACTTGAAATGAATCCACTCTTCCAAAATCCTTCAAAACCTAATCTTAAGAAATAAAAATGCAGCATCTTTTGAACAAAATATAAATACATATTCAAATTAGATATTTTGATAATTTCTTAGTCCTCCCAATTAAAACAAAATTGTTAGTGCATTTAAATAGCATAAACTACGATTATTGTATTTGTATAAGTTAAGACAATTCCACCTGCATGCAAATCACAAACCTACTTAAATGACAGATACATAACTTGCGGTTTCATATTAAAGTGAATGTTAGAGCAAAACAAACAAAAATAAGGAGTGCAGCGGGGTTTCATCAGCATGAAGTGTTCCCATCAAAATCAGATGGGCTCAGGGTTAAAACAGGCGTAGGGTTAAAAATTAAACATTATGGCAATAGCAAATATCAGAACATGCTGTTTTATCACTCTACTCTTGCGGAACTAACAGTTAAATCAACGAATAGATGGATCTTTCAGAAGGTGGAACCTCCAATTGGTGCTGAAGTGGTTAATATCCAAGAATATAGTGAAAAGCGGACTCGACAACCCTGGGTTGATGGACTAGACTGGAATGCCTACTAGACAGTTGTCCAGACAAACGTAGGGTTACAGACAGACACCAAGGTTCAGGCGTGATGCCCTCCTGAGCTCAACTGCGGGGTAAAGTCAGAGTTATGGCTGGTGCGAAACAAAAAAAAAGAGACACTTCCAAAGCTGCATCACTGCGCGAAACGAAACCACACGCACACATAAAATGAGTACATAGAGGAGAACTTGAGAGTTTTGGTTTTGGTTCTGAAGAGGAACCCGGGTGGGGGAAAAGGGAGAGAAGCGCAGAGAGCCCGAGGTTAACCGTTCCCACCTCCAGCTCGGGGACCCCTGCCCACAGCACATACAAATCACACAGACCAGGACATGAAGCCGCTCCAAACAGAGCGAGCTTAGCGGATCCGACTGTAAGTGGGCGGCTCCCGGTCATCTTGGCCGCGGAGATTGTTTTGGGAGAGAGATGGGGGGGATGTAAGAAGGAAGCGGCACACACCGCCGTCCAGAGCTGTCGCCCGCTATCATTCACTTTGGACGGAGGAGTTTTTATATAAAAGGACCACCAGTCAATTGACAATTCAGCAATCACTATTCGGTTAACCGTCGACCATCAGTTCGATTCTGCGTTCACCCACCGGGTAGAGCCGATGATTTCGATTCCGATGTTACCGTCCCCTGCCTCCCCATAAGTGAGCCACTGAGCCTCCTGCCGGCCGCCATTTTCCGCCGGGTCGCGGCCCCCAACAACCGCCCGTCCCGCGCTGACTGACAGCCAGGCACAAACAACCGCGGCCTCCAATTGGCCCAATGCCAAAACAATCCGGCTGCTGATTGGTCGGGATGCGCAGGGGAGGCGGGGTCAACGGCCCTTCGGCGCACAATAACCCTTCAAAAGACTGAGGAGTCTCTGAGGAAATGTTAGCATCCCCTGTCTCCACGGGTGATGCCTGAACAGCTGTGATTTCTAGCACTTTTTGTTTTCGGTACAGATCACAACATCTGCAGTAATTTGCTCCGATGTTAATTCTTCGAAACTTGCCTCCAGGAAGACTCATTTCTGTGGTAATGTCCCTACCTCTGGACTAGGAGGCCCAGGTTCAATGTCCCATCTGCTCTAGAGGTGTGCAACAGCGTTGATTTAGACAAAATCAATCATGCTTTACTCCACTACCCACCCTCCTATTGTACATGAGCGATTTACATGGAATACCTTTTGAAGTTTGATTTAGGAAATGCTGCAGCAATCAACTAACATTAATGTGTTTATGATAGGTAATCCTTTCTGTAATATCGGTGGAGCATTTGAGTTAATTATGTGCAGACTTTTGCATTCATATAATGCCTTTCATGATCCGCCTGAAAGGATGATAGAGGCAGGTACCATCAAAATCTCTAAAGAGCAGTTGGATGATTATCATTCAATCCCTACAGTGTGGAAACAGGCCCTTAAGCCCAACAAGTCACATGGACTTTCGAAAAAGGAGCCACGCAGACTCATTTCCCCATATTTACCCCTGTTTAATGCACATAACCTACACATCCTTGAACACAATGGCCAATTTAGCATGGCCAATCCACTTAACCTACACATCTTTCAAGTGTGGGAGGAAACTGACACAGGGAGAATATGCAAACTCCATACAGAATCGAACCCTGATCCCTGGTGCTGTGAGGCAGCAGTACTAACCACTGTGCTGCCAACACCATAGCGTACAAGATTACGTGCCTAGTATTGGAAAATGGGACTAAAGTTTGATGATTGCCATAGACATCATGAGCCAATGGACCTCTTTCTGTGCTGTAAAATATAACAATGTCCCAGAGTACTTGTCAGCCAGTAAAACACTTTTTGATGTGTAGTCACTATTGAACTGGAGGAATAAACTATGTGTTGCTTTGTTATCACTGTGGCTCAGTCAGCTGCTTTCTTGCCTGAGTGGAAAGGATTGTGATCGAAAACTCACTGCAGAGACTTCAGCAAAAACATCCAGGTTACCACTGGGGAACTGCTACACTATTAGAGATTCTGTGTTTTGGAGATGTTAAATCCAGGTTCCAACCTGATTTTCATGAAAGATCCCATAGGACTATTTCAATGAAGAGCATAGGATATATTTCTGGACAATATTTATTCATCAGTAATCTTCACAAAAACAACATGCATGGTCATTTTAATATCGCTGTTTGGAGACACTTGCTGCATATACTATATAAATAATAAAGTCTGTGAAAACACATTCTTGCGAAAGTTACAATAAGTACAGTACAATTCTTTATTTCAGCAATTCTAGTGTTAATTGGAAGTACTAAACTTGTCAGAAATTACTATTCGTCATTTCAAATGCTTTGAAGTTAATTCAATAAGGACATAACAATAAATAAGATACCTTTTCACCTTTTAAAATAACAGAAATTATAATGTACATCTGATACTTCACTGGAATATTATTTACTGAAAGGATCTTGAAGGACCTGCCTCAAGATTTCTGCTGTAAAACATCTGCAATAAGGCTATCCAATGAGACCAAAAAATATATTCTGAATACTGCAATACTATACTGGTGATGTCATATGCCAACTCACTGCAAATTAAATAAATCTTTCACTTGAATGTTTATATAGGATTGCTTTTTCTGTTCTCAGATCAAACACTTTGTTCAAAGTAGTTGCAAGTATATTTTCTTTTAGTTCTACAAAAGTAATTGAAACCTCCTTTTCATAGTTAGTTGCTAGCTACATTGCAATTCACTTATGGACTTAATATGTCAGATATTGCTAACTTTTAATAGGGCAGATATTACTAACTTTTAATCTGCCAAACAGTTCAGAACAATTCCAAAATGACTATGCCAGCCACAATCACTTTACATTACTGTATTTACCATTAAAGGAGAAAGATTTTTGACTCTCTGGAAATCTGTAATAGTGGAAGAATATTCTCTGTATGTAAGTTTATGTCCGTTTCCAGTCAAAATGTATATGCTTTAACAGTCTAGTAACATTTGAGTAACGTTCACTTCTTTTTGCATTTATAATCCAAATGGATTTTCTTCATCTATGACCCTTGGCAGTTAGCGTCTGTGGGTTTTACTGACAATAGAGAACATCATCATTACTGTCATAAAACATTTCCCTGTGCCAATTCTCTTCATTGGCCGACCATAGAGTTGGCCATTTTCCAGGGTCAACATTTAGAGAATAATTCCTACTTGCATCATTGGACCCAGCACCACGGTGGCTGAAAAATTACTGCTAAACACTTCAGGCGCTCGCAGCTGTGGACTTAAGCCAATTGTTTTCGTGGCAGCTGAAAGGAGACCTTTTCAAATTTAAGATTTAAATTTGGAGCAGTATAATTGATCACTCCTTGCTTCGCGCAGCAACATGACATGCTAACAATATGGCATTAATGATGTACAGTACATCAATACATCATTTTAACACAAAGATACACACTGAACTGGGAAGTCCCAGATGTGATACTGAGCATTAGGAAACTTGCAGTATATTTCCCTGATCCTAGCTCATTCCAAAACCGCAGAAACTATTGTTGAAAATGGGCAAAGGTCTTCAGAAAATTGTCCCTTTTTTTTTTACATCATAAACATACAAATTACACTAAGGCTTTGAATTGTCTTTGAGCATTCACTCATGAATACATCATAATTTAATGCATTTTAGTTTGCTAACTCATTTGAAGTTTGCTTTGTTCAAATAACGTTTAAAATTTGGTCATCTAGTTTTTTTTATCATTCACAGATGTAAGTGTCTCTTGCTAGGTCATCATTTATTGCCCATCCCCAATTTCCCTTTACAGTCCACTGGGGTTATGCACAGCCACAGAACTATGAGGCAGGGATTTCCAGAATTCTGACACATTAGCAATGAGAAAATGACAATCTAGCTTCCAAGTCAAGATAGTGCGTGGGTTGGAGGGGCATTTGCAGGTGGTGGCGATGTCCTTCTACATACTAGAGGTTGCAGATTTGGAAGGTGCTATCAAATGAGCCTTTGTGAAATATTACCATAAGATCATAAGACACAGGAACAAACATTTGACTATACAGCCCATTGACTCCACCATTCAGTCATGGCTGATAAGTTTCTCAACCCCATTTTCTTGCTTTTTCCCCGTACCCCTTGATCCCCTTGAAACTCAAGAACCTATGTATCTCAGTCTTAAATGTACTCAATGACCTGGCCTGCACAGTCATCTGTGGCAATGAATTTCATAGATTCACCACCCTCTCTGGCTTCTTCTTATCTCTATTCCAAAAAAGTCTTCCCTTTATTCCAAGGCTATGTTCTTGGGTCCTAGTCTCTCCTACCAATGGAAACCTCTTCCCAACATGTATTCTGACCAGGCCATTCAATATTCTGTGTGCTCCATTGAGTATAAACCCAGAGTTCTCAAACATTCCTCATATGTTAAACTTTTCATTCCTTGGACCATTCTCGTGACTCTCCTCTGAACCCGCTCCAGGACCAGGACATCTTTCCTGAGAAATGGGACCCAATACTCCAAATGTGGTGTGACTAGAGCCTCAGAAGTACATCCCTGCTTTTATATTCAAGTCCTCTTAAAATAAATGCCATCATTGCATTTGCCTTCACAACTACTGACTCAACTTGCAAGTTTACCTTGAGAGAATCTTGGACTAGAACTCCCAAGTCTTTTTGCACTTCAGACTTCTGAATTATCTCTCTATTTAGAAAACAGTCTATGTCTCTATTCTTCCTACCTCACACTTTGCCATGTTATACTCCATCTAGCACTTTCCTAACCTGACCAAATCCTTCTGCAGCCTCCCCGCCTTCTCAATGCTACCTGTTCCTCTACCTATTTTTATATCATCTGCAAACATAGCCAGAATGCCCTCAGTTTCTTCATCTGGATTGTTTATGCATAAGGTGAAAAGTTGTGGTCCCAAAACTGAGCCTTGTGGAACACCATTTGTCACCAGCTGCCATCCTTTGATCCCCACGCTCTGATTTCTACCAGACAAACTTCTATCCATGCTAGCACCTTGCCTCAAACATCATTGGCCCTTATCTTACTCAGTAGCCTCCTGTGCGGCACCTTGTCAAAGGCCTTCTTGAAGTCCATGTGGATAACATCCATTGGCTCTGCTTGGTATAAACTGCTCATTACTTCCTCAAAGAATTCTAGCAGATTTGTCAGGCATGACCTCCATTACAATGCGTCTCTTACTGTGGATGATACACACTGCGACAACTGTATGTCAGTGGTGAAGGGAGTGACTGTTGATGAAGGTGAATGAGATGTCAGTCAAGTGGGCTGCTTTGTCCTGGTTAGTGTTGAGCTTCTTGAATCTTGCTCCTGCTACACACATTCAGAAGAGTATTTCAACATAATCCTGACTTGTGTCTTTTAGATGGTGGACAAGTTTTAGGAGTGAGTTACTTGTCACAGAATTCCCAGCTTCTGACTTGTTCTTATCACTATCGTAATTATATGACTGCTCTAGGTCATTTTTTGATCAATGAAAACAGCCAGGTTATTGTTCCTGGAGGATTTAGCGATCATAATACCACTGAATGTCAAGAGAGCATGATTAGATTCTCCCTTGTTGGAGATAGTAATTGCCTTGCACTTGCCTAGAATGAATGTTAATTTCCACTTATTACCCAAACCTGGATATTGTCCAAGTCTTGCTTCATATTAACGTGGATGGTTTTAGTATTTGAAGAGTCACAAATAGTGCTGAAAATTCTACAGTCTTCAGCAAACAATCCATATCTAGCCTTGTAAAACCAATGGGATTAATGAAGCAAAGGGATTAATGGGATTAATAAATAAAGATTTTTAGTTCCAAGACACTACATTGAAACTCCCATGTACTGCTGTTCTGGGACTGAGAAGATTGACTTCCAACAAACAAACTTACCTTCCTTTATGTTAGGCATAACTCCAAACCTGCCATCTTCCCAAAAGAAAGTTAAACAATTAAACAAAGTCCAAATCCAGCTTATTCATCCTGGAACCATGTTACAATTTGATTATCTCTGGCTTCTCAGATCCTTCAATGTGTCAAATAACATCAAGTAATGTGTTGTCATGCTGTCTTTGCCATTCTTTCTGGTCAACATGCTAATACTCAATCTCATAAGATTATTAACATAAAACAACTAATATGCACGCTGTAATCATCATTACACAAATATTGTGATGCCATAACTGTGGTCTCAGAAGATTGTCGTTGTTCCCCTTTACTGTTTGCATTCAGTTGTTCCTTGAAAAGAACAATTAGCATAAACGGTCAGAGCAGCTGTGCCTGACAGCCACTAGGATGGTATTTCCATCTAGTTCTTTTGGACTCATATACTCCCAAAAATATAGGAAGAAAATGACACTGAGGCTTATAGTATGAGGAGTCTCATCATAATTCTCCACCTCCTTGATGGATCTTCCCCTGCTTGAGGTAGCACCAATGTCATCATGATGTCACAATACAGCCCCGGCGCCAGCATGGTGATCTCTACACGGTGATTTCCATGTAAGAAATGTAAGCAAAACATCGATGGGGAATTTTGGAAAAGTAACATATTTAATTGAAGAAACTCTTGAGCCTTTACATCTGTTACAATGAAGCATCATTTAAAGCCCTAACACAGTGTGGGAATGGAGGCTTCCCAAAGTGGTCACTGTCATAACTCTAAAGTGATCTCCTTTGTATGTCACTTTACCCAAATGTACATTGCACAATCTAAGTTCTCATGCTAGGTTAGGGGAGTAGTCAATATTGTATTTTGTTCTACCTTGATATTTTGGTTTTGTATTTCCTCAGACTTTCTGTTTTAACCTTTCCTTCTAATTTCTCTGTCGTCTCCCTAGTCATGCTGTCCTCTGTTTATGTATTGTGTGTGCATCTCTTTCCTCACAAATGTATTCATCCATGGTATCTGATTAAGTTTTCATTGGATTCAATAAACCTGGTGAACTGGGACCAGGATAACAATTATCCCGTGGTGCATCAAATAATTTGGGAGTATAGCTAACCTTGCTTAAATCAGTGTCATAATTTCAGCATCTTCATCACACATTTTTCATGAATGCAGAAAGCACAATCTTTGGAAAGAGTAGGGAGCTACAAAAACATCAACTTTTAAAAGGCTTCTGCTCTATTTCTACCCAATTTTTTGCTTTGGTGTAGAAGACTGGCAAAGATAAATAAAAGTATCTCTACATTATAAAGTCCAAAATATAGTCCCATTCCCTTATCAGAGAGAGTTGACTGGTAGTGGTTTAACCAAGGGTTCACCACAGGCAAGGGGAGAGATTGGGAAGGCGAGTCCTTTATGGAAACCTTAGCTGATGTGGGAATTGAACGCATGCTCTTGAGTTCTCTACATTACAAACTAACTAATTAAGCTAATTGATCCTTACAATAACCATAGCTTTGCTGTGGAACTCTCCTCTAGCCATAACTGCACACAATGAGGAGGTTGTGAGTACATTAACAATGTTCTCATAATCTATGAAAGCAGAAATGGAGCTCTCTGCAGCATGATTCCGCAAGTTACATTTATACATGTGATATGCATGCTGTAATCATCATTACACAAATATTGTAATGCCTTAACATAAGAATGTATAAAGTACCAGTACAATTTCTTGCATCTATGATGCCTGCATTTTCCTATCCATAATGTTTCAGATTTAAATTTGTGACTGATGCTGAGCAATATGTCTCATGCATATTGTAGCAATCATACTACCATCAGAAACTATTTGTTATTTGTAAAGTGTGGTATTTTATCAAATAATGTGCACTGTAGGTGTGTATTAGTCAACTGTTAATGTTTTTTAAAATGTTAGAACAATATGCTTTGTCTGTCTTTAAATAATAACAGGAGTGAGATAAACTAAACTGATGGAATCGAGCCAAGAGAATCTGAATGAGAGCTATCTTGTGACTTGTTGCTAGGCCAATAAGAAAATGCTTTTTTCTTAACTACCGCCTGTTCCCCACCAAACTCACTTACTAACTTGAAACACCCTGAGCATCAGTAGGACAATATTCAACTAACTATTACAATTTGTGTGTGTCTATTTCATACATGTATCATGGTAACACAGATTCTTTTTCTATACATATAGGGATCACCTAACATGAATATTATCTCAAAAGAATGCTTCATATAAAGCTGTAGCTCAAATGTATTCTTCTTGGAGAAATTGTACCAAATAATGAGGAAGAAACTGATGAAGGACACAATATATAAAGTCAGAGTGACCAGAAGCGGAAGAGCAGCAGGAACAGGGACACTCTAAATTAAATTGTTCCTCTGATCCTGTGGAACTTCAGGCAGTATCTTGACAATCTTCACGTCAGAGCCATGCAGGATACTTTTCAGAACTACTATTTTATCAGAAATGCAAATATGTTTGACAAACCTGCAAATCACCACAGCACCAGGAATAAATGTACCCATTAGGTAGTTTCCAACGAGGTAATTGGGTTAAAATCCTGGAGTCCCCTCAACTGCATTGTGTACCTACAGCACATGGACTGCAGCAGTTCAAGAAGATAGCTTAGCACCACCTTTTCAAGGACAACTAAGGACAGGCAATAAATGCTGGCCAGCCAGCAACACAAGAGAATCAAACAAAAGGACAGGATGGAAAAGCAGCTAACTGGGACTGTAACTTATAGAAAATTCTTACCTTTGACATTAGATTGAGGGCTTGCCTCAAGAGAACCTTAACACGCCTAAGTAGCAAAACGTTAGGTCCCACATAAATCCATGGCTTTTGGGAAGGAACATTCAGGAAAGTAGATTTTAGAATATTAAGGACAATGTGGTCCCTCAGACCACAAAGAAAGGTCAAATAGCAAACAGGCAAATTAGATAAATGTCTAAAACCAAATTTGTCTGAATAAGGGACCAAACTGCTCACAAGACTCCAGATGTGGTCTCCCCAGCACTTTGCACAGTTGCAGTAAGACTTCCCTACTCTTAAAAAGCAACCTCCTTGAAGTAAGGGCCAACATTCTGTTAGTCTTCCTTAATGCCTGCTTCACCTGTGTACCAGCTTTCTGTGCTGCATGCACAAGTACCTCCAAGTCCCTTTGTGTTATTGATGTATTGATGTTACTGGTTCTAATGTACTTTTGGTTTCTCATGAGATATGAAATTAAAATCTTTCAAATTTTGTAGTAAAGTAAAACAGCTGATGTTTCATGATAATGGTCCTGGTAAAACTGTCACACAATGCAACAATACCTAATACAGCACACAGGAAAGGTAAAGCTCTGTGAAAAACACAAGAAATTTAATTGGCTGCACTATAATAAACAACTAATCCAAAAATTAAATTTTCAAAACTCTTAGAACAAATTGTTTTACATGGGTACTCAATGCTGAAATATGAGTGAACAATGAAGAAGTTGTCTGATTTTAATGTGAACCCAATACAATTAGCTAGAATTAAATGGTCATTTACAATATAAAAGAATTTAACTTGTGAAATGTCTTGAAAAGGAGATTATAGAAAGTTTCTCTCTACCTCTGCTGCAATGAGTTCCAAAATATTGCTCTAACTTCATAATTTGTTATATTGTATCATTTAGTAGGCAGTTTATTCCTATTTCTGGATCAGTGGTGCTGGAAGAGCACAGCAATTCAGGCAGCATCCGAAGACAGGCAAAATCGACGTTTCGGGCAAAAGCCCTTCATCAGGAATAAAGGCAGAGAGCCTGAAGCGTGGAGAGATAAGCTAGAGGAGGGTGGGGGTGGGGAGAGAGTGGCATAGAGTACAATAGGTCAGTGGGGAAGGAGATGAAGGTGATAGGTCAGGGAGGAGAGGGTGGAGTGGATAGGTGGAAAAGGAGCGGGGCAGGTCGGACAAGTCCGGACAGGTCAAGGGGACAGTGCGGAGCTGCAAGTTTGAAACTAGGATGAGGTGGGGGAAGGGGAAATGAGGAAACTGTTAAAATCCACATTGATGCCCTGGGGTTGAAGTGTTCCGAGGCGGAAGATGAGGCGTTCTTCCTCCAGGCATCTGGTGGTGAGGGAGCAGCGGTGGAGGAGGCCCAGCACCTCCATATCCTCGGCAGAGTGGGAGGGGGAGTTGAAATGTTGAGCCACGGGGCGATGCAGGTTTTACAGTTCCTGCGGTGGCAGGGGAAAGTGCCAGGATAGGAGGGTGGGTGAAGGGCTTTTGCCCGAAACGTCGATTATGCCTGTCTTCGGATGCTGCCTGAATTGCTGTGCTCTTCCAGCACCACTGATCCAGAATCTGGTTTCCAGCATCTGCAGTCATTGTTTTTACCTAGTTTATTCCTATGGCTTATGACTTCTGAATTTCCATTAAAATAATCATTTTATGAGATGGACTTTCAAAAGTCATTACCAATACTTACCCATATTGGTATGTGATGTCCAAATTATTTGCACGCATCTTTCTGCATAATCTGGGCGGAATCCAATGAAATAGCTTTAAAGACTGTAAAATATGTAAAGGTGAGCAACTTCCTTCTCCCAAAGCAGTTCTAGCCCTGCTCACAAATTGGCTCCCATTCAGAATGGTGAACCCCTCCCAACTGTCCCATTCAATGGTCGTCATCACATTAGATACTCAGGCACATAGCCACCTGAGATAATGTAAATCCGGTATTAATCATCTGCACCTACAGTGACCAGCAGTCAATTGACTAATTTAGCTTAAATTCATGTACAGGAGAAGACCATATACCTGTGTGACTTTAATGGACTGCTAATCACAGGTCTCATTTTACCAGGTCAGTAAAAATAGTAAAGCATCATTTGGATTTGGTAAGAGATGCTGTTAAATAAATCTACACGTTGGGAAGTTGAACTGTAAAAAGGTACATTGTTGGGCAAAGGCTGAGCTTAATTAAATAATGTTCAGCATAGAATATGATTTTGATAGAGGCCAATAACAAAAAGACCTTTTAAGACAGGAACCTAAAAAATGCAGTTTTCAGATCAATATACAATAACTGCGGTATTCTTGGTCCCAGTGTGAAGAAACTCTTTTACAGCCATTTACAGCCTAACTTCTAATTAATTTTGGAGATCTGCCAGATCCAGTGGTTTATAAACCTCGCATTCATGTTTGTATATTCCATGTAGAAGAAGGAGGCTGTCACCTGTCTACCATCCTGAACTGATACCACCAGCAATGAAGATTACATAGCCACTGGAAATAAAACTCAATTATTTGGTCTTATCCATAAATTTCCAACAGTGGCCAGCACTTTGAATGATTTCAGGGAACTGATATTGAATTTGGAAAGACATCTATACATAGTGGTAATAAATTTACTGTCCAGGTTGTTCTGTTATAACGTAATTAGCAAATTGTGGATATAGTTCTTATAGTGTGAACTCTTAAACCGAGTGTTGGCTGTAACACGATTACAGTGCCAACACTTTAAGCGGTGTTTCTAAAGTGTGATTTTTCTATAATAGGGGTTGCACAAGAATGCAATCATTGTGTTATGGAAGAACTGACTGTACTTACTAATGCCAATCAAATGTGAATGTGCTGATGCCTCAAACATCTTATTGTTCTAATTTTCATTTGCGTATTAACATAATAAATATATTTTGTAATGGATTCATCTCTTTCTGTCATCAACTCGATTATTGCAGCCAATTTATTCTTTTCCCTTTAACTGCTTGAGAACACACTTATGGTTTTCAACACTTTGGGAAAATAGAGTTGAAATAAAGTCCAGACCTTGTAAGGAGAAACTTACAAGAGATTTATATCACATTTATATCTCATACTTAGATTACTTAGAGATTTTAGGAAGGCTGATGGAATGTCAGTCTTTCTTGCAAGTGGATTTGAGTACAGGAATAGTGAAGTGCACCTGGTGTACTGTGTGCAGTTTTGCTCTTCTTCTCTAAGGAGAGATATTACTTCCATAAAGGAAATGCAACAAATTTTCATTGGATTTGTTCCCAGGATAGTGAAACTGTCCAGTAAAGAGAGATTGGTCCTGAATTCTTTATAATTTTGAAGATTAAGAGATGATCTCATTGAAACTTTATATTTATAAAATATGTATCAGGGATTGACAGGGTAGATACAGGTTGTGTGTTTCCACTGGTTGGGGAATCTAGAATCATGGGTCACAATTGGAAAATAAGGAAGATGCCTTTTAGGTCCAAGATTGGGAGATTTTGTTTTACTCAGAGCCTTTGGAATTCTCTACCTTAGAGAGTATAGAATCACAGTCTCTGAGTATATTTTGTGAAGAGATTGATAGATTACAAATGGTGCACAGGGCTATAGAGATGTGATGGGTAATGTAGGGTTATGGTTTGCAATCTGTTATTTTCTGATCTTTAAGCAGTTCAAATCACTCCCAGACCCTTGGTTCTGGACACTAGACTTATTTAGCGAATGTGAAATGAAGGGGCTGTAGATAGATGTTTCAGGGCAAAAGAGTTTCTATTTATTTAAAATACAAAATATAATACAATTAAAAAAAGCAATAATCCAAGAAATTGAGACAATCAATAATATAGCAGAACAGTAGTACTGTAAATACACTATCAACTAGAATAAGACTATTAAAACCCCATCCTATTGACATAATTTCAGACTCTTTAATCAAAATTCCTACCCTTAGGGTCCAAATGCACTGTCATCACCCTCTTCCCCTCGTTGCTTGCTAAGTCAGAACTTTGGGTCTTGGGAGTTTATACTCACCACTCAGAAAGGCAGCTTTGAAATACGCCTGGCTTTAAGAGGTGTATTTTGTCCTTTTTTTAATGAAGAATGGTTGAGACAGAGATATCAAGCAGTCTGCTCAAAGCCAATAAAGTTAACAACTTGTGAAGCGTTGGTGTTCTTTTTAAAGTTGGATAATAGAAGCAGCTTGAATGGGTGGGGTCAAGCTGCCACAGAATCAATCATTTTAGTTTTAGCTTTCTACAGTTGCTGGGATCTTGAAGCTAAATGTGGAAGCTCTTATCCCTTTCTCTGTTACATTTAAAAGCTGGAGTTCGCTTCCTGCTGCCAGAATTGCATGCGAGACAACCTATTTTACTGAATTTGCCTTTGCAATCAAAAACAAACACAAAAATTGCTGGAAAAGCTCAGCAGGTTTCACAGCATCTATGGAGAGAAATCAGAAGTAATGTTCTGAGTCCAGTGACCCTTCCTCAAAACTGATGAGAGCTCGGAAAAAGATTTTTTTATGCAGAGGATAGGGTGGGGGGAGGGGGTAAGGAGTAAACAATAGATGGAGGTGGAGCCCAAAGAGAGAGAAGAGCAGTTGGACAAAGGAATGGATAGTTACCAGGCGAGAAGGGTGAATAGCTGTTGATAGGAACTGTTGGCAGCTAACAATGGATTGCTGTGTCCACCTAGTCCAACATCGGTATCTCCACATCATTGTTGTGTAATAGCAGACTATCTGAAAACAAGGCCTATTGTGTGGTGGGTTGGGGTAAGGACATGGGAGCGCTCATGTCTGAAAACTGTCAAACTCAATATTGAGTCCAGAAGGTTGTAGAATTTCCAAGCAGAAAATAAGATGTTTTCTTCCAGCTTGCACTGAGCACTGGAACAAGCCTCCGACATAGATGTTGGGAACAAGGTGGTGTATCAAAGTGGCAGGCAACTAGCAGCTCAGGGTGATTTTTGCCGACAGAATGTCGGTATTCTGTGAAGCGGTCACCTAGTCTATGCTTTGTTTCACCAATGTAGATGAGACCATATTGAGAGCAGCGAATGCAGTAAACTAGATTGGGTGAAGTGCAAGTAAAACACTGCTTCAACTGGATGGTGTGATTAGGCCCTTGAATACTGAGGAGGGAGGAAATAAGGAGATTAAAGTAAAGGGTAAGGAGATAAATCTGATTGTTATCCATTCCTTTGTCTGTCCAATTCTTCTTCTCTCTCTTTGGTCTCTATCTCTACCTATTGTTTACTCTTTAACCTCTCTCCCAAACCAAGCTTCTGCATAAAAGCCAGCTTTTTTCTGAGCTGCCATCAGTTCTGAGGAAGGGTCACTGGACCTGAAACGTTAACTCTGATTTCTCTCCACAGATGCTGCCAGACCTGTTGAGCCTTTCCAGCAATCTTTGCTTTTGACCACATAAACATACTTTTGGCAAAGGCAAATTCAGTAAAATAGATTGTCTCATATGCAACTCTGGCACAATTTTGGTCCCCATTATTTGAGGAAAGATATAGTTGCATTGGAGGGAGTTCAGAGGAGGTTCACTAGATTGATCCCAAAGATATAGGGTTTGTCGTATGAAGAGAGATTGAACAGTTTAGGCCTATACTCTTTGGAATTTAGAAAAATGAAGGGAGACTAAATTAAGGTATTCAAGATGATAAAAGGTATAGATAAAATAGATGTGGAGCAGATGCTTCCTCTTGGGCATTCTAGGACAAGAGGTCATGGTCTTAGAACAAGGGGTAGCAAATTTAAAACAGATTTGAGGAGAAACTACTTCTCCCAAAGTGTTATGATTCTGTGGAATTCGCTACCCCAAAGTGCAATGGATGCTGGAACAGTAAGTAAATTTAAGGAGTAGTTAGACAGATTTTTAATTGGGAATGGGTTGAAGAGTTATGGGAAGAAGGCAGGAAAATAGATGTGAAGAATGTATCAGTCATGATTGAATGGCAGGAAAGACAAAAGAAACTGCAGATGCTGGAATCCAAAGTAGATAAACAGGAGGCTGGAAGAACGCAGTGAGCCAGGCAGTATCAAGAGGTGGAGAAGTCAATGTTTTGGGTGTAACCCTTCTCCTGAAGAAGGACTACACCTGAAACACTGATTTCTCCACCTCCTGATGTTGCCTGGTTTGCTGTGTTCTTCCACCTCCATGATTGAATGGTGGAGCAGGCTGATGGGCTAAATGGTCTAATTCTGCTCCTATAACTTATGAACTTATCAGTCCTGAGGAATGGTCACTGGACCTAAAATGTTAACTCTGATTTCTCTGCACAGTTGCTGCTAGATCTGCTGAGCTTTTCCAACAATTTTTGTTTTTGTTTCTGATTTCGATCACCTGCACTTCTTTTGGCTTTTAATGTGTTTATGGGAAGTTACTATATTGGAACAGCTAATTTGTAGTAGTTAATATCTATTATTTTGTCAGCCATTTCAATAAAGTTACAATTAAGCCAGTTCTTTCCTTTTATTTTTACTTAGTCTGTATTTTAACTGTTGTGTAAAAATAAAGTGTGTTTAGCTGAAAGTCAATTAGTTTGACCAACCAAATTGCATCTGGAATGTGGCACCTTTAGCTTACCTTTAAAATAAGAAAAGGTTAGGATCTAGGCTATCTTCTTCATATGTTTTGAGGGGGATTGGTCTGGTCCATATCAAATCCCCATTTATTTTTTCAGTATTAAGGCCTTACTAGTTTGCAGATTAGTACTACATTTCCCAGATTTTAGTTTTGTTTCTTTATGTTGGAATTAGGAAAGAAAATAATGTTTATATTAGGATTTCCTTTCAGCTGGAATTAAGCCATGGCGAGCATGAGTTCTAAAACCTACATCACCAGCTAACTAATACAGAGACAATGGAAGATTGCATTGAGGCGAACAACAGGAATGAATAGTTACACAACAATAGGGAGTGTTGCTGAACAAAGAGACCTTGGAGTGCAGGTTCATAGCTCCCTGAAAGTGGAGTCGCAGGTAGATAGGATAGTGAAGAAGGCGTTTGGTATGCTTTCCTTTATTGGTCAGAGTATTGAGTACAGGAGTTGCGAGGTCATGTTGCGGCTGTACAGGACATTGGTTAAGCCACTGTTGAAATATTGCGTGCAATTCTGGTCTCCTTCCTATCGGAAAGATGTTGTGAAACTTGAAAGGGTTCAGAAAAGACTTACAAGGATGTTGCCAGGGTTGGAGGATTTGAGATATAGGGAGAGGCTGAACAGGCTGGGTCTGTTTTCCCTGCAGTGTCGGAGGTGACCTTATAGAGGTTTACAAAATTATGAGGGGCATGGATAGGATAAATAGACAAAGTCTTTTCCCTGGGGTTGGGGAGTCCAGAACTAGAGGGCATAGGTTTAGGGTGAGAGGGGAAAGATATAAAAGAGACCTAAAGGGCAACTTTTTCACGCAGAGGGTGGTACGTGTATGGAATGAGCTGCCAGAGGATGTGGTGGAGGCTGGTACAATTGCAACATTTAAGAGGCATTTGGATGGGTATATGAAAAGGAAGGGTTTGGAGGGATATGGGCCGGGTGCTGGCAGGTGGGACTAGATTGGGTTGGGATATCCGGTCGGCATGGACGGGTTGGACCCAAGGGTCTGTGCATCTCTATGACTCTATGACTATATGCTCAATCTGTGTCATTCTATGAGTTGGTGGGAGGTGACAGTAGGAAAATATGATTAGATTCAAAACCAGATAGCATGCAGTGATTAATACATTTCAAATTATACAGTATTATTTAAAGCATTAATTAACAAATTATTAACTGCTTATGAGAGATTTCTGTAACCTAATTAATACATTTAATTTTATACAATTGGAATGAGGGTAGCATGGTGGCTTGGTGGTTAGCATTGCTGCCTGACAGCGCAAGGGACCCAGATTCAATTCCAGCCTCAGTTAACTGTTTGTGTGGAGTTTGTATATTCTCCCTGTGCCTGCGTGGGTCCCCTCCAGGTACTCTGGTTTCCTTCCAAAGATGTGCAGGTTTGGTGGATTGGCCATGCTAAATTGACCACAGTATCCAGGGAGGTGTGGGCTAGCCATAGGAAATGCAGGGATAGGGTGGTCGGGGTGAGTTTGAGTGGGATGCTTCTCGGAGAGTTGGTGTGGACCTGTTGGGCTGAATGGCCTGTTTCCATCCTATAGAGATTCTTTGATTCAATGAAATAATTTATGGAATAGTGGAATTTATCGCAGACTGAAAATGATTAAGGTCAGATAAAATTATGAGAATATACATATAAAACGGTCCATCATGTATTAAAGGACCATAATTCAATACCATGCAGGACAAAGCAGTCCACTTGATCAGCATCTCATCCACCACTTTCTACAGTCACTGCCTTCACTACCTCTGCACTATGACAATATATTTTCTAATCAACTTGTTCACTAATGTCATTTCATACCTCAAGAGCAGGTGTGATTTGAACCCAGGCTCCAGGTTCAAAAAGCAGGGATACTATCAGTGTACCACAGGAGCCACACAATGCTAACAGTATATACAAGAATAGAATTCACCTGTGTGACTTCAGTACAATGGTAGTCACGGGTCTCATCTACCAAGGTCAATTAGCATAAGTGAAAAAGCATAAATTTGGATTCTAAACTGTGCTATTAGACAAATCACCATATTGGGAAGTTGAATCTGCAAGATGTAAAGCAACAGCTTACAAAGGCTTCTTCGATAGTACTTTCCAAACCACAACGCTGACCACTTAGAAGCACATAGGCAGTAGATGAGACAGGACCAACACTACCTAAATGTTCTCCAAGCCCACACCATCATTACTTTGAACCATATTGCCATTCATTCATTGTTACTCGGTCTAAATCCTGGAACTCCCTTCCTAATTGCATTGTGGGTGTACATCCTCCCCCCCTCCCACCCCGCCCCCTCCCCCCCCCACCCCGCCACCACC
>NC_057737.1:25474930-25513690 GCF_004010195.1 Chiloscyllium plagiosum | reverse complement strand
CACCACCACACACACCAAACCACCACCACTACCATTCACTATGGACTGCAGTGGTTCAATAAACATCTCACCACCACATTCTCAAGTCTATAAGTATTGGTCTAGCTAGCAACATCCACATCCCACGAATAATGAAAAAAAACTAAGCTTGTAATGACATTGTGAACAATCTGGAATTATGAAAGGCATATTAACATACAGTATTTTATAAATCCCTGACTAGTGATGACAAACATTTTTTTCCAAGTTATGCCTCTACTGATGCAGGTTGCTCTTTGATATTTTACACAAGTTGTTCACCAGCTTATACAAAGACTGCCTGCTAGGGGGAGAGCCATTTGCCCATGAGGATATTCTAGTAAAACTCATTCGTATCTTCGTCTAATGTTTAGACATGTAAAATCAATGGCGACTACAATTGAATGGCTCATTTCTTTGTTATTTCCCTCATTGCCACTGAATGCTAAGACCAATCACCTTTTACAGCCAATATATAAATCAAATCTCAGAAAGTACTGTCATGTTTGGTTTCCTGCAGAACCATCCACTGCTTGAGGCATCATATGGACTTTAAGTATAAAGTACAGTATTTAAAACAAAAAGCATTCTGATCAAAGGAATTAAGCATTCTGCTAACTTTCATATATGCTTTGGATTATTTTGTCAGCTACCAGAACAAACAATGTGCAATCAACGAGCAAAAATAACCTGAAAACTCTTAATTGCCTCTTTACAAAGCCAAAGCTAAACAAAATAAAAAAAAATTAGATTAATATGAGGATTCTCAGTGACACCTATTATAAAAATGGATATGGAAATGGTTACTTATTTTATTCATGGGATGTGGGCATTTCTGGAATGTCAGGCCCATACCGAATTGCCCAAGGTCAGTTTGGAGTCAACTATTTGGCTGTGGGTGTAGTTATTTGTAGGCCAGACTGGGGAAGGACAACAGATTTCTTACCCTAAAGAATGTTAGGGAAGAGAGAGGTTCTTACAACAATTGACAGTACTTACATGATCATCACATGACTGGCTTTTTATTCCAGATTTCTATTCAATCTAATTCCATCATTGCCGTGATGGGATTCAAAAATGGGACTAGTTTTGTTTGGGATTATGTTTGGCCTGGACTGGTTGGATTGAAAGATCTGTTTCTGTGCTGCATGACTCTATGAGTCTGTGACTTTGCCCTCAGAACGTTAGCCTGGGGTTTGGGATTGCTAGTCCAGTGATACTACCACTACAACGTGGCATCCCCTCTGAGTAAAGTGGGAGCTCTGTCAGCTCTGATGCTTAACACAGGATGGAGTATCATGCAGTTTTGGACAGTGAAGCAATCCAGGCAGGCAGCAACTGGAATCTGACTCACCCTTCTCATGAAAACCTGTCTTTACCTACCTCGTGTTAATAATAATTAATATGTCTAATAGTTAATGTAACCTGTTTATAGTTTCTGAGTTGTAATAACCTGATTTATTTTATGTAAGACAAGGACCTGTTCTGTGAGATTTATTTGTGGTTCATCCTTCACCACTGACTACTTAAAAAATTCCTAGACTAGTATAAATAGGATTAGTGACAACATTATCTCCCAGCCATAAATGTTTGGTATCTAGCCTTCCTATCACTCTTATAACGACAATCAGTTTTCAGTGCTTATTTCAACCATGCTGTTCTTTAGCAGTTATTTGTGCTTAACTCCTAAAGCATTAAAAGACTATTTTTTGCAAATACAATAACTTAAATCAGTATCCTGTGACACAACCAAGGTAATGAAATTGAATATGACCTCGAATTCTGATGCTGTTTCAGTTTCCATTACAGCCTGTGTTTTAAAGCAACTTATTAGAGTATATTGAACTTTAAAACCCTCAAGTGATTTATTTGAGAAACAGATAGCAAACTCAGCCAGATTTTTAGCTCTGTGAACAAAATTGTATTGATGTGCACATCCAGAAGGCAAAGTGCTGAACTTTCTATGCATATGGCTAATATAAACAAATTTACCAAGCACTGGAGAATTATCAAAACTTTTAGGAAAGCAGACATTATAGAAAACAGAAAGAGAAAATAACAGTTTGGCAAATTTGCCTGAAAATACTCAGGGTAATTTCTTTCTTTATATCTGTGGTTACATAAGCTTGCAGCCCTTGAGGAGTTGTCTGGATTGGAAACAGAATGTGCTTATTATGCTGTTATTTCATGTTCTGGCTCAGGCTGCCTTTATGCATCTGAAAGCAGAACATTCAAGTAAAGATAAAAACATTGATGATACTTAGAAGCACATGGTTGTTTTCTAAACCTGTCAACAGACAGCGCCTAAATAAGTTGAAAAGTTGGGCATGTACTATACCATACCCTAAACAGACCCCACGTTGAACTCTTTTGCAATTCGAAGCCTTGAAGTTTGTTGAAATCATTTGAGAGGGAGAAGACATGATTCCTCTTTTGTTCTTTATTTGATTTCTGCTGTCTACATTGCAAAATTAAGTCGTAACCTATTTTTCCTAAGTTAATGATTTGAACCGGATGTGACTCTAAATGTTTTAATGAGAGTAATAATATAAATCTTCAGTGAATTTAATTAATTGTTTGCTTACTGATATCAAAGTGGACTAAAATTCCATGTCTGGAACATAATTTGGCTATACTCCATAATTTCACACTAGTTCATAACCAGTATCTGCAAGGAAGATTCAAAATGTAGGGTTAGTGTTAGACTGTACAAATGCTAACAATGACAATGGCAGGCATTGTTTATTCTAAAGTGTCCAATGTTGCTTGAAAATGAGGACAGAATTTTGCACCCTGAATTTGCATGACTCTCCTCACCCATCATCTTGAAAAGATGCTGCCTCCACTACAAGTTTTTGGAAATTGGGTAAGCAACTTAAGAGAAAAATAATCTGCAAAACTACAGAAATAAAGGGTGGAGGGAGGGAGCAGTTGAATCACCTTTCAGACAGTTGGCATGGTCGTGAAAGGCCTATTGGCCTAGTTCCATCTTGGAATCATTCTACGTTTTACATGTAAGCTGGCAATTACATTGTAAGGGCAATGGAGTAACTGGAAAGCTGACAAATAATGGAACCAACAATCTCTCTCTTTAACCAATCAGGCTTAAGGTTTGAGAAAAAAAAAGACAAGGAGAGTGAATTAGAGTGAGTGAATTATAACCAAATCAGGTCCACAAAGTGAAATAAAGGAGGGGCAAGTACAATTAGATTAACTGGGAAATAGCAAAGGCAGAAAAAGTTAAACTACAAAATTTTAAATCTCGTAAAATATTTGTTAAAGAAATGCAACTGCTTTCTCATCTGGAAATTGCAGGTATTTGAATCTTGACGTTAAAAGAGTATTTATGTTGGAAGTACAAGCCTTAATCTTGGATGAACTTAATTTTTATTTACTGGGCAGAAGTTTCTTGAAACATATAAGGAGATTGATACTGACTTGCCAATTTCATGAGGCTAAATGGAAAATGATGCAAATTGTTCAGCAATCTGTGGCAGTTCAATGGACAGGCTATTTCCTCGCCATTTTACTGAATTATTTAACAGAATCATGGAAACAGTTTGGTAAAAGTCTCCTTAACAAATTCAGGCCCAATGTCACTTTGATTAACCTGAGACTGTACAAATTGTTTATTCTAGACTCATAGAGTCATACAGCATGGAAACAGACTCTTTGATCCAACTCATCCATGCTGACAAGGTTTCCCAAACTAAAATAGACCCATTTGCCTAAATTTGATCCATATCCCTCTAAATCTTTGCTATACATGTCCCTGTCCAAATGTCTTTTAAATCATAGAATCATAGAGTCCCTACAGTATGGAAACAGGCCATTTGGCCTAACAAATCCACATCTGCCCTCCAAAGAGTAACCCACCCAGACCCCTTCCCCTACTCTATTACTACATTTACCCCTAACTAATGCACATAATCCACACACCCCTGAACACAATGGCAATTTAGCATGGCCAACTCACCTAACCTGCACATCTTTTGGATTCTGGGAGGAAACCGGAGCGCCCGGAGGAAACCCACGCAGACATGAGGAGGATGTGCGAACTCCACACAGACATTTTCCCAAGGCTGGAATCAATCCCAGTCCTGGTGCTGTGATGCAGCAGTGCTAACCACTAAGCCTCTGTGCCGCCCAAAGTTTAAATGTTGTAACTGTACTTGTATCAACCATTTCCTCTGGCAGCTTGTTCCATATACAACCACTCTATGTGTGAAAACATTGCGCCTTAGGTCCCTTTTAAATCTTTCCCTTCTTGCCTTAAACCTATGCCCTTTAGTTTTGGAATTCTCTACCCTCAGGAAAAGACCTTGGTTATTCCCCTTATCTATGCCCCTCATGGTTTTATAAACCTGTAGAAGGTCATCCCTCAACTGTCTACACATCAGGGAAAGAAGTCCCAGCCTGTTCAGCCACTCCTTATAAGTCAAACTCTTCAGTCTCAGTAACATGCTTGTAAATCTTTTCTGTACTCATTCTAATTTAATAAATCCTTCCTATAGCAGGATGACCAGAATTGTACACAGTATCCCAAAGTGGTCCCATCAATGTCCTATACAGGCTCAACATGACCTCCTAATTTCTATGCTCAATGCTCTGTCCAATGAAGGGAAGCATGCCAAATATCTTCTTCATTATCCTGTCTGCCTGTGACATCACTTCCAAGCAACTATGTACCTGAACCCCGAGATATCTTATTTCAACAACACCCCCCAGGACCTTGGCTGCATAAGTCCTGCCCTGGTTTGTCTTACCAAAATGCAATATCTCACATTTATTTAAATTCCATCTGCCACCCTTGACTTACAGGCCCAGTTGATCAAGATCCCTTTGTACTCTTAGATAACCTTCACTGTTTACTAGACCACCAATTTTGGTGTCATATGCAAACTTACTAACCATGCTTCCTATATTTTCATTCAAATCATTTATACAAATGACAAACAACGGTGGACAAAGCACCAATCTATGTGGCACACTGCTGGTCACAGGCCTCCAGTCTGAAAAATAACCCTGCACCACCATCAGCCTGTCTCCTATCATCAAGCCAATTTTGTATCCAATTGCAAGATCTCCCTGAATCCCATGTGATCTAACTTTACTAATCAGTCTACAATGCAAATCATTATTAAAGACTTAACTAAAGTCCAAGTAAATAACATCTACTGCTCTTATCTATCTTTTTGGTCACTTGCTCAAAAAACTCAATCAGGTCGGTGAGACACTATTTTCCAGGCACAAAGCCATGCTGACTATCCCTAATCAGTCCTTCTTTTTCCAAATGCACATAGATCCTGTCTCTCAGAGTTCTCTCCAACAATGTATCCACCCTGACATTAGCCTCAACGGCCTATTAGAGTCATAGAGATGTACAGCATGGAAACAGACCCTTCGGTCCAACCCGTCCATGCCGACCTGATATTCCAACCCAATCTAGTCTCACCTGCCAGCACGCAGCCCATATTCCTCCAAACCCTTCCTATTCATATACCCATCCAAATACCTCTTAAATGTTGCAATTGTACCAGCCTCCATCACATCGTCTGGCAGCTCATTCCATACACATACCATCCTCTGCGTGAAAAAGTTGCCCCTTAGGTCTCTTTTATATCTTTCCCCTCTCACCTTAAACCTATGCCCTCTAGTTCTGGACTCCCCGACCCCAGGGAAAAGACTTTGCCTATTTATTCTATCCACGCCCCTCATAATTATGTAAACCTCTATAAGGTCACCCCTCAGCCTCCAACACTCCAGGGAAAACAGCCCCAGCCTGTTCAGCCTCAACCCTGGCAACATCCTTGTAAATCTTTTCTGAACCCTTTCACGTTTCACAACATTGTTTTAATATGAAAGAGTCAGAATTGCACGCAATATTCCAACAGTGGCCTAACCAATGTCCTGTACAGCCGCAACATGATCTCCCAACTCCTGTACTCAATACTCTGACCAATGAAGGAAAGCATACCAAACACCTTCTTCACTATTCTATTTACCTGCGACTCCACTTTCAGGGAGCTATGAACCTGCACTCCAAGGTCACTTTGTTCAGCAACACTCTCTAGGACCTTACCATTAAGTGTATAAGTCCTGCTAAGGTTTGCTTTCCCAAAATGCAGCACCTCGCATTTATCTGAATTAAACTCCATCTGCCACTTCTCAGCCCATTGGCCCAGATGGTCAAGATCCTGTTGTAATCTGAGGTAACCCTCTCACCCATCTCCTGTGGTTCCATACACAGACGTCTCATGTGTATTTTACTTGAATTCTGCGCTTCATATTAATTGGCCATCAACAGTAAAGAAATCTTGGTGTGAGTGTTTTACTAAGACAACATCAGGAATCCCTGTGGACCTCTCTCATCCTCAGGCTGACTGTAAAAAGCTTCTGCCTGCATCCTCTGTCTGTGTGTGATATGCGTGAGCTTGCATCACTGAGAGACATGTTTGTGTGTGTGTGTTCATCTGAATGATATTTTTGTGAGAGATTATACATCTGGGTGAGGTATACACACTTAAACAGACATCTCTGAGTGACATGTGTTGAGTGTGTACATTTAAAGGATATGTATTTGTTTGAGTGAGTGTACATCTCTGAGTGACATGAGTTTGTGTGTGTGATGTGAGTTTGTGTGGGATTGTATATCCAAGTGTGTTTGTACATTAGAGTAATAGTGATAGCGATTGAAATCATTCTTTACTTATTAACTTCCTTTTGTTCTATTCAATGAACTTATATATCTGTTTAAAAATAGGTGATATTTACATATTTCAATGCAGCAATGCAAAAGAGTGATACAGTACAATTGCTAACTCAGGATTCGAACAAAATTGATGTTTTGACAAGGTTGACACTTTGAATGGAACTCTTAACTATCCAAAATTTTTTATTGCACCTAAAGTATTTATATAGAGTGTTATTTTTCCAGAAGTATTTGCATACGTTAGTAGTGATAACCAAATCTTGGGTTCATGTACTGTGGGAATTTTTGTACTATATTTTAATCATTTTTGATTTAGAGCTGTGGGTTGATCTTCAGCAGTTGCTTGAAAAAAGAAAGAACAAACTTATATTTGTTGATGAGACCTGGCTTAGGCGATTGATTGTTGTTAGAACTTAAGAACTAAGAGGGGTAGACAATTCAGCCCCTCAATCCTTCAGCTCCACCATTGATAGGAACACGGCTGATTTCATTGCAGCTTCAACTCCATTTTCCTACCCGCTCTTCACAGCTGTTAAACCCATTACTAATTAAAAATCTGTCTATCTCCTAAAATTTACTCAACATCCTGGTGTCCAATGCACTTTTAGGGTAGCAAATTCCATAGATTCGTGACCGTTCAAGAGAAATAATTTCTCTTCACCCCTATTTTAAAACTGCTAACCTTTATCCTGAAATCATGTCCTCTCATTCTCATTGTTCAAAGAATGCTGTAGACATTTCAGTTCTGGAACCTCAAGTGTTGACTGATGCTTGGATATTAATAAGGGCCCATCAGAAGGCTGCCAGCGCCAATCAGTCTAACAAAGAGAATGTTGAAAAAAATAACAAAGAGAAATCAAATTTTGAATTGGATTTGAGCTGTGATTTTTTGGTTAGAACAGTTTTGGCTGTGAAAGCTGCAGTACAGAGGTTTGCTCCCTGGTTATCCTCCCATTAATAACTTACTGAAAGTGTAGTGAATAGAATCTCAGTCACAGAATTAAATGAATATTCCTTAGAGCCTGCAAGAAGCTATTTGGATTGTCAGAAATCAAACAAGATATAATCCAAGGTGTCAGTGATCCTTTGCATCTTGGAAACTGCTTTTATTTTTCTTTCAGTTTATCCCTTAACTGTGTCTGTCAGAATGGGGGCTAGAATCAAAGAAGATTGTGTTTAAACCCTAGACATTATTAGAATACCTTGTTTAACTTTGCTGTTAAAGCTACAGTATTAATAATAAATAGTTATTTTTTGTTCAAACTATAAACTTGGTACCTGGTATCAATCATTCAAAAAGTCTGGTTAGGAACCATTGGGACAGTTTGAGGGTCATTGAATGGTTTAATTTTACTGTGTTGTGAATTCAGGGATAGGGAGGCTGATTTGATTTGGCTGTCTGTCTCTGTGTAATAACAACTGAGTTCTGCTGCAAGGTGAGTGACGTGTTACAGCATGTTGTTGCCATATGCACCCCATATGTTCTGTGGTTACAATGATCAAACTGTTCTTGGTGTCCTTGGATATTATTGGTTCTGACCATTTTTAATCAGGGAGTCTCTTGACTTGGAAAGAATATATCTTGACAGTCACGGTTTATTTGGCAGATAAACAAAAAGTGAATTTCCTGTAGCTTAATCATGTCCACAGAGCTAGACGGAAATATCTAGGCGCTGCTTTGAAGAATGGGAGGCACTCAGCCTCCTTCAGCAATATCACACGTAAGCACCACAGTTCCACCAACCCCTCTTCCTTATTTAAGTCCAGGTGCTGTGTTTTGCAAAGGAAGAGGGAATACTGTGCTGTAGTCGACATAGCAATAATGATTGCATTTCTCTGCCACATGACACAATTAGAAGTATAAATTAGAATTTCTTAATTTCTATTTGGAAAAAGGTACCAAAACCTTGGGTTGGATTTCACCGATAATGGATAAACAACAGAATTTGCTGTTGGCCCTAAAGAAACTTCTAATAAAGATTTAGTGATTTCAGCATATGGACTTACCCTATCGCAATGACAATTTAAACCTGGCACCAAATCAAGGAAATCTCCATGTGTCCAGCAGCAGTCATCACGCTGAAACGTTCTCACAGATAGCAAGTGTGGAAGTTTATAACAGTAATTCTCTTTTTATTTCAATGTTCAATAGTGAACTAAATAATGATAGATCTAAATTAAAGTTAATTAAAAATGTGGAATTTTATAATAGAGAAATCTGACATTTCACATGTACAATTAGCTTTTTAGAATCAATGAGGATGTTTTGTAGTAATTGTGAATTTATTACTTTATTACACCTAGTTGTAATTATTCTATAAGGTGCAAGCTTTTCAGGGGGTGTTATAGCAAGATCAAGTGTAAAAGTGTAAGTGTCTGTGGATGAATTAATTGTTGAGAGATTGCAATCTAGAAGGACCTTAACGATGTATCCTCTGGAGAAGCACAGTATCACTGAAAACAACTGGATTTTCACTTTTTTCTGTGCATTACGAATGTCTTAAGTTACTACTTCTGATGAGTAATGATGACAAACACAGAGTTGGCTTACAATATTCCTGCAAAATCCAGGCTTTGGCTCGGCAATTGAGGTCAGCAGATGACCCTCATTACTATACATAACCTAAAGTGTCCACTTATGTAATCCAATGGTGGGGACAGGAATGTCCTTTGGAAGCCAAGAAGATTTCCACATGGTATGGTCCTTAACTTGGATCTGCAATGTTCTTTAACATGTAGAGATCACGGTACAATAATTGAAGCCATTTTAGAGAATCTAATCGACAGCATTACTTAGCAATTGTATGTAAACATGGTTTCATATAAATTTGAATGGAAAAATGTCAAGAAGATATATTGTAATTTTTAAATAGATTAGCAGAATTATTTTTTAAAAGTCTTATGAAGTAAATCAGTGAAATAAAATATTCAAAATTCCTGCATAGCAATTTTGAAAGTTGAAAAACCAAGTACTATTTTCTCACTGGGCCAAATTAAAAAAAAATCTGTAAACTGATTCAAGGTTTTTTCCACTGGAAACCACAACCTACAACATTGACAAAAAACCTTCATAAGTGGTGAATTTGCCCACATTCATACTACATCAGGATTTCTGAACTCTATTGTGCGCATATATGCACCCCCAAAATTTGGGTTATAAAGTGTAATAACAGCACATATTAGCAGACCATCATGAGCACAGTAAAACCTGGGCTAATATATTTACGAAGTTCTATTGATAGGAATATAAACCTTTAAAAGCGGTTTCAATTAAGAATCTTTGATACTTGGTTATCTTTGACTGCATGATCCTTTCACTTTATTTCTGTATTCTCAATGAGAAAGTTACTTGAATATCTAAATATTTTGTACAATATTCATGATGGAAGTGTTCCAAGTATAGTTAAGCACGGTGTAATCTTCATTTTCACACTATTTTTCCACAAAGAGAAAGTGAATGTTACTAACATAATTCCACATTATCCCCTTAATTCTACTAATACACAAATATGATATTGCCTATGGAATGACATAGAGTGAACAATTTTGATTACATGGTAGACTGATGCATCTGTCATCCAGATTAATACAGAATCAAAAAAAGCAGAATTGCAATTAGTTTTGCATCTATATATTATTTCTGGTCTGCAGGCTAGTATACATCAATGATGTTCTATGGACATTAAAAATAACAACGGTTTAGAGGTCAGTCTTCTGCATCTCTCTCTCCATCATGGATAAGTGGTTGCTTATCCATGAATAGAGCTTAATACAAATATGAATGGTTAGTTCAGGAACTTTTCTACTCCTTTCTCAAGTCAAAGAAAGCAAAATTGAAGGCTTGCAAGGGATTATTTACATCCTGTAAGGCCCTGAACGAAATGTGCAGCTGTTACGTCCAGTCAACATGGTTGAATGTTGAAAAGAGCAATAATCTTACAAATACATTTTCAAGTGTATTTGTGCAGGAAGTACCAGATGTTATTGAGCTCTTATCTTCTTTAAGGATCACAGATTTTGATGGACTATAATTAAGTGCCAACAAATCTAAGATTATTTATATGATGAAGTCATTCACCCAAGAATGAAAAAACTTTGTTTCATAATTTGTAGAAAATTTACATTCCAAGGTTGCTGTTACATAGAAAATAGAAGCAGGAATAGACCATTCAGCCCTCTGACCCTGTTCCTGCTTTCTCCTCAGAGCCTTCGATCCCTTTATCCCAAGAACAATATCTCTTTCTTGAAAACGTTCTATGTTTTAGCCTCAACTGATTTTTGTGGCAGAGAATTCCATAGGCTCACCAATCTCTGGGGTGGAAATGTTTCTTCTCAGTCCTAAATAGCCTAACTGTATCATTAAATTGTGACCACTGGTTCTGGACTCCTGGGCATCCTTTCTACATTTGTACTGTCTAATCCTGTTAGAATTCTTTAGATTTATATGAGATATTCCACTCCCCCCTTCATTCTTCTAAACTCAAGGGTTTCGTCCTAACCAATCCTATCTCTCTTCATGAGCAGTCCTGCCATCCAAGGAATGAGTCTGGTAAACAATTGTTATATTCCCTCCAAAGCCAGAACATGCTTCCTCAAATAAAGAGACCAAAACTGCACTCAGATCTGTTATCATACCAGATGTATTGTTTCAGTTTATTTAATGTTACAGTTTCCAATATAGAATCAATATGTTTATAAAATGCACAATCATATCTATCTCAATTCTGCACATATGTCCCTATGTAAGCTAGTCGAGAAATTTTTTTTTCATAAACTATCTATAAGTGTGCAAGGTACAAATTTAGTCAGTTTTAAACCAAATTCAGTCAGTTTTAAACCAAATTCATAGTTTATGGAGGTTTAAGTATTGTGGTTTTTGCACTATTTGAAAAGTAAAAATATTAGTTCTGGGTTAAGATAAACACTCATCAGTCATAGCTTATGTCTCACACTGTACAGTATGGAATATAATTGAAAACATGTGTACAGTATCTGAAATTACCATTACTGTGTTGAATCCAAGTACAGTCAATCGAGTTTAAATACCAAAGCCAAGGTAGATCAATCATCAAAACATTTCCTGAACAGAAATGGAGTGTATTGGCTGGATTTTGTTAACTTTCTATCTATTGATTTCCTTTTTCTCCAGCAACCATATCCACCTCCTCCTCCTGCTGAGTTACAGCTTGCTCATCAGGGTCCCCTGGCAAAATGCTGTTGATTGTCTGTAGAAGTTCTTCTATCTGTTCTTCCGTTAATCTTTCTTCACTCTCTTCTACCATCTGGAATATTAAAACAGATAATTTTATATTTGTTCATGAAAATTGTTAAATTTTAATCCATTGCACATAAAATGAGTGAACAAAACATCAATTTATTGTCAAGAGTTTCTACAAGCATTATCTGGCAACAGGAAGTCCCAAAATACATTAATTTGAAAGTTCAATATCTAAAAAAATTAAACTATGTAGAAACAGTTTATTTTCAGTAACTGAAGTATTTCTGAAATGTTAGCAAAGCCAGTTATAATATTTTATAATGATTTTGAGCTATCACAGACTCCTGGATATGGTCACGTAGAAAAGTGTTTGATTCCAAGATCCTCTTGTAAAATCCAGGAGTGGAAATGATTAACGTGATTTTCTGAATTTCCTCTTTCTGCAATTTTCATTGAAACATTACCTCATTCAAGAAAGTATAAGGTAATGCAGTCATTAAAAAAAATGGATAGGGAAAAATTTTGATGTCAGTATCCCACATCTTTATTTTCTAAAATTTCTGCAACTTCCCTGTCACTGTGTTTGTTTATGGAATAAATGTAATGGAGGTGGAAACAGGATAAACACTTGCTCACTTTTCGTTTTATTTGCCTATTTGGCAGCCAAGCAGAAGAGCAGTAGGATTCGTGCTAGGACCTTCTCTAGACCAGACAGTCCATAGGGGATTGGGGCAGGAGGAGAGTCTAAGGCTCAAACCAGAAAAACAAACTTTGTCTTTGTACAGTATTTCCACATTTAAAGAGCAGCAGTAAAATGTCCCGACATTAGCTGCCAGGAAAATCCAGCTTTTATTTAAAGTTTATCTAAATTAAATTTTTGTTTAAAGATTCTGAACGCTTATAACAACAGAGGTCCTAGAGGAGTACAGAATGTACAAGGAGTAAACTTAAGAAAATCAGGAGAACAAAAAGGGGTCATGAAAGAATGATGGCAAGTAAAATAAAGGACAATTCTAATCCATTTTACAAGTACATTCAGGATAAAAGATTACCATGGAAAGATTAGGGCCCATTAACGACCACAGTGATAATTTGCATGTGGAGTCAGAGGATGTAGGTACAGTTCGAAATGAAGACTTGGTTTCAGTGTTCACACATGAGAAGGACAATGTGAATATGGAAATCTGGCAAAAGGACTATGATATACTTAAAGAAATTAGTATAGACAGTGAGGAGGGTCTAAGTGATCTGGTAAGACTTAAAAGTAGATAAATCTCCAGGCTGTTGAGTGAGGCAAGAGAAGAAACAGCAGGGAAATTGGCAATGGCAATAATTTTCAATTCCTCCCTGATTACAGGAGAGGTACCAGAGAACTGGAAGGCAGCCATTATTCAAGGGATAAACCGGGATAAATTACAGGGAAGTTAGTCTAACATCAGTGGCGGGGAAACTATTGAAAGCAATTCTGAGGGTCAGAATTAATCTGCACTTGAAGATGGAGAGATTAATCGAGAACAGTCAGCATGGTTTTGTTAAGGGAGCTCATCTCTGACCAACTTGATTGAATTTTTTGAACCGCTAACCAAGAAGATAGATGAGGGCAATACACTCAATGTAATCTGCTTGGACTTCAGCAAGGCTTTGATAAAGTCCTGCAGGGCGAACTGAGAGCCAAGGTAAGAACCCATGGGATCCAAGGAAATTTGGTTAACTGGATCCAGAATTGGCCGAGTAGCAGGAAGCAGAGGTTGATGATTGGGGGCATTTGTGTAACTAGAAATTGAGTTCCACTAGACTCCTTAAAGATCAGGTGGGCCTTTTCTGCTTGAGGTATATATAAACAATTTAGACTTTAATGTTGGAGGCTTGATCATTAAGTTTGAGGATGATATAAAAATTGGTGGAGTGGTAAATGATGATTAGATTAGATTAGATTCCCCACAGTATAGAAACAGGCCCTTCGACCCAACAAGTCCACACCGACCCTCCGAACCCATCCAGACCCTGTATTTACCCCTGACTAACGCACCTATCACTATCCGCAATTTAGCACGACCAATTCACCTGACCTGCATATCTTTGGACTGAGAGGAGAAACTGGAGCACCTGGAGGAAACTCATGCAGACACGGGGAGAATGTGCAAACTCCACATAGTCACCTGAGGCTGTAATTGAACGTGGGTCCTTGGCGCCGTGAGGCAGCAGTGCTAACCACTGAGTCACTGTGCCGCCCTGAGGAGGATAACTTTAGACTACCAAGGATGTGGATGGGCTGATCAGCAGCAAACGGAATTCTATCCAGCTAAGTGAGGTGATACACTTGGGCAGGACCAACAAGACAAGGGAATGTTGGGAAGAACCAAGAATCAGAAGGATCTTGGTATTGTTACGACACAGTGGTGAACCCCTCTGTTAATTAAACTCAACACCCAGATAAGCTCACCTCACCTCATAATCTGTTAAAATATAATTGACATATTTTAACTCCCAAAATTCCACTATTTAAAGAAAATAACATCAATTTATTCTTTAACGCTAAAAGTGAACATTAAATAACAACTATTCACAACTCTTAAGCCTCCTCCCTTTCTCTACTGCTTGCTATCAGCCTCCAATGCACTGTTCCAATAAAACACTTATTAAAATTACATCAACTTAGTTTCAAAACCATACAGCGGCTGTCGTCTTCGGTGTCTTTCTTCTTCTGCTAAAGATCTCCCTGGGCCGTCTTTTTTCTTTTCACTGTGATGATGTTTCATATGAAAAGGTACCTCTGATAGAGAGTGTTTCAATGTCTTGGGTCTCTCTCTCTCTCTGTGGCAGTTGCTCTGTCTGATTTTCAAAATGCCTGCCTTTTATATATCCCCAACATCTGATCATCTCATTGGTTCAACATTGGCAAAATAACAAATTCAAACTCGATTGGGTTTTAGTATACTGGGGCATAGTTTAATCTGATTGGTTAAATTTAAAGTGTCAAAACAGCAACCAACTCAGGTATCTATTTCACAGCCAGATGTTACATATTTTCAATCTTCTAGTACACTCTGAGACTTGTCTTATAAGCTCTCAGTGTAGAACAGCATTCACACTCTCTTAAAGCTACAGTATATGCCTTCAACTTCATAACAGTACACGTCATCTGGTTCCTTATGATAGCAAGAAAAGTAGATAAAGTGGTGAAGAAGACATATGGATATTTGCTTTTAATAACCGAGACAGAGATTTTAAAGAGTTGGGGGGGGGGGGGTGTTAATCTGGCATTATAGACAAATTTGGTTAGGCTACAGCGAGAGTACTATGTGCAGTTCTGGAATCACATTATAGGAGGGATGTGATTGCACTGGAGAGGATGCAGAGGAGATTACCAGGATGTTGTCTGAGCTGGAAAGTTTTTATTTATGAAGAGAGATATTTATGTACTGGGGTTGTTTTCTTTGGGCGGGGCGAAAGTCAAGATTTTCCTGGTGCTTGGATGCTGCCTGACCTGCTGTGCTTTTCCAGCACCACTCTAATTTTGTTTTCTTTGGAGCAGAGGTGACTGAGGGGCTACATGATTGAGATGTGTAAAATTATGAGAGTTATATACAGAAAGAAACCTTTCCATTTGGTGGAGGGGGCATCATCAGTGGGCATAGATTCAAAGTAAGAGGTTTAGTGGGAATATGTGGAAAATTGATTTCATCGAGAAAGTGGTGGAAATGTGGAACTCATTGCCTGCAAGAGTAGGGGCAGAAACCCTCATAATGTTTAAGAGGTATGTATACTTGCAATGCTAAGACATCCCAGGCTATTGGCCAAGTGTGGAAAATGGGATTAGTTTAGTTAAGTGGTTATTTTTGACTGTAGTGGATGTGACAGGCTGACGGGCTTTTTTATGTAAAATAGGTCTGTATGATTTTAATAAAAAACAACAAATTCTTTGATGTTAACTGCACTGACATCACTTTAAAAAATGTCAAATTAAAATTATTTTCCACAGAGATACTATTTAATGAGAAATGTAGAAAGAGATAGAATCTTTACAATATGAAAGTAAACAAAAGCTAGTGCAGTTGTTTCAGCATATTGTACCCTTTTTTTAATTTACCCATTTCTTATGAGAAATACTGGAGGCAACTAAATGCCGCTGTGGAAACTGCAGACTGTACATACTCAAGTTTGACACAACTGATTCATAAGGAATGCAAAAGTATCACACTGAAGCCGAGATGTTTATGAGAATGTCAGATCTTCAAGTACAAACATCAATGAGACTATTAAGAGACACTTAGTCAATTTTGATGAGTTATGATGAAGATTTTTTAAAACATTTATTTGGTTTAAAACTTTATAAAACAAATTCCAAAGACTGACTGACAAATTATTTTCCAAAATAATTGTTGAATGATTTGATTGGCACTGATGCTGCTAAAACAAGAAGTTAAGAGCACATGCTGAGTGCAAATGATTGCACAAAAAAAAGAGGATGGATCATCACAAAATGGATCAGTATTTCTGAAAGAAAAAGCTGAGATCAGTGTGGAATGTATTAGAACTCAAAGCAGGTGCTGAGAAAGGAGATATGGCTGTAAAAGTAGATCTTGGCAAGTGGACACAAACCAGAGAAGAAAACACTGATGATGAATAGAATAAAATGATATCTAAACGTAAAACATGGAAAGCAAGTGCTTGAAAGCTAAAGCTGCTGACACTGTAAAGTTTTAAATACAAACTCTCACTGGAGCTAAAAAATGAAAACATGCAAGGCTCTCAGAAAGGCTGAATAAAGATAGTGTGAACGGAAGAAATACAAAGTACTGTAGTGCTGGAAATGTGTTGCTGGAAAAGCGCAGCAGGTCAGGCAGCATCCAAGGAACAGGAGAATCGACGTTTCGGGCATAAGCCCTTCCTGAAGAAGGGCTTATGCCCGAAACGTCAATTCTCCTGTTCCTTGGATGCTGCCTGACCTGCTGCGCTTTTCCAGCAACACATTTTCAGCTCTGATCTCCAGCATCTGCAGTCCTCACTTTCTCCTCAAAGGTACTGTAGTCTCAGAGTAAGTCAATCAAAGTGCAGGCAATGCAATCTAAGCTGTATTCAATGAACCAGACAAAAGTCAAGAAAACATTCTTGCTTTAGTCTTAAGAATGTTTGGAAGAGATTAATTTTTTTCTCTGACTTACAGAAAAATTGGTCGTTGTCATTGTTTCTGCATATCTTTGATTTGTTGTCAAGTCCTGTTGAATTAAGTTTAGAACTAAAAGCCCCAATTTCACAAATGAGTGAAGGAATTCTAAGTCTCACTCCTTCAGATGATTAACCAACTGTCTCATCTTTATAATCACTCAGACTGACCAGTCTATATTTACAGTTTATATTATTTTAATATAGGACCTATAGAAGCTAATGATTAAACACTTAGCTGACAATGCCAAAACTTTTCATCAACTCTATTTAGTGTCATAGAGATGTACAGCATGCAAACTGACCCTTTGGTCCAACCTGTCCACACCGACCAGATATCCCAACCCAATCTAGTCCCACCTGCCAGCACCCGGCCCATACCCTCCAAAACCTTCCTATTCATATACCCATCCAAATGCCTCTTAAATGTTGCAATTGTACCAGCCTCCACCACTTCCTCTGGCAGCTCATTCCATACATGCACCACCATCTGCGTGAAAAAGTTGCCCCTTATGTCTCTTTTATATTTTTCCCCTCTCACCCTAAACCTATGCCCTCTAGTTCTGGACTCCCCCAACCCCAGGGAAAAGACTTTGTCTATTTATCCTATCTATGCCCCTCATAATTTTGTAAACCTCACCCCTCAGCCTCTGATGCTCCAGGGAAAACAGCCCCAGACTGTTCAGCTTCTCCCTATAGCTCAAATCCTCCAACCCTGCCAACATCCTTGTAAATCTTTTCTGAACCCTTTCAAGTTTCACAACGTATTTCCGATAGGAAGGAGACCAGAATTGCATGCAATATTCCAACAGTGGCCTAACCAATGTCCTATACAGCCGCAAAATGACCTCCCAACTCCTGTACTCAATACTCTGACCAAGAAAGGAAAGCATACCAAACGCCTTCTTCACTATCCTATCTACCTGCGACTCTACTTTCTAGGAGCTATGAACCTGCACTCCAAGATCTCTTTGTTCAGCAACACTCCCTAGGATCTAACCATTAAGTATATACATCCTGCTAAGATTCGCTTTCCCAAAATGCATCATCTCGCATTTATCTGAATTAAATTCCATCTGCCACTTCTCAGCCCACTGGCCTATCTGGTCCAGATCCTGTTGTAATATTTGTTATCCTTTTCAATACACTGAACAGAAAAACACAACATTTGAATCTGTATATCTTTTTAAAGTTTTGGATTGGAAGACAGGCCCCAAAAGGTCATTGAACTGACTCATGCTTACTAACTTTGATATTGAAAAACAAATATATTGTCAGAAAATTGTATAGCTTCTACTTTAATTTTCTGAAAACAGTGCAACAGGATTCTAGAAGTGGTTTGAACTGTAATGTTGAAAGATTAAATGGGAATATCTCTCTGGATGTTAGTGTAAAGTTAAAGGGTTAAACTGCACTGTCTTTGGGTGGGGACAAAAGCCATGAAAGAATGCAGATGACTGTCCATTGTAATTTACACTTCATTTAGACATTACACCCCTGCTATTGTCAACTTAAACAATCAATTCAATCTCTTTCATTCAGAAATGCTTTATGGCCAGAGGTACATCGCACCTGTATTGTCTTGGAATTACTGAGTCAGGAAATCATCTGCATAATAGTTCCCCAGGGTTAGGACACTAGCATTTGCATTATCTACAAGGATGGTCTCATCCTGGCATTGTACCTGGGGTTGCATGTGACTGAGAGTAACAGGGGGTTGTCTTGAGTGGCATGTGACTGTGGGGGAGTGGCCAGAGCATCTGTAAGCATGGCCATTGACCTGCATAAAGAGGATGTGTTTCCTTTCGTTCAGTGCCTCACCGTGACTCACACTCGCATGCTTGTGAGGTGGGGTCAGAGGGGGGTCACATTGCTTGTACAAGCTTTAATAAACTTTAACTGTTTCCTTTGTTCAGAGAGAGAGATTTTTGCCACAAACCCATAAGCTCTGCGAGGGGTCTGTTAAAGATTCCTCCAGAAAGCCTGTACTGTACTGTGTTTAATAAATTTGGTTGCTTGTTCACAGAAGTTGGTGTGCTGCAGTGGCATCAAGTGGGTAAGAATGTCCGGTTGTAAAAGAACTTCACTGAACCCATATTACAACCATCAGTAATAATAGCTCAAGGTTGTGTTTTTTTCCGAAACTGGAAAGCAGTTCCTTAAAGCAGTGTCTTATTCTTTCACTTGTATTGTTTATTTTCCGATGCAACTAAATGTTCACCCTGATTTGTTAAAAAAAATCCTTCCAGAAGCTGTCCATGGCTTGTTTTGAAGCAGGAACATGACTTAGATGAATACCATTATTATCCTAGTTGATCTGTTTTCATTATGGACTTCTGAGGACCATCACTTTCTTATTTCATAGCCAAAGAGGTATTTTTCTAAAATTGTTCACAATTTTGCATTTTTTCTATCTTTTGATGGAATTAAATAAATTAAATTTACCAACTGTATCTCCACTGCAGTTAGTGGTCTGTGATTCAGCAGCTGGAGTTTTTCTGCCCTGAAAGATAAACAGGAAGTGAATACGATGAAAGAATAATGCTAAAGATATTCAATAGTGAAAGCTGTTCAACAATGTGACATTTGATTACAATGTCAAATAATTGAATCAGTAGGATTTTTGAAAACACATCTCTCTATGGTCTTGTTTTCAAATCGAGTGTTATTAAACAGGACCATATTTACATATAAACTGGTGTCTCTGCACTTTAATATAAATTAGAAGTCTTTACAAAATGAGGTTTGGCTGTGAGTGACTCATCCATTAGATTGTTGAAACAGTTGGGCTACAGGGGAAAAATCTTCATTGGCTGATTTGTTCTAACATTTGTACAATGTTTGTTCATACAAGATAGAGATTACAAGTGCTTATAGTTTTTGTTATTGATATCTTAACTAGTCTGGATGATTGACATTTTATTACCTATTGTTAAAAATAATTTTTATGAATTAATGACTTAAAAAAACCTATATCTTACAGTCACTATCAGGATTATTGTTCTATACAGTGTGTATACTAGCTGAATGGCATGAAATGGTCATAGAGGAGAAAGTGAGGACAGCAGATGCTGGAAATCAGAGCTGAAACTGTGTTGCAGGAAAAGCGCAGCAGGTCAGGCAGCATCCAAGGAACAAGAGAATCGACGTTTCAGGTATACGCCCTTCTTCAGGAATGAGGAAAGTGTGTCCAGCAGGCTAAGATAAAAGGTAGGGAGGAGAGCCTTGGGGGAGGGGCGTTGGAAATGCGATAGGTGGAAGGAGGTCAAGGTGAGGGTGATAGGCCGGAGTGGGGTGGGGGCGGAGAGGTCAGGAAGAAGATTGCAGGTTATGAAGGCGGTGCTGAGTTCGAGGGATTTGACTGAGACAAGGTGGGGGGAGGGGAAATGAGGAAACTGGAGAAATCTGAGTTCATCCCTTGTGGTTGGAGGGTTCCTAGGATGAGGCACTCTTCCTCCAACCGCCGTGTTGCTATGGACTGGCGATGGAGGAGTCCAAGGACCTGCATGTCCTTGGTGGAGTGGGAGGAAGTGTTGAGCCACGGGGTGGTTGGGTTGGTTGGTCCGGGTGTCCCAGAGGAGTTCTCTGAAACTTTCCGCAAGTAGGCGGCCTGTCTCCCCAATATAGAGGTCACATCGGGTGCAGCGGATGCAATAGATGATGTGTGTGGAGGTGCAGGTGAATTTGTGGCGGATATGGAAGTATCCCTTGGGGTCTTGGAGGGAAGTAAGGGGGGAGGTATGGGCGCAAGTTTTGCATTTCTTGCGGTTGCAGGGGAAGGTGCCGGGAGTGGAGGTTGGGTTGGTGGGGGGTGTGGACCTGACGAGGGAGTCACGGAGGGAGTGGTCTTTTCGGAATACTGATAGGGGAGGGGAGGGAAATATATCCCTGGTGGTGGGGTCCGTTTGGAGGTAGCGGAAATGACGGCGGATGATACGCTGTACATGGAGGTTGGTGGGGTGGTAGGTGAGGACCAGTGGGGTTCTGTCCTGGTGGCGGTTGGAGGGGCAGGGCTCAAGGGCGGAGGAGCGGGAAGTGGAGGAGATGCGGTGGAGGGCATCGTCGACCACGTCTGGGGGGAAATTGCGGTCTTTAAAGAAGGAGGCCATCTGGGTTGTACGGTTTTGGAACTGGTCCTCCTGGGAGCAGATGCGGCGGAGACGAAGGAATTGGGATTATGGGATGGCATTTTTACAGGGGCAGGGTGGGAGGAGGTGTAGTCTAGGTAGCTGTGGGAGTCGTTCGGTTTATAGTAAATGTCCGTGTTGATTCGGTCGCCCGAGATAGAAATGGAAAGGTCTAGGAAGGGGAGAGAGGAGTCTGAGACGGTCCAGGTGTATTTGAGGCAACACCCCCCCACCTTTACTCCGCTACATTGATGACTGTATCAGCGCTGCCTCGTGCTCCCACACGGATGTTGAACAATTCATCCACTTTACCAACACCTTCCAGCCCGACCTCAAATTCACCTCAAATTTTATCTTAGCCTGCTGGACACACTTCCTCATCCATGAAACGGTCATAGCTTGGCATGGAAGCTATGAAGCCAAGATGGTAGTCAGCACAATGTGGCATGAATGGGGCATGAGGATTCAAAGAAGTCTGAGGGGGTCTGAGGAGTGAAGGTTAGAGGATATTACTGTTTTATTAAAACTAATATGAAAATCCAGAGCACTAAGGTTAGCCATTTAAACAGTTAGTTTAGGTACTCTGCAGCTCCTGTGGCAGCCTCCTAATTCTTTCCAAAGGCACTAGGCCCAACTCTTGTTTACATTCTGCTCCAAACTCCTACCCGTGCAGGCACTCTCTTGAAATTTCCTGACTCTGTTTGCCCATTTCAAAGAAGAAAATCCAGTTCATTATAATTTCTATAGAAATGAAATGCAAGGGTAGGGGTAATCCATCTAGCCCCTCAAACTTACCTTGGTATTCTAAATCACGGCTGATCATCGAAGTCAACTCCTATTTCTGCAGTATCTCCATATACCTTGTTTTTAGTGACCATAAATCTATCAATCTCAGTCTTGAACTTAATGCCTGAACCTCCACATTACTCTAGAGTAAAGAATTGCAAAGATAATCCACCCTCTGAGTGAAGAAAGCCCTGCTCCTCTCAGTTCTAAATGGCTTGCCTTTCATTCTGTGATTGTGTCCTTGGCTCTAGACCCCACAGCTAGGGTAACATCCTTTCTGCATCTACTTTGTCTATCCCTTTAAGAATTCTCTGAGATTGGATTTCATTCTTTCTAAATTTGGTGAATATAGGCATTTAAAGAAATACTCTTATCAAATTGGGCAACCTCACATACCTAAATTATATTTCACTGTCTCGCTCTTGCTCACTCACTCAGCTGAAATTCTTTTGAAGTCTCTTTACAACCTTCTCACAACTTACGTTCCCACAAAGTCTTGTATTAACTGCAAATGTGGAAATATTCAGTTGGCCCCACCGCCAAATCATTGATATAGATTGTGAATAAGCAGGGCCCTGTACTGATCAGTACTGATCCTTGCATTATTTCATTGGCGACAGCCTGTCAGTCTGAGATTACTGCTCCCTGCTTTCTATCTGTTAATCAAAATGATTACTGCTTTGTACATTACCCTGATGCCATGTGCTTTAATTTTGTTTATTAATCTCCTGTACAGAACATCTGACTATCTAAATACAAACCAGTGAGCTTTTCCTTATTGGTTCTGCTAGTAATACCCTCAAAAGCTCAATTTGCTTTCTCAAACATGATTTCCTCTTCATACATCATGTTAACTCTGTCGAATTGGACTTTACTTTTTATGTATCACATAATTGCATATTGTTTAGCTTTTGTAATTTCATCAGAAAGTCATCTCTATCCACTAAATTATGTTAAAAAACCTTTAGGGTGCTGTGCTCATGTTATTGTTCAACATATTTTGTTTCAACATAAATTCCAAACTTGTGGATGATACTAAACTTCAAAGAATTACAAACTCCAAGGAGGATTGCATAAAACATCAAATGGATTTAGACAACTGGTCGAATAGGTCAATAAGTGGCAAATAAAATGTAATGTAGAGAAGTGCCAACTGATTTATTTTAATAGAAAAAAAAGAGACACTTCTCTGTTTACAACAAAGGGTATAATTCTAAAGGGTGTGCAGGAAGAGAAGTACCTGGGTGTACATGTGTATAAATCATTAAAGGTGGCAGGTCATGTGGCATAAACATCTAAGGTTTTTTTAAATCCATTCATGGGATGTGGGCATTTCTAGTTGGTTCAACAATTATTGCCCATGAATAACCGCCCTGGAGAACATGGTGATGACTTGATGTAATGAACTGCTGCAGGATAATGGGGTGACGGATAAGGGATAGGGATAAGGGAGTTCTAGGGCTTTGAGTCAGTGAGAGTGGGAAAAAAAGACTAATGTAGTTCCATTTCAGATTATTTTAATGTGAGAGTTGGAGCAGAACTTGCAGGTGGTGGTCTTCTTATGCAACCAGCACCCTTGTTTTACTAGCTGACAGGTTTGGAAGGTCCTGTTGAAAGAGCCTTGGTGAGCCGTTGAAGTGCATCTTGTTGAGTATCCCTGGGGAGGGCCAAACTGTTCATCAGTAAGCAGGTTATTCCTTTTCAAGTGCCACTTGATGGCACTACTGATGACCCCCTTTACTACCTTCCTGAAGATAGATTAGACTGGTAGGACAATAAATGGCTGGGTTGGATTTGTCCTATTCTGTGTACAGGGCATGCAAAGGTCATATTTCCCATTGTTGGTTTTTTTTTTGCCTGTGTAGCGGCAAAATGGAAGAGCTAGTCCTGGACGAGGTCTTCAGTACCATTGCCAGAATATTGTCAGGGCCTATTAGCTTTACTGTATCCAATGTCCTTTTCATATCACATTGAATGAATTGGAGTTAGTTGTAGACCAGCAGCTGAAATGCTAGAGACCTCAGAAGGAAGTAAAGATGGATCATTAACCTTGCACTTCTGGCTGAAGATGGAAACAAATGCATGACCTTTGTCTTTTGAAATGATGTTCAGATGGAAATGTGTGTGGAGTTTCCGCCTCCTACTAGTTGTTTAATTGTCCGCTATCATTCATAACTGGATCTAATTGATCCAGTTGGCTGTGAAACGGCTTGATGTTTTGCCCGGAAGTAGCCATATATTGTAGCTTCATGTTGATTCCTCATTTTTAAGTATGCATGGTGCTCCTTGTAGCATTCCCTCCTTATAAGAAGTTGAGTAGGGTGGGTTTGTAGCTCATTGAAGTTTAGAAGAATAAGAGGCGACCTCATCGAAATATAAAAGATTTTAGGGAGCTTGACAGGGTAGATTTGGCAAGGTTGTTTTCCCTTTTTGAACAGTCTAGGGTCAGAGGGCATAATCTCAGGTTAAGGGTCGCCCACTTCAGATAGAGTTGAGAAGGCCTTTTTTTCTCTCAGAGTTGGTGAATCTGTCAATCTGTACCACAGAAGCGGTCATTGCTGGGTCATTAAACATATTCAAGGTTGAGATAGACAGATCTCCAAGTGTAAAAGCAATCAAACTTTATAGGGAAATGGAAGAAAGTAGAATTGAGGATGGTAGAATGAACTCCTTTGGCCAAATGGCCTGTCTTCTGCTGAATGCCATGAGATTTCTTTGCCCATGTTTGACCTGATGCCATGAAATTTCGTGGGGTTCTGTCGTGGAAATTAAATCGACTCAACTCAACTTTGCAAGAGCAAAGAAAGGAGCTTTATTTAAATTCTGCAGAATTGACCCAATACATTCAGCCAGATGCCTCATGTAAGGGGTACTGAGCATAATTCAGAAACTCTTCTTCTACCATTCTTATCACGCTCTCCAGGGCAAAGACTGGGAAAACTCAAGTTGTTATTCTCTCATCCCCTGGTCATGGACATAACTGGTCTTCAGCTTTCGCTGAATTCGACTGTCACAAGGTCAAACTGAATTCAAACAAAGCCAAACTGTCTCCTGGCTGCAGAGCTCAACAAAGTATTGTTTACAAAGCTCAGCACAGTGTTAAATTTAGAAAGGCATTTTCTTTCAGATTTCACAGTAAATGTTAAATTTGTTAATTTTCCATTACAGGTTCAGAGTCAATTTGGAGGATTCTCAGGTCAACTCCTTCCTAGCAATGAATTTAATCTTAAATAGAACACTGGTTCAACATGACTGAGTATGGGGGAAGATTGTTTTCATTTGGCAGAAAGATCAAAAACAAGAGGTCATAAATTTAAGATCATTGGCAAAAAAATGGCAATCAATAATGGATGGTTACAAGCTAGAATGCACTACCTGGGAGTGTGGTGGAGACAGGTTCATTTTTTCAGCGGCAGTTGGAGTGGGAGGAGTGACAGTGAGAACACAGTGGCCCGACAGGAAGGTCATTTTATAAGATAAAAACTTACCTCGGCTGAATCCCAAGACACTACACATGTAGTATCTCCCACCCGTCTTCCTCCTCTAACCAAAACAAAGACTCTCATGCATTGCTAAGGTAAGGCGTTTCAATTGATATTTCTTGTGTATCATGTGATTGATCTCTATTAGTTGGTTAATTGAATAAGACGACAGAGAAGTACTAGAAATTATTTAACTCATAAATTTGTATAAATTAATTAAATAAGTAGAGATGGCTGGACAGGTGATGTGCTGTAGCTGTATGATGTGGGAGCTGGCTGATCCTATTGTGAATGGCAGTGACCACATCTGCAGCAGGTGTTAGTTGCTGGAAGAACTCCGGATCAGAGTTGATGATCTGGAATCTGAGCTTCAAACACTGTGGCACATCCAGGAGGGGGAGAGTTACCTGGACGCTTTGTTTCAGGAGGCAGTCACACCCGGTAGATTAAGTAATTCAAATTCAGTTAGTGATCATGAACAACACGGTGTGACTGTAAGTGCGGCAGTTAGGGGGAATTCTGAGTTTAGGAGTGGAGGAGCCTTAGCCTTTGGCCTTGTCCAACAGGTATGAGATTTTTGCTTCCTATACGGATGAGGAAAAGGGCTGTGTTCAGGATAAGCCAGCTGACCACGGCACCATGGTACAGAAGCAAAAAGACAAGTAGTTGTTGCAGGGGATTCTATAATTAGGGGAACGATAGTGTCCTGTGTGAGCTGGATAGAGAATCCCGCATTGTGTGTTGCCTGCCTGGTGCCAGGGTGCAGGACATCTCCAACCAGCTTGAAAAGATATTGGAGCGGGAGGGAGAGGATCCAGTTGATGTTCTCCACAATGGCACAAACAACATAGGCAAGGCTAGGAAAGAGGACCTGTTTGGGGAGTATCGAGCACTGGGAAGGAAATTGAAGGACAGGTCCCTGAGGGTCATAATTTCTGGATTACTGCCAAAGCCACATGCTAATTGGCATAGGGATAAGAAAATTAGGGAAGTAAACACATGGCTAAGAGGTTGGTGTGGGAAAGAGGGATTCCATTTCATGGGGCATTGGCATCAGTTTTTGAACCAGGGCAATTTGTAATGATGGGACGGTCTCCACCTGAACCGATCTGGAACCAGTGTTCTGGCGAAAAAGATAAATACGTTGGTCAAAAGGACTTTAAAACTTGTGAGTCGGGGGGGGGTTGGGAAAGGGAAAGCCATAGGGAGTATGAAGTCAAGAAGAAAGATAAGCAGCAGGTTAGCATGTGTGCAGGTTTTAACTTTGAGGAAGACTAGGAATGAAGCAAAAAGGAAGGATAACTTAGGACATATTACTAGAGGTGATGGAAATCATGAGGATAAGAAAATTAGCTTTAAGGTGCTTTATCTGAATGCTCATAGTATTCGTAACAAAGTAAATGAATTAACAGCACAAATCATCGTGAATGATTATGATATGGGAGGCATCACAGAGACGTGGTTGCAGGGGGTTCAGGACTGGCAGTTAAACATCCAAGGATTTACAATTTATCAAAAAGACAGGGAGGTAGACAGAGGGGGAGGGGTTGCCTTGTTAGTTAAGAATGAAATTAAATCTATGGCACTGAATGATACAGGGTCAGATGATGTGGAGTCTGTGTGGGTGGAGTTGAGGAACCACAAAGGCAAAAAAACCATAATGGGAGTTATGTACAGACCTCCCAGCAGTGGTCAGGACAAGGGACGCAAGATGTACCAGGAAATAGATAGGGCATGTCAGAAAGGCAAGGTCACAATGATCATGGGGGACTTCAGCTTAATAGAGGTAATTACAGGGGCATGAGAGAGGAATTAATGAAAATCAACTGGAAGCAGAGCCTAGTGGGGAAGACAGAAGAGCAACAATGGCAGGAGATTCTGGGTGTAGTTGAGGACACAGTACAGAGGTTCATTCCAAAGAAAAGAAAGATTATCTGGGTAGGTGGGATTAGACAGCCATGGCTGACAAAGTAAGTCAGGAAATGTGTCATGGAAAAAGAGAGAGACTATGAAGTGGCTGAGAGCACTGGGAAATCAGAAGATTGGGAAGACTACAAAAACAGAGGATAACAAAGAGAGAAATAAGGAAGGAGAGGATTAAATATGAACGTAAGCTAGCCAGTAATATTAGAAATGATAATAAAAGATTCTTTCAACACATAAGAAACAAATGAGGGGAAAAAGTAGAAATTGGGCTGCTCCGAATTGATGCAAGAAGGCTAGTGATGGGAGATAAGGAAATAGCTGAAGAACTTAATGAATACTTTGTGTCAGTCTTCATAGTGGAAGACATGAGTAATATCCCAATAATTAAGGAGAGTCAAGGGGTAGAGTTGAGTATGGTAACCATTACAAAAGAGAAAGTGCTAGAAAAGCTAAAAGATCTAAAAATTGATAAATCTCCTGGCCCAGATGGGCTACACCCTAGCATTCTGAGGGAGGTGGCTGAAGAAATAGCGGAGGCACTGGTTGTAGCCTAACCTTGGTTGTAGGTAAAATTCTAGAATGCATCATTAAGGATGAGATTTCTAAATTCTTGGAAGTGCAGGGTTGGATTAGAACAAGTCAGCATGGATTTAGTAAGGGGAGGTCGTGCCTGACAAACCTGTTGGAATTCTAGTAGGTTAGACCAGGGAAACCCAGTGGATGTTATCTATCTTGACTTCCAAAAGGCCTTTGATAAGGTGCTTCATGGGAGGCTGCTGAGTAAGGTGAGGGCCCATGCGTTCAAGGTGAGCTACTGGCATGGATTAAGGATTGGCTGTCTGACAGAAGGTAGAGAGTTGGGATGAAAGGTTCTTTTTCGGAATGGCAGCTAGTGACGAGTGGTATCCCATTGGGTTCAATGTTGGGGTTGCAGCTATTCACTTTATATGTTAATGATCTGGATGAAGGGATTGGGGGATATTCTGGCGAAGTTTGCTGATGATACTAAGTTAGGTGAACAGGCAGGTAGTTCTGACATGGGGATGCTGCAGAAAGATTTAGTCAGTTTAGGAGAGTGGTCCAAGTAATGGCTGATGAAATTCAATGGGAGCAAATGTGAGGTCTTGCACTTTGGAAAAAAGAATACAGGCATGGACTATTTTCTAAACGGCGAGAAAATTCATAAAGCCAAAGTACAAAAGGATCTGGGAGTGCTAATCCAGGATTCTCTAAAGGTTGACTTGCAGGTTGAGTCCATAGTTAAGAAAACAAATGTAATGTTGTCATTTATCTCAAGAGGGTTGGAATGTAAAAGCAGTGACGTGCTACTGAAGCTCTACTTAGGCCCCATTTAGAATACTATGTCCAATTTTGGGCCTCACACCTCAGGGAGGACATACTGGCACTGGTGCATGCCCAGCAGAGATTCACACAGATGATCCCTGGAATGATAGGCCTAACATACGATGAACGGCTGAGGATTCTGGGATTGTATTCATTAGAGTTTAGAAGGTTGAAGGGAGATCTAATAGAAATTTACAAAATAATGCATGGCTTAGAAAGGGTGGATGCTGGGAATTTGTTTCCGTTAGGCAGGAGTACTAGGACCTGTGGGCACAGCCTTAGATTTAGAGGGGGTCAATTTAGAACGGAAATGAGGAGACACTTCTTCAGCTAGAGAGTGGTGGGCTTGTGGAATTCATTGCCATGGAGTGCAGTGAAGGCTGGGACGTTAAGTGTCTTCAAGGCAGAGATTGATAAATTCTTGGTCTCACAGGGAATTAAGGGCTATGGGGAGAGTGTGGGTAAGTGGCATTGAAATGCCCATCAGCTATGATTGAATAGCTGAATGGCCTTACTTCCACTCCTATGTTTTATGGTCTTATGGAAACTATAATACCACCCGAAAATGAAGGATGTGTAAGGCTGCAGGGAGAGTGCAGGGGATTGGCACTTGAATTGCTCCTTTGGAGAACCAGCACATATACAATAGGGTCAAATGGTCAGTGTTTTCTGTGATAATTTGTAATTTTGGTCTGTGCTGCACCAGATTGATACAAATGAAATCTTATTGAATTGATGCCAAAAAAGCTAATCGGCATAGTTGTACTATTATCAAAATGCAAAGTATTTCTTTTTGACCACAATAATATATAAAATTAACTTACAGAAGACATATCACTAATCACAAAGTGCTCTAAAATCAGTTAGTGTCATATCAAAATTGAAAAAAAAAATGCACTTCCTTTAGTCATTTTCATTGTGATATTTACTTAAAATTACTTGTAAACCTTAAAAAAAATTATATTCTAGTAAGTTCATTTATCTCCATTTCTAAGACAGATACATTGTTGTCTACAGCAACAAGTTCCTCAGATTTACTTAGATTGACTTATTCTCAATAGATTGTCCCAGTCTTGGTTTTGCCAACATGTGTAACCCCGCATTTATCATGGCTAATCCACCTAACCTGCACATCTTTTGACTGTGGGAGGAAACTGGAGCACTTGGCAGAAACCCAAGCAGACAAGGGGAGAACATGCAAACTCCACGCAGGCAATGGGTGACTGTCTGTAAGAGTTTCATCCAAACAGAAAGATTCACTTCTTCCCAAGAGCAAGGCAGGAATTCTGTCTATTCCCCTTTCTGTCTGTGTCATTTTTATGCTATCACCCCTCAGTCGCCAGCTATTTTTTGAAGCTCTCCTGTGCATGTGCACTTTCTTCCTACTGATGCTGTCCCTAGGTCAAATGTTATCAGGTCACACTGACCAATATTTCTTGTTATCCAAGAAAATTACAACTGATTTCTTTATAATTCTTTACATTGCATTCAATACCAGCCTTGGACAACTGTCTGTGTGGAGTTTGCACATTTTCTCCCTGTCTGTGTGGGTTTTCTCCAGGTGCTCCAGTTTCCTCCCTCAGTCCAAAGATGTGCAGGTTAGGTGAACTGGTCATGCTAAATTGTCCAAAGTGTTCAGGGATGTGTACATTAGGTACATTAGTCAGGGGTAGATATAGGGTAGGGGAATGGACCTAGGTGGGTTGCTCTTCCAACAAGTGTGGACTTGTTGGGCCGAAGGGCTTGTTTCTACACTGTAGGGATTCTAAACATAAAACTGATGCAAACTCTTGAAGATTCCTTTAAAACACTCTCTTAAAACAAGTTTCTAGACATAAATTGTCACACCAGGAATTTATAAGTACCAAGCTATCATCAAAAAAAGGAATTGAACTCTAATTATCCTCAGGCTTATGTTTATTTACAGCAATTACATTTTGCAGTAATAAGAAAGGCTGTTAGCTTTAAAAACTCAAAGTTAGCAGATAAGGACAATATATATAGTATAATACTTTTAAAATGGTCTGTTATTGAATAAATAACTCCTTTTAAAATTAGGTTTTTAGGTTTGAACATTTATGAAAAAACAATTTATTTCTATTCTATGACTTTGCAGAGAAGGGTTTAATTTGTAATGTAGGGTGGAAATTTCAACCCACTGAGTCAGATCAGCTCCAAGTACAGCAAATTCTTTTGGTGTTTTGTAATCCCACACTCTATCCATCTAAACTGTGCACTTCCTTTACAGAGTTGCTACATCTAGTCAGTTTCATGTTTTTGCTCAACTATCAGCAATACTTCTGTAAGTTCTCCTTTCCTAAGTTTATTTCTAGAGTCCGAATCAACATTTTGTTTACATTAGTCCAGTCACAAAATTTCTCCTAGTTTTGCGCATCCACACAGAGATTTTTTTGTAGCGATATTTGTTACATATTAGCGCGATGGAAATTGAGCAATCATGTATGCTTTAACAGTCTGAGACTCCACTTTAAGTAAATGCACTCACTTAACAGAAGTGATCATTGAGGAGGATAAAAAAAAGGGACCTTTATAAACACTCAAAATGACTTTTCAGCTTAGGCAAATACCACAAACAAAGTTAAAAATCACACAACACCAGTCCAACATGTTTAATTGGAAGCACACTAGCTTTCGGAATGTCGCTCCTTCATCAGGTGGTAGTGGAGACCTCAATCCTAACACATAGAATTTATAGTAAAAATTTACAGTGTGATGTAACTGAAATTATACATCGAAAAATCATGACCACAAACAAACAGAGTATAAAACTGGAAAGATTTGACAATCCATCCTCTTTCAATTGTTCATTGTTTCAAATACCTATCAATGTATCCTTAAAAGTTCCAATGTTACCTGATTCCTGGGCTATCTATTCCATCTCGTCACCCCCAATGTTAAATAATTATAAATTATAATATACCCTGATTTTGAAGTTTCAGAATTGCAACACATGTGTAATCCATGATTCATATCTTGAAGATACTATAGTCATATCTTCTCAGGTCAAGTCACTGATACAACCAAAATGTGCAATCACTCAGTGAGACATGGCTTTGGAGGTCAAAATAGTTTTTATTTTTTGAGGGGTTCTTTATTGACTTCATGTTCTCACGAACACATTAGATGAGACTGTAACACAATAACAATAGCATCTCTATTTATGTTTACATATGGAGCATTTGGACTCAACACTGAAGCAGACCAGAATAATTTATTAATGCTCTCAATTATTATTATCTCTCCATTAAACTTAAACCATGACACATAAGGGAAGCTTTGATTTCATAGTCACAGTATTCAGTACAAGGCAAGAGGCATAAGTTAACATGAGTTTTTTTTCCCAGAGTAACTAACACACCTCTCTACGTACCAAAAATCACCAGCCAGACACACCTGCGGAACAGAATGAGTTAATGCATTTCCATCATACATGCACAAAACTGAAAGTTTATTGAGGCAGTTATAACCTTATTATTACATCCTGGATCTCAATCACAGATTTAAATATAGCAATTGACAGTGTTCATTCCACTAAGTTCCACTTCTTTTCCCCCCAAATATAATGGTACCTGAACTTGTACTGTCCTTATTTAGAGATTTCATTTGAAAGGGAATTTACATTATCTGAGTGCTTTAAAGCTAGCCAGTTAACTGTTTCATTATGGATAGCTTTAAAAATTACTCTCTCCTTTACAGCCTCCTTCATCCCATCCTTGCAACCTCCCTCTTCACCCCATCCTTTCTTGCAGCTGCCTCCTCCAACCTCAGTACACCTCCTGTAACCTCCTCCTTAGCCCAAATTCCTCTTGCAACCCTTGATTCGCCACAACTCTTGCAATTCTTCCAACTCCTGTCCCTCCAACTCTCACCAGCCTTCCTTTCTGCCTCCTTTTTTTCCAAAACTCCCTCTTAGACTCCTTATATCCCACAGTCCTGTTATAGCCTCCTTCTCCCCAACACCCTTTGTGGCCTACTGAAAACCACTCACATCCCTTGCATTCTTCCTATGTTGGTCAATTTTCTTTTTGGCTAAAACTTGTTAATGATTAGAATAGTTATTTGATGCAGAGGCATTATCTTTTATAAAGAAAAAGAGAGGTTATTAATTGTTATGTGTAAAGAATTTGGGATTGTCAGTTGGGATTGCAATGTGGTGCACTTATGAGTACAGCAAGTTGCATATACTAACATATAGGACTTTACAGACAGAAAGAACACGTACATGCACTGTTTCTGTTTTATCTTGACAAAAACAGGTGACAGCCATTTGCTGGTTTATTTGTCAGGGCAATGCCTGACCAGAGTCAACATGCTTGGTTTGAAATCTAAAGAGAGTCTGGCAGTTAAATAGTAATCCTCATTGATCATACCATAGACTCCATGGTAATGTGTCTTCAAATCAGAGTCTATTTGCCAACCAATCAGCACTCTCCTCTTACACAGTATAAATATTGATTTTCCCATTTATTGGTATGCTTGTGAATTGTCCTGAATACAAGCCAAAACTCTTGACAAACTGTCTTTTTCAGCAATACTACTGTTTATATTAACTAACGATCATGTAAACATACAAGTAGTTTTCCAATAGCGCGGTAGTTGTGACACTTATAGAAAATTGCACAATATAAATAATGGGGCCTATGGTAAACCCAGGTTGGGGCGACCTACCAAAAATATCAGTAAAAATTGAAACAAAAATAATAGTTAGCCTAACACAAATGATAGCACAGTCTAAGTAAATCTTTAAATCATATATTTCAATGAAATAACACAGTAAATTTAACACTTTCACACTACAATCACTGACTACTGCACTGTACCTTTCATGAAGCTCCTCACCAGAAATTGTGTGAGCTGACTGACCACATGGTGCAGATGTGGAAGTCCAATCCTCCTCAGGATTCTCCCCCGGTTTGAAATAAAGTTCCTTCTAGATGTCAACTACAATTCCCAGTTTCAACCTACGTTTCAAGGCTTGCAGAGCTGACTGCATCCCTGTTTTAGCCAGACACACTAAATTTCCATTTTGCAGACAGAGGGTTCTAAGGCTGGGTTTTGTTGTTCAGCTAGTGCTGGGGATGAAATTGCATAACAGCGAACGGGAATTTGCTTTATAAAAAAAGTCTGTAATTCACAAATCACGTTACAACCAAATCACATTTAATAAACACATGTTTTGGAGAACTACCTGTGTATTCTGAGGTGCCACATCACTGCAACACTGAAGTTATCTGCTGAGCAACAAACAATGTATCAATCCATCAACTATCAACTGAAAGGTGATATACCCAGTGAGGCGTGAGTATTTCGAACAATATGAGACCATAAGACATAGCAAATAATTATTATTATCGGACACCTGTTTTATATCTGTGAAAAGGGCTTGGAGGAGCACAAGAGCCCTTTACTCAAGTTTTAAATAGTAAATGGGCATGTTTTGGGGTACCAAATGAATTGATGATACTGAAAAGTGGACTGGATATAGAAGCTCACAGCTGAAAATGTGTTGCTGGAAAAGCACAGCAGGTCAGGCAGCATCCAGGGAACAGGAGAATCGACTTTTCGGGCATAAGCCCTTCTTCAGAAGCTCACAATCTTATTGAGTGGCATAGCAAATTTGTTGACCATTTGGAATAGTCTTTTTTTATATATTCATATTGCAAAGTGATCAATAACAGGATAAAGAGAAAAATGCAAAATGCCAATCTGGTTCAATATATCATAGTAGTAAGGGGGAAGAAACGACTCAGTGGCAATGTTAGAACATGTATGACTGACGCCAAAGAAAACAGACAGTGTGAAGAGTTGAGAATGGGTGATGCAGAGATGGAATTGGCTATTCCAGGTACATATGGAAGCTGATCCCGTGTCTTCTCATAGAACAAGTAAACATTTTTAAAAAGGAAGGTCCAAAGATAGACCTTTAAGAATTCCAGAGGTGATAATCCATTGGGAGAAAATATTAAACATTGGGAAATGCTGTATCTATAGTTGAATAGGTAAGAATAGAATTAAGAAAGAGCAAGCTCACTGAATTGGACAATGGTTGAGACTGCCGTTGAGAAAAATCTAATTGGAGCAATCCAAGCAGATTTGTAGGAAAGCTAGGTATAGACCTCAGGACTTGGGAAGAAAGGCAAGTACAAAGATAGGGTCTGCCAAGGTTAGAATATCAAATACCAAAAGCAACATACTATTGGCACTGGAAATCTGAAATAAGAACAAAAAATGAAACAGCTAGAAAAATTGACCAGGTCAGGCAGAATCAGTGGAGAAGAAACAGTGTTAATGTTTCATATCAATGACCTTTCATCAGAACTGAAGAGAGATAGAAGCGTAAGGAAAAAAAGCACACAGAAGACAACAGGGGTGGAGGTTATAATCTACAAATGTGGCATAATGTTGAGTCCAAAAGGTAGCAGAGTGTAGAATTGAAAGATAAAGTGTTGTTCCTCGAGCTATCATTCAGCTTCAGTCGAACATCATAGCAGGGCATGGATTGAAAAGTCAGCATGGGAGAAACATGAAGAATTAAAATAACAAGCAACCAGAAATTCAGGATTGTGACTGCACACCAAACGAGGATGTTTGCAAAGTGGCCACTTGACTAACTTTGGCATGAAGATTGTACTTTATGGTCCCAAAGCATTGTGAATCAGTGGAAAATAAACTATGTGCAATGGAGTTTGTGAGGGAGACATATATTCAAGGCCAAGTTTGACTCCCTGTAGATCAGAAATCTGTCTAAGGTTATGGAGAGAGCAGGCAGGAAATGGAAATCAGATAAGCAGTGGGTTTTTTTTGAATAACAGAGCAGACTCAAGAGGATGGGTGAATGACAAAATGGCCTATTTCTGCTTCTGTTTCTTATATTATTTTGTTTGGGTGTAATATTTGCAGGAAGGTTTTAGTCCTCTCATTTATTTTACAGATCTTTTCAACTTTAATGAATTTTAAAATTAATGTGAATTTTTGAATTTTGCATTTCTGAATTTTGAGAGAAGCACAAGGCATATTATAAATTGCAGATTCCTTTGTTAGTGGCCCATGTTCATAAAGATTGAGTTTAAATGGAACCTAAAATACAGCATTTAATCAATGAAGAGAAATGAGAAGAAATAAGGGTGCCAAGAAAACAAGCCCTACCTATTAGCATTTCACATTGCATGTCAAATAATTGGCTCCTAGATGTTGAATAGAAACAATCGTTCCATTGATTTTGTTTAGATCTTCTGAATTCGGCCAACATACGGTTTGAGCTGCATTATTCTAGAAACTGATATACTAACAAATAGCAAGATCTCATGTTCTCAGCCATAGTCCTCACATATTTCTGCTAAGCTCAATTTTATTTAATTAAAGCCATTATCTTCAGTGAAAGAAGATCAAGAAAAAGTAGTAGCACCATCTTGGACAGATGTCCAAAGAAGCTAGAGACGCAATTGGAATTGGTGCAATTTGTTATAAGGTGTAATGCAATTATTTTTTCAAACAAACTAAATAATGCATCGCTTTCAAAATAAATATCAAAAATTGTGATCTTTTCTTGCATCAAGGATTTCAGAACCTACCAATCTATCAAGAAAGACTGCTAAAACAATTGAGAAAACATTTTAATTATCTGCTGAATCTGATGTTTTGAAGATCTGAACTGAGGTAGCATTATCCAAAAAAAAATTTGTTCCATGCTTAAAGTCACTATTTTAATCAAAAATTTCCAATGCGATTCTAAAAAAAAAGTGTGCTTGTAAGAACTACATTGTTTGGTTAATGAAACATCATAGGAAATGTTAGTCAAAAATAATTCATGAATGAAAATAGCTCTACCCTATTTAAGTTCTACCAAAAGAGAATGAGAAAAAACACTCATACAAACTGCCAGCATACATCACTGATTATTATAGACAAGGAAGGAAAGCTGATATCTATTGCTTTTAATTCCTTTATTGTTAAGGAGATGATCTAGTGAATTCAGAAATATAATCATTAAAGATTTGTTTATTCAGTGAGTAATCGGGTCACATAAACAAAGAAATTCAAAGTTTGATGTCAGATCTGTGCTGGGTTAGTTGATCTCAGGTGCGACTTCAAGGAGAATATTAAAACCATTCTTCTCATTTTGTTTTGGAGGAATGGGAAAATTAATGAGAGTTCCTGTGCATGACCATCTCCAGCAAGAGCAACCAATTGTTTGCATGAGTGGATGTCCAACAGAGATAGAACTGGAGTTGCAGTTGAAAATGTTTTCTGTAAAATAAATTCTGCAAGTGGACACAACACTGATGTATAGGGAAGCACTGTATATTTGAAGAAAATAAACTGCTACTTTGTAGCGACCAATTTTATCTCAAAGTGGGTAGATGGGCTTTGAATGAACTAAAATGGCAACCACACACTCTATGAAAGGATACATTTCAAACAGTTCTTTAGGAATTAGTAGATTTGTTGCTTTTACGTGTCAAAATATTGAAGCAGCAAACATTAAAACAAATAGGATATAAATATCAGTCAGCTGAGTTACAAAAAAAGAGTACAAACATGAAAGCTCTGTGAAAGTAAGTGACTGAAAAATACATTAAATAACCTAGGTGCTGGGAGAACTAAATCTAGGAAATATTCCAAGTTGAAACATAAAGACCACCATAAGTCTAAACTGACAAATTTAGGACTGTTAACAACAATCATGTGGAATTTCTAAGTAGGAAAATGTGTTGTGTCTCATATGCAGTATGTTCAAATACCTTTAAGAGACACACCCATGATATCATCACTGTACCTTAGCATTTGGCCTGAGGGTACATTTGGTCCATCTTATCTCTGATCACTTGACTCATGCCACTCTACGAGAAGCAAGCAACTCTGTTTGAAACAAATACCTTAATATCAGCCAAGAAAATTGTCACAGAGCTGTACAGCATAGAAACAGAACCTGTGGTCCAACTTGTCCATGCCAACCAGATATTCTAAATTAATCTAAATTTGCCAGCATTTGGCCCATATCACTCTAAACCCTTCCTATTCATATACCCATCCAGATGCCTTTCAAATGTTGTACTTGTACCAGCCTCCACCACTTCCTCTGGTAGTTCATTCCATACACGCACCAACCTCTGTGTAAAAGAGTTGCCCCTTGGGCCTTTTAAGTCTTTCCCCTCTCACCTTAAACCAATGCTCTCTAGTTTTGGACTCCCCCATCCTGGGAGAAAACCAGAGATTGTTAAAACATTTGTAATACTGTTTTACCGACAGAAATGAGCCAAGATAGAACAAATAATCTTCCTCTTCTATTGTGTGGCTTGACATCAACACCATTCTAACAACACTTACATTTATATAATGCCTTTTAATAACATAGCATCTCAATAGTTACTTTAGAAGCACAGTAACTGATGATATGTGGCCATTCTGATGCTTGACAGTCAGGAGATATATAACAAATTAATTTATATTTTAGGTGATATTGAAATCAAGTACTCCATTCCAACAGCATATTACGATTAGATTAGATTCCCTACAGTGCGGAAGCAGACCCTTCGGCCCAACAAGTCCACACCGACCCTCTGAAGAGTAACCCACCCAGACTTGTTTCCCTACATTTACTCCTAACGTACCTAAAACGTAAAAGGTAAAAAGAATGACTGCAGATGCTGGAAACCAGATTCTGGATTAGGGTGGTGCTGGAAGAGCACAGCAGTTCAGGCAGCATCCAAGGAGCTTTGAAATCGACGTTTCGGGCAAAAGCCCTTCATCAGGAATAAAGGCAGTGAGCCTGAAGCGTGAAGAGATAAGCTAGAGGAGGGTAGGGGTGGGGAGAAAGTAGCATAGAGTACAATGGGTGAGTGGGGTAGGAGATGAAGGTGATAGGTCAGGGAGGAGAGGGTGGAGTGGATAGGTGGAAAAGGAGCTAGGCAGGTCAGACAAGTCCGGACAAGTCATGGGGACAGTGCTGAGCTGGAAGTT
>NC_057737.1:25456804-25472743 GCF_004010195.1 Chiloscyllium plagiosum | reverse complement strand
CACAGCAATTCAGGCAGCATCCGGGGACAGGCAAAATCGACGTTTCGGGCAAAAGCCCTTCATCAGGAATATTCCTGATGAATGGCTTTTGCCCGAAACGTCGATTTTGCCTGTCCTCGGATGCCTGCTGAATTGCTGTGCTCTTCCAGCACCACTGATCCAGAATCTGGTTTCCAGCATCTGCAGTCATTGTTTTTACCACAACTATGCAGAAAATACATTCCTAAAACTTCCCGCTTTCACAAAAACTTAATCACCACCCTAAATGTCTCCTTTTTTTGTCAATGTCAATATTTTTGTCCATTTATATTTGATTATACTCAAGTATAATAGCTTAGGATGTTTTACTACATTTAAACAAACTTGTTTTGTCCAACAAGCCATTCTTCTGATTCTAGCCTCATGCATTTTGATTGCTCTGAGCATTACTAGCCATGCTTCCAGCTGCCTTGTCCCTAAACTCTAGAATTTCCTTCGGAGACTCTCTGCCTCTCTCTTCTACTTCAAAGTGTTCTTAAAACCTACCTTGTGGTCATCTGTCCTGATTTCTCTTTTTGTGGCTCAGTGTCTAAAATGTCAAAAATCTTTTTATCAGTATCACTCATGTTGAACAATTTGAATTGTTTTAGTATTTAACTGGACCACATAAATATATTGTTGCTGAGTTAAAGATGCTAAAATAAGTGCAAGTTATTATCTATTTGATTGATAATGTAATTATCTAAAATGGAAAAGCTATGATTGTTAAATATGCCTGCACAAACTTCAATTTTTGAACAAAAATATAGACAAAGACTAATACAGTTTATTCCCTATTACCTACACTTTTGTAATTAGCAGTGTCCTAGTGGGGATCTATAGTTTTTTTGGCAACATAATGGTTCACTAGTCTCATAAATATTTGCTTCTGAAACAGTTGCTTCGTGATGATATAAGTGTTGTACTGTGACATTATGACTTTGTGTTTTGCTCCTGTGTAAATAAATCTAACTTCTAGTTCGGCTTGAATGGCTGAAAGTGTGCAACCTTTAATCTGCTCGACATGATAATACAGCCAGTGTGATATCTGATACAAATGTTTGATCTTGCAGCAAATATAAAGCTGTCAACTTTGATTTGTTAGAAATGCATTTATTTTCTTTCTTAAGAGTTATTTTTGTTTATTTCACTACCCCAACCCCTTCTCCTGAGATTTATTGGAAGTAAGACCCAAAAGGTTATTGATCTCTGGCTTTGTTCAATGTTCTCTGTTAACTAGCCACTTTAAGACAAATATAAAATGCTTGGAACAGTGTTAATCCCAGACAGCGAAGCATCTGGTCCTCTATGTATCATTTATCAAGCTTGCAAAATTGTAGACATGAACGTACGTGTTCCACATTTTTGTGGATTCCAAATTGTAAAGTGTGTTTTTAAAAGGAGGGCTTTTTTCTGAAATACCACAGGTAACTGTCAGACTCCTAAAGCTATAAAGTGCGAAGGCCTTGTTGGTGTTCAGTAAATATATTCTATCAAGCAGTTGTACAGTAATTCTTCACTTAACACAAAGTTGTATCCTGTACTTTATGTTAAACAATATTCAGCAAATTAGGTTTTCTCATCAAAATGAATGTAACAACTAGTTAGGTTCACATCAGAAAAAGGCAGTAGTCTGCGCCAGTGACTTTTCTGTCAGTGTCAGGTCCAGCAAGTGTCAGCAGGATGCCAGATTAGGTCTGGTGAGTTGGGTGGGGGTGTCAATGCCGAATCAGGTTCTGTTTAATAATTGTTCAGGAGATACTGCCAGATTTCACTCATCTATCTTTTCCTGAGTAATTATTGCACTTGACTGAGTCAACTGTATCAGGATTCCCTGCATTTAAGGAGTTATTGCAGCTTGGAAAAATAAGTGAAGCTAAGTGATGTATATGAAACAAAGTTAGTTTTTGGGGACATTGAGCCCAGATAAATTGGCACCATTTGTAATGATTTCAGAAGGGCTCAGTATGGCAACAAATCTGATTGGTCAAGTTGCAGTTTAACACAGACTCCATAAGGGCAGCACGGTGGCTTAGTGGTTAGCACTGCTGCCTCACAGCACCAGGGACAAGGGTTCGAATCGAACCTTGGGCGACTGTCTGTGTAGAGCTTGCACATTCTCCCCATGTCTGCGTGGGTTTCCGTTGCGTGCTTTGGTTCCCTCCCACAGATGTGCAGGTTAGGTGAACTGGCCATACTAAACTGCCCATAGTGTTCAGGGATGTATAGGTGAGGTGCATTAGTCAGGGGAAATTTAGAGTAATTGGGTAGGGGAATGGGTTTGGGTGGGTTACTCTTCGGAGGGTCGATGTGGACGTGTTGGGCCAAATAGCTTGTTTCCACACTGTAGGGATTTTATGAAGCAGAGTGAAAAAGAGAGAAGCAAGGAGACCTCCAGAGGTTAGCTCTCTATTAAGGTCTCATTTTCTGTTGGGAGAGCAGAAAAAAAAATTATATCCGGAAACACAAAGAAATAATTCAAACTGAAAGAAAACTTGAAAGACCTCAGGCTTAACCAAGCAACAGTGTACTACAGACTGACCAACATTGTAAAAACAACATCAAAGCACCATCGAAGAAAGATAGTGATTGTGGAACCAACCATCTAGTTTTGGTGATTTGGGACTACTAATGCAGAACTGTGTTCCTCTGATCTTTGTTTTTCTCTCCACTCACAATATTTGTGCTTTTTCTTTGTGTGTCTCTGTGCATGTCAGAGATTTGTAAAAGTCAAGTTACATAAATAAAAAGTCCTGTCCTTTGTGTTTGCTAAAATTAAGAATGTTACAATAAAGTTATTTTTATTTTACTGAAGAAATCAGTGCGGTTTGCTTTTATCCTGGGTAACAATAAGTTAGAAACAAAGTGGGATTGGTGATAGTTTCATCGCATCTTCACATTTGTGGTGATTCTAGGTATAGTGGGGGTTGATTCCCACTGCACTGCCTCACAGCGTTGTGACAGTTAAAAATAGAGTCATAGAGATGTACAGCACGGAAACAGACTCTTCGGTCCAAGTCGTCCATGCCGACCAGATATCCCAATCCCATCTAGTCCCACCTGCCAGCACCTGGTCCATATCGCTCCAAACCCTTCCTATTCATATATCCATCCAGATGCCTTTTAAATGTTGCAATTGTACTAGCCTCCACCACTTCCTCTGGCAGCTCATTCCATACACGTACAACCGTCTGCGCGAAAAAGTTGCCCTTTAGGTTTCTCTTATATCTTTCCCCTCTCACCCTAAACTTGTGCCCTCTAGTTATGGACTCCCCCACCCCAGGGAAAAAACTTTATCTATTTATCTTCATGATTTTATAAATCCCTATAAGGTCACCCTTCAGCCTCCAAAGCTCCAGTGAAAACAGCTCCAGCCTATTCAACCTGTCCCTATAGCTCAAATCCTCCAACCCTGGCAACATCCTCGTAAATCTTTTCTGAATCCTTTCAAGTTTCATAACATCTTTCCAATAGGAAGGAGACCGGAATGGCACACAATATTCCAACCAATGTACTGTACAGCCGCAACATGATCTTCCAACTCCTGTACTCAATGCACTGACCAATAAAGGAAAGCATACCAAACGCCTTCACTATCCTATCTACCTGCGACTCCACTTTCAAGGAGCTATGAACCTGCACTCCAAGGTCTCTTTGTTCAGCAATACTCCCAAGGTCCTTACCATTAAGTGTATAAGTCCTGCTAAGATTTGCTTTCCCAAAAATATTGTACATTTCCAAATTCCCATATTTGCAAATGAAATAATATTTAAAATAAATACATTGACTCTTTCAAATTATAGCTTGCCAACCTTCCCGCTTTGACCCACTTTAGAATTAGAATTAGACTCCCTACAATGTGGAAACAGGTTATTCGGCCCAACAAGTCTATACTGACCATCCGAAGACTAACCCACCCAGGCTCATTCCCCTACCCAATGTTTACCCCTGACTAATGCAGCTAACCTACTCATCCCAGAACACTATGGGCAATTTAACACAGCCAATTCACCTAACCTGCATCATCTTTGGATGGCGGGAAGAAACTGGAGCACCCGGAGGAAACCCAAGCAGACATGGGGAGAATGTGCAAACTCCACACAGTAGCCCGAGGCTGGAATTGAACCCGGATCTCTGGCGCAGTGAGGCAGCAGTGCCAACCATTATACCACTTGCATGCCATTTCCTTCCTGACCCTTCTACTCGAAGTTTCTGTCTTAACCCTCCCACTCACATTACTATTGTTGAGAATGTATTCTTACAGTAAGTGGCATAACTTGTTATCAATTAAGCTATACAAGATTAAACTATATCCTCCTTTATTACAAACATGCACACATTACAAAATGACATAGCTCTGCTCAGTATAATAGATGGGGCAAAAGTACACAAATAATACCACCATTGTAGAGCAAGGACTTGAGTGCAGAAGATAGAATGGGCTGACTTTTCATAGTTGAAACTTTATTGCTGGAACAGCACAGCAGGTCAGGCAGCATCCAGGGAACAGGAGATTCGACGTTTCGGGCACAGGCCCTTCTTCAGGAATCTTCAGTAACTATGACTTTTCATAGTTACTTTCATCTTTCGGGTGATGAAATTGCTGTTGTTTGCAGAGCAATGAATGACACTCAGTTGGGTAGAAGATCAGCACAGCAATTCAGGCAGCATCTCAGTCATACCCAGGTCCTTGGATTGAGTCAACAGTTCAGCTTTCAGAGTTCACAAGATCAGGCATATTGACTGCTAGAATTTGCTCTGATTTCCAAAAACAAAAACACTTTACTGAGACCTCTTCCAGCTGGTTTTCTTTAAGGATTACATTTTAATCATTGAGAGAGAAACAGCAAGAGCTCCTTTCTTTGCAAACTTCTCCACCTACTACCAACTTTCTTCCACTCCCATTTTTCAGGAGATATAATATTTACTAATTCCAGCGTGGATATCCTTTTTCAACTCCTAAGTGTGCAGCTAAACAGGCAACTAAAGTTCAGAGGTAGTTGTTGAATGAAGGTAGCATTTTTTTTCATGTCTCACAAACTTGATTGAGTTTTTTGAAAATGTAACAAAAAGAGGATTGATGATGGCAGAGCAGTGGACATGATCTGTTTGGACTTCAGTAAGGTGTTCGACAAGGTTCCCCATGGGAGACTGGTTGGCAAGGTTAGATCTCATGGAATACAGGGAGAACTAGCCATTTGGATACAGAACTGGCTCAAAGAGAGTGGTGCTGAGTCCACTAGTATTCGTCATTTATATAAATGATTTGGATGTGAGCTTAAGAGGTATAGTAAGTAAGTTTGCAGATGACACCAAAATTGGAGGTGTAGTGGACAGCGAAGAAGGTTACCTCAGATTACAACAGAATCTTGATCAAATGAGCCAATGGGCTGAGGAGTGGCAGATGGAGTTTAATTCAGATAAGTGCGAGATGCTGCATTTTGGAAAAGCAAATCTTAGCAGCACTGATACACCTAATGGTAAGGTCCTAGGGTGTGCTGCTGAACAAAGAGACCTTGGAGTGCAGGTTCATAGGTCCTTGAAAGTAGAGTTGCAGGTAGATAGGCTAGTGAAGAAGGCACTTGGTATACTTTCCTTTATTGGTCAGAATATTGAGTACAGGAGTTGGGAAGTCATGCTGTGGCTGTACAGGGCATTGATTTGACCACTTTTGGTACAGTGTGTGCAATTCTGGTTTCCTTCCTATCGGAAAGATGTTGTGAAACTTGAAAGGGTTCAGAAAAGATTTACAAGGGTATTGCCAGGGTTGGAGGATTTGAACTATAGGGAGAGGTTGAATAGGCTGTTTTCCCTGGAGCGTCGGAGGCTGAGAGGTGACCTTATACAAATTTATAAAATCATGAGGGACATGGATAGAGTAAATAGACAAGGTCTTTTCCTTGGGGTTGTGGAGTCCAAAACTAGAGGACACATGTTTAGGGTGAGAGATGAAAGATATAAAAGAGACCTATGAGGCAATCTTTTCACGCAAAGGGTGTTGCGTATGTGGAATGGGCTGCCAGAGGAAGTGGTGGAGACTAGTACAATTGCAACATTTAAAAGGCATTTGGATGGTTATATGAATAGGAAGGGTTTGGAGAGATAAGGGAAAGGGTGCTGGCAGTGGGACTAGATTGGATTGGGATATCTGGTTGGCATGGATAAGTTGGACCAAAGAGTTTGTTTCAGTGTTGTACATCTCTATGATTAAGGCCAAAAATGCAATCTCCTATCTCGCTGATAAAACATCTGTTTTCCAAAGTTATTTATGTTCCCAGTAAACAGCAAATAATCTACAGTATTTCTTGTCTCTTGACGTTTTCTCAAGAGATCAGATGATAAAGGGTTTATAACCCAGGAATTATCTAAATCTTTCATTTTGTAATTCTCAATCCATAAATATAATTTGTGTACCCAACACTGCAGGTTTCTTCAAGGAAGCAAGGCAGGTAGATAAAGTTATGATATCTATTTGCTTGATAAACTGGATGCTTTATGTTACAAGGATAACTGAGTGCTCTGCAAAGAATTTGAGGAGTTAACTGCAGGAAAGCTGTGTCATCAACCAGACAATCAAGGCCAACTGGAACAAGGAACAAAATAAATTGCAGTAATTTGGATGAAAGGACTTCAAAGAATCATCAATGATCTGTCAAACATCTGCATAAGAAATGAACACCAGAACTCCACCTTTAGCGGAATTTTGAAGAACAACACTGTATAAGGATCAACCCCTGGACAATTCCAGAGACAGATGAGCATTGGTTGAAATCCTGGCCAGATTCCATCTTTAATTGGGTAATAGCCAATTGGGTAATTGGGTTGCGAGGCTTATCTTGTTTAATTGAGATATCTTATTTTGGTTGGTACTTGGGAGATATCTTATTTTGGTTGGTACTTGCAATAAAGTTGAAGTCATTGTTTCAATATTTGATTGAGAGATTTATTAATAAATCGTCAAATTAAAGATAACTTGCAGTGGTTTACCGACAAAGTGATCAAAGATAGCATATGGAACACTTTATTTGGCCAAGTCATGAAATTTAAGGGCACAGAGTTTATGCTAGAGTGCAAAAGGCCTTAGTTAGATTACAGCTAGTGTATGTACAGTTTGAATTGCTGCATTACAATAGGGATGTAATCAGACCAGAGAGCTACAAATAAGATTTATGAGGCCATTGCCAAGATGGAGAATTTTAAGCAACAAGGAAAGACTAGATAGGTTGTGGTTGTTTTGTAAGGAACAAAGGATTTGAACTGAGGGGCTGAGATAGAGTGAATAGAAAGGACCTAATTCTGTTAGCAATTAGGTTAATAATGAGGGTGCATACTCAAAGTAGTTGGTGGAAGGATTAGAGAGACATTGTGGGGTATCTCATTCATGTAAAGGGTGGTAGGGGTTTATATCTCATTGTCCTGAAGGAGCTTAGGCATTTGAAAAGTATCTGGATATTCATTAAAGGTTCTAAATTTCAGCAAACACAAATCAGCCAAATGACCTTCGTTTGAACGATAAATATTTCTTCTGAATTTTTGTCATCTGTTGTGGGTTTCTACTAATTTCCAGACTCTTCGGCTTATTTATCTTCTTGCCAATGTTATGACCCGAACAGGATCCTCAACATTTTAAGTTAAGCAAGCATGGATCACTGTTTCCAGGGAGAGATTCTTTGAAACCAGTCTATTTTCCCCTTTTGTAATCAGCCTCGCCTGGATGTACAATACAGCTTTTAATATTTATTTCAAGAAATATTCATTCTGAAGGTGTGAACAATGATGGGTAGGGCAGAATTTATTGCCACAAATAGTTAAAAAGGTCTTAGCACTTTGATAGAACTGACTGATTTGTTGGACCACTTTAGAGGGCAGTTCAGATTCAAACACATGCTTTGGGGCTAGATATATATAGTAAGTCTGGATAAGTGTTTTTAATTTGAAAGATGAGTGAACCGGATGGATATTTTATGAAGCTATACTTAATTTACATTGCCAGCTTTGGCTCTGGAGGAGAACTTTGGAGTCAGAAAGACATTTGAGTCATTTTGGTCTCAATCCAGAGCCTTAAACACAATTTCAGTTGACACTTCCAAACTGTACTGGGACACGGCCACACAGCCAGAGATGTAATCTTTAAGAAGAGACACTGAGCTATGGAAAACATGGCACTGTTTGAAGAAAAGCAGCTTCATGAAACCCTTGACAATATTTACTTCAACACCAACATTCACAAGGGTTTATATGGTCATGTATCTCATTATTGTTTGTGGGATGTTACTATGCACAAGCTGGGTATTTTACTTTTCCACGGTTAAACTCTTTCCTCATAAGCAATTAATTGGCTATAAATTATCTGAAGTCTATGAAGTGCTATGAAAATGTATGTTCTTTTTCTGTGGAATACAACAAGAATTTAAAGATATTGAAGTGATCATATTATTACTTTTGAAACTGAAAATAAAACTATTAATAGCCCAGATATTCTGATGGTCAGATAGATGCTGGAAAAGCACAGAATGTAGTTATGCGTCAGATCCACGTGGAATCCCTTGCGGGAACTCCTGAAAAATTGAAACTCCAGGTAGACAATTCCCTTGCATCTGAAACTCTCCAAACCTCCCCCCCCCCCTCCCCCCCCCCCCCCCCCCACACACAATGTTGGAGCTCAGAAAGTTCTGATTCAGTAAAGTTTAGTTATTACCCAAGAAATGTTAGAAGATTAAAAATTTAATCTAACTTCTGGGCAACCGTCACTTTAATGCCCTAGCTCACCAGTGACCCTCTGAACTGCACTTGTACAGATGCCTGATATCCTGCAGATCTCCAACCCATCCTCGTTGATTCCCCCAGCTGACCTCATTTGACCTGACCCTGCAAGACCCAACAACCACCAACAGTTTGCCAAACTCAACACCATGCACCCTCACATGTCCAATACCCATATGAACATGCAAATTAGAGGAGCAGACTTCTTGGCCATTTGAGCCTACTGTACCATTCAGTAAGCCATTGCTGACCTGATTTCAACTTCAATTCCACCACCTTGCCTATCCCTGATAAATTTCACTGTTGCTCACCAAGAATCTATCTACCTCTGTCTTAACAACATTCAAAGATTCTTTCGCCACTCGTTTTGACAGAAGTTCCAGACACACTCAACCCCCAAAAGAAAAACATCCTCCTTATTTTGATCTTAAGTGAGTAACCTATGATTTTTAAACACTGATTCTCCCACCACAGGAAAAATCCCTTCCAAATCCACTCTGTCAAATCTACCCAGGATGTTTCAACCAAATGAACCCTTACTCTTCTAAACCCTAACACATGCAAGACTGGCCAGAATTTCCTCATTAAGACTACCCATACATTCCAGATACTTAGTTTCATAAGCTTTTACTTAACTGCCTCCAACATATTTACATTTTTCTTAAAACAGGGAGGTCAATATTGTACACAGTTCTCCAGATGTGATCTCACCACTGCTTCATATAGCTGAAGCATAATTTCAAAGTTTGTGAGAAGATTTGTAGCTCGGTTGCTCGTTGTGGTTCTGTTCGCCGAGCTGGGAATTTGTGTTGCAGACGTTTCGTCCCCTGTCTAGGTGACATCCTCAGTGCTTGGGAGCCTCCTGTGAAGCGCTTCTGTGATCATTCCTCCGCCATTTGTACTGGTTTGAATCTGCCGCTTCCGGTTGTCAGTTCCAGCTGTCCGTTGCAGTGGTCGGTATATTGGGTCCAGGTCGATGTGCTTAATGATTGAATCTGTGGATGAGTGCCATGCCTCTAGGAATTCCCTGGCTGTTCTCTGTTTGGCTTGTCCTATAATAGTAGTGTTGTCCCAGTCGAATTCATGTTGCTTGTCATCTGCGTGTGTGGCTACTAAGGATAGCTGGTCGTGTCGTTTCGTGGCTAGTTGGTGTTCATGGATGCGGATCGTTAGCTGTCTTCCTGTTTGTCCTATGTAGTGTTTTGTGCAGTCTTTGCATGGGATTTTGTACACTACATTGGTTTTGCTCATGCTGGGTATCGGGTCCTTCGTTCTTACCAGAACAACACTACTGTAATGTGGAGGTGCTGGTGTTGGACTAACACTATAGCAGTTTGTAGTTGGAATTCTAACTAATTTTATCTTTCTTCATCAAGTGATATTAAAGCCCACTTTTAATGTCTTCACCACTGGTATCAGCTAATTAAATAATCAAACTGGGGACCTTCATTCCACTAGTTGTCACTTGCCTAGTTGAAAATTTGGGTGTTGAATAACTCAGCGGTATAGTGATGGATCAAGAAGAGTTGCTAAAAAGCTAGCAGCATTCCAGGTAGAGGAGTTGCCAGGCTCAAATGAGATACATTCTAGATTGCTCAGAGGGGTAAAGAAGCAAAATGGGGAATTGTTGACCGTACTTCTGAACACAGGATTAGTCTCAGGGGACTGCACATGTGACACGGTTGTTTAAGAAAGGGGAAATGGATAACCGAGGAAACTACAGACCTGTCAGTTTGACGTCAATAGTGGGAAAACTGATGGAGGCCGTAATATGGGATAAGGTAAACATACATAGAAAACAAAAGTTGATGCTAGACAGTCAACACTGCATTGTCAAGGACAGAGATGCCACATGGCAGGTTGGTTAGCAAATTGGAAATGTTTGGGTTTGATACGTCCTTGGCAGCATGGGTTAGAAGTTGGCTAAAAGAAAGGAACCAGCGGGTAGGTACAAATGGATAGTTCTTAGATTGGAGAGGAGTTGAAAGTGGTACTCCCCAGTGATTAGTGTTGGGATCCTTCATTTTTCTGATTTATATAAACGATTTAGTGATGGGTGTTAAGGGCAAAATCTCTAAATTTGCAGATAATACCAAGCTAAGAAGAATAGTAAATTGAGAGGATGATACTGAGCAACTTCAGAAGGGCATTAACAAGTTAGCCAAAAGGGCAGACACCTTGCAGATGAATTTCAATGCCGAGAAATGTAAGATAAAGCATTCCCAATTCCTCCGCCGGATCTGCTCCCTGGAAGACCAGTTCCACCACAGAACACAACAGATGGCCTCCTTCTTTAGAGACCACCATTTCCCTTCCCACGTTGTTAAAATGCCCTCCAATGCATCTTGTCCACATCCTGCCCCTCCGCTCTCAAACCCCACCCCTCCAACCGTAACAAGGACAGAACCTCCCTGGTGCTTATTTCCACCCTACCAACCTTCGCATAAACCACAACATCCGATGACATTTCTGCCACCGCCAAACAGACCCCACCACCAGGGATATATTTCCCTCCCCACCAGTTTCTACCTTCCGCAAAGACCATTCCCTCCGTGACTACCTGGTCAGGTCCACACCCCCCAACAACCCACCCTCCCTTCCTGGCACCCTCCCCTGCCACTGCAGGAATTGCAAAACCTGTGCCCACACCACCTCCCTCACCTCCATTAGAGGCTCCAAAGGAGCATTCCATGTCCAAAGTTTTACCTGCACATTCACCAATATCATTTATTGTACCGTTGCTCCCAATGCGGTCTCCTCTACATTGGAGAGACTGGATGTCTCCTGGCAGAATGCTTTAGGAAACATCTCTGAGACACCCGTACCATTCAACCCCACCGCCCTGTGGCCCAACATTTCAACTCCCTCTCCCACTCTGCCAAGGACATGCAGGTCCTAGGCCTCCTCCACTACCGCTCCCCCACCACCCGACGCCTGGAGGAAGAACACCTCATCTTCCACCTCGGAACACTTGAACCCCATCAATGTGGATTTCACCAGTTTCCTCATTTCCCCTTCCCCCACCTTACCCCAGTTCCAACCTTCCAGGTCAGCACGTCCCCATGACCTGTCCTACCTGCCTATCTTCCTTTCTACCTATCCACTCCATGCTCCTCTCTGATCTAACCCATTGCCTCTTTGCTACCTTCCCCCACCCTCCTCTCTGACCTATCACCTCCATCACCACCCCCATTCACCTATTATACTCTATGCTACTTTCTCCCCATCCTCACCCCTCATTTATCTCTCCACTCTGCAGGCACCCTGCCTCTAATCCCTGATGAGGGGCTTTTGCCCGAAACGTCGATTTTCCTGCTGCTCGGATGCTGCCTGACCTGCTGTGCTTTTCCAGCGCCACTCTAATCTAGCCCCATATTCTCCTTGGATCAGAGAAGATTAAGAGATGACCTTATTGAGGTGTTCATAAACAATTTTGACAGGGTAAGAAAGGATATTCTACAGAAGAAGGGCTTATGCCCGAAACGTCGATTCTCCTGTTCCTTGGATGCTGCCTGACCTGCTGCGCTTTTCCAGCAACACATTTTCAGCAAGGATATTCTACTGTCATGAGTTGGTATGTTGATAACTAGGGGTCAAAATTTCAAGACCGTCAGCAAGAGAGCTAGGACAGAGATTAGGAGAAACTTCTATACTCAGTTGTTTGGATTTGGAATGTGCTACCTGGGTGAGTGGTGGAGGCAGATTTTATACGAAATGTCTAAAGACTTGTGGATACATATTTGAAAGCTGATGAATTTAGAGGGCTATGGAGATAGGGCTGGTGAATGGGAATTGCTGGGTAGCTCTTTGGGGAGCTGGTACAGAAAAGATGGCTTCCTTCAGTACAGTAAATTCAACGATTCTAAAAAGCTTAAATAGACAAACGCATAAGTCCAAATAACCATTGAATCAAAAGGGTTGGGCATTCCATGCATATTCTTTATTTAAAAACTATACTGCTACTTAAATGCCACATAATTAATCTTTAATTATAATCTAACCCATCTCTCTCCCTTGCTCCATGCTCTGATTCTTAATCATCTTTCATCTGTCACCTTTCAGCCAGTATTCCAGTTTCTGAAAATTTTTATTAGCATTGGAGCTTTGGGAGAAGAAAGAAATTCAATGTCCTTTCAAATTGGGGAAGAACAAAGTACAGTTGCACAATCCTTTATCTGAAATGCTTGGGACCAGCTGATTTTCTCAATTCAGAATTTTTCAAATTTCAGAATAAGTGATAGTTTAATGGCGAAATCTTTTAAAAACCTTGCTGGGGGAGCACACTCACCAAGTAAAACCGGGCCTTGAAATAGAATTGAGGCCTGCTGGGCCACGCCCCCCACATTGCATCGAGTGGATGTCGACTTGGATTAACTGTTTGCATGCCAAACGACCTTGCTAATGGAAAAAAAACTTCACAAAACAACCTTTGGACTTTGGAGCTTTTCGGATTTCGGATAAAGGATTGTCTACCTCTATTTTAAAATATAGCACTTTCAAACATTCTGGGTCACACCTCATCTAGACTATTGCTGCTACCTCCCCATCTTGAAGTCACATGACCCCACACCTGGACTCTAAATCAAGGTGGTCATGGAGTGATACATTATAGCAACACACTCTTTGGCACACCAAGTCTATGCTGATCAACAAACACCAAACTACACAAATCCCATCTACCTGCATCTGATCCATAGCTTACAATGCCCCGGCATCTCAACCAGATGCTTCTTAAATGTCTTGGAATCTCGTGAGACAGTTTGAGGCAGGGGCAGGGGAGCAGTGCAGCGTGAAAGTAGCATTCACCATCATAAGAAAACTTGTACTAAAAGAATGAATATTTAGCACTTTTTAAAAAAAAATGACACAAATGGTACCAGTGTTGCTGTACGCTGATAGCCCTTTGCTCCTATGAGCAGACCTTAACACTATAATTTATCATTCTAGCAGGGTTGCCAGAGAATAAATAGAACTAGGGAGCAGGTGATGGTTATACATTAAGTAAGGGATAATTGGAGAGCACTTCATTGGGTATATATCCTTTTATATATGGGGGATAATAGGGGCTCAGTGGTAATTTCCCTGTCTCTGGGGCAGAATGTCTAGGTTCTAGTCCCACATACTACAGAGAGGTGTTATTACATGACTTAACAGGTTGATTTTAAAAATATGAAGGAAACAAGTAATCAGTAGTGTTGAACTTTGTAGTTTGTGAACTAAAACAAAAACCCTGACTAGAAAGGTTTATGACTGGACATTGTCTAATCATTTTTAAAATCAGATATTTATCATAATTTAATGGATACCATGTCTGCCTATTCTATAGATCTTGCATCTGACTTCCCCTTACAAAAACATCATCAGATAGTTTGCTTCAACTTGAAATCAATAAAAATAAACTGGAGGCTAAGTTAGCTGTATTAACTCAGATCACAGACCACACTGGGAAAGAAGCTCAGTGGTTGTGACATGTAGTTGAAAACAACATATCCTTTAATGCACAACATTTGCGATAATCTTTGTATGACAATATAACATCTAAGATATAAAAGATCCAAAGGAACAATTAATTATGAAATTTTAATAAGTTTCCAGCAATTGAACCATGCTTATAAAATATACAGAATAAGTTCTCTGTTGTATGCAAATATCTTTGAGGGAAGAAAGTTCAGTGAGATGATACAAATAAGCATAGGCTGGCTTTTAAAAACATCTCCAAAATATAAAGAAAGAAAACAGGTCTGCAAGTACTAAAATGATCAACTGCAAATAATTAAATGCAGACAAAAAAAATTACTGAAACTGAAGCCCAGCAAACACATGTTTCACATGCTGGCACAAACACTGGCTTCAGAAGAAACATTGTTCCAGGCACTGACATGAATGTTCAGATAATTGAAAGTAATAATTTCAGTAAATTGTTAAATATTTTACATGCCAGTTAGTATTATGCTCAGTTGGATCAGGAACAAGAATATCAGGAGCTACGAGGAAAAACAACATAATTCAGGAAAATTGTAGGCTTTAACTAGAGGTTGCATTTCTTTGAGACCTTGTGGGATCCATTTCTCAATGATTCAGTGTGGTTACACTGTTTATTTCAGCTAATTAATAAACCATAAAACTGGAGAGCCAACTTTGCAATTCTGCAAACCTGTGATTGTACACACCCGTGGTATGGGTTGAGCTGAACTTTGAGATCATAGGCTTTGCCTTTTCATTTGAGCATGCCTTTTAGCAAAGTAGGGGGGAAAATGTTCAGGGAGTCAAGCTTATAAACTGGCTGGTTGCCAATTGCAAAACTAGGTCAACTAAGCTGCATTTATGAAAGCAAATTCTTACCCTTAAGCAGCAAATAGCTTTTTTCCATCTGAGACGGGTACAACTGAGAACAGAAGTGAGTCAAACAGTCAGGGCAGGCAGGGACAAGGTAGGACTAATAAATTAAACTGCATTTATTTCAATGCAAGTGGCCTAACAGAGAAGGCAGATGAACTCAGGCCATGGTTAGGAACATGGGACTGGGATATCAAAGCAATTACGGAAACATGGCTCAGGCATGGCAGCACTGGCAGCTTGATGTTCCAGGATACAAATGCTATAGGAAGGATAGAAAGGGAGGCAAGAGAGGAGGGGGAGTGGCATTTTTGATAAGGGATAGCATTACAGCTGTGCTGAGGAAAGATATTCCCGGAAATACATCCAGGAAAATTATTTGGGTGGAACTGAGAAATAAGAAAGGGATGATCACTTTATTGGGATTGTATCATAGACCCCCCATTAGTCAGAGGGAAATTAAGAAACAAACTTGCAAGGAGATTTCAGCTATCTGTAAGAATAATAGGGAAGTTATGGTAGGGGATTTTAACTTTCCAAACATTGACTGGGACTGCCATAGTGTTAAAGGTTTAGATGGAGAGGAATTTCTTAAGTGTGTACAAGACAATTTTCTGATTCAGTATGTGGATGTACCTACTAGAGAAGGTGCAAAACTAGACCTACTCTTGGGAAATAAGGCAGGGCAGGTGACTGAGGTGTCAGTGGGGGAGCACTTTGGGGCCAGCGACCATAATTCTATTCATTTTAAAATAGTGATGGAAAAGGATAGACCAGATCTAAAAGGTAAAGTTCTAAATTGGAGGAAGGCCAATTTTGATG
>NC_057737.1:25425445-25456070 GCF_004010195.1 Chiloscyllium plagiosum | reverse complement strand
CACCACCAGATGCCTGGAGGAAGAACGCCTCATCTTCCGCCTCGGAACACTTCAACCCCAGGGCATCAATGTGGATTTTAACAGTTTCCTCATTTCCCCTTCCCCCACCTCATCCTAGTTTCTAACCTCCAGCTCAACACTGTCCCCTTGTCTTGTCCGACCTGCCCAGCTCCTTTTCCACCTATCCACTCCACCCTCTCCTCCCTGACCTATCACCTTCATCTCCTCCCCCACTGACCTATTGTACTCTATGCTACTCTATCCCCACCCTCCTCTAGCGTATCTCTCCACGCTTCAGGCTCTCTGCCTTTATTCCTGATGAAGGGCTTTTGCCCGAAATGTCGATTTTGCCTGAATTGCTGTGCTCTTCCAGCACCACTGATCCAGAAGATGATGGGCCAAATGGCTTCCTTCTTTGCTGTAGATTTCTATGAATCACACTCCTGTAAACTTTAGTTAAATCTTCTTGGGAAGAAGGCTGTGCCAATCCCAAAAGCCACAGATACAAGTGCAAATCCAGAAGATTAGTCAGCATCTGCATAAATGCCAGGTCAGGAGATTCTCCTTTATAGACCTGCTGCCCTTTTCTTCACAGGCAGCATTGGAGGAGAAATTATCACTCCCGATTTTTGGATTTTTCCAACACCATAATAATCACATTCTACATATGCGTTCTTGCATATAGAGCAATGCACCATATGTCCTAATCATCAGTAAGATTATTTTTGCCAACTCTTCAAAATTGCTCATCCCTCAGCTTATCTGAGGTTGAAACCTGAATACGTTTTTCTTCTAGAACCGACTATTGTAATACACAGCCTGACCAGGCTCCCCTCTTCGATTCTCCATAAATTAAAGTTCACCCAAATGTTTGCATCCCAAATCACACTATGGGATTTGCATGCTGGCCTTCACTGACCCCCAAGTTAAGATATCAATTTTAACATTTTTGTTTTTGCTTTCAAATGTCTCCTGGGTCTTATCCCTTCTTATCTGTGTAATCGCTTCCATACACACACCCTTCTAAGAGATTCACCCTCTTACTATCTTAGCTTTTTGCTCATTCCCATTTTTGGCAACTTTACCTGCAACTAGGTTTTCAACTGACAGGCCTCAAAATTCTACAGTTCCCTCCTTAAAGCTTGGCATCTCACTCCCTCTGTGTTCTTCTTTAAGACTCCATTAAACTTATCACCTTATCATTTTTAGAGTCATGTTTTGTTTCATAACACTCTTGGAAAGCATGTTTGACATTTTCAAATGCAAATGGTTTTGTTGTTGCATTAAACTCCAAGCAGTTCCTTCAAAATTAGAAAATTGCGATTCAGGATTATTTCAGGGAAACTTAAAGGACCTTTTGATATCACTCAGCAATCACCTTCCTGTCTTTCTCATCCTCAAAATATTCTTGCAATTTGCTTCTTCCTAAGTTGTCTCAAAAACATAATGTCTGATGTATTTATGGTTTTGAAAGCTTCATGTTGTGCAATGCATTGTAATGAGCTTCTGTCTTTTTGGGCCTCTGCTATTGATTCAAAACCAAAATGCTGGCAGAGAATGACAACTTCCAGCAGGCCACCTCCCTGTATCCAGCACGAGTTCTGTTCAGTAAAATCACAGTTTAGTTATTAAGTGAGAATGAGGAAGGTGCTTTGGAAGAAGTACCAGGTTATAGATGAGAAGGAGCAAATGGATGAGGCCAGAGAGGAAACTGTCAAGCTGTCATTAGTCCACTTCATGGGCTTGATCTTCCAATGCATCCATCACAAGATGCAGGTGCAATACAGAAAGACTCAAATTGCACAGGTTTTGAGGTATAATCTTTGTGTAATCCATTCAACAATACTGAGCAGCAGGTTACTGCATATTACTGCGAGCTGCTGAGATTTTTTTTTATAAATGCAGAAAGCTGTAAAGAAAGTAATGCTTCAAAGAGAACTTAGAGGGAGCAGGCACAAAATATGATTCTTTCACCAGTATGAGCAATGCTGCAATGAAGACTTTGAACACTCTGCTAAAAACACTGTCACTGCTGCTATGGACTAATTTTGATTGTGATGTAAATGCGAATTCCGCATCTCATGAAAGAAAAAGTAGTATGTTAAAACTGAAGGTAAAAGTGAGCATCCTGCCAGGTCAGCATTGTGTGCAGTGCCTACGGATAACAATAGAGGAAGAATTAGAAAAATATTCACACTTATAGCACACCCTTCATAACCACAGGAGTGCCTCTGAAGTGTTGTCATTGATAATAATGATAGGCAGATGATTGGTGTGGCCAAGAGGAAACTGTTGCCTTTGTCAGTACTTTGCACTGAACCCATGTTAGTGATTGAGCTACTCCTCAATCCTTATTTCGCTTGCAATGCAGCAGTGGTGCTGATGAAACATGATCCACCTTTTTACCCAAATGTTCAAAGCAGAAAGATACAGATTTGGAAACTGACAGATGGATGCTGTGAATCAAAATTTTTATCTTGAACACAAGCTATGAGTGGAGAGAAAAGAGACACACAGAAAACAGTATGAAGTTATCTATATGTAACTATATGTAAATACAGAAAATGTTGCAAATACTCAGTAATCCTGGGAGCAACTGTGCGGTAAGAATTAGAGATGATAATGATTGATGTTGATTATCTGAACCCTTAGAAATATTAGGGAAAAAATAAGACTATTATAGACAACAAAATACAAAATCCAGTTTGTCACCGCACTAAGCTTTAGTTACTGCTCTGCACAATGCTGCAAAATGAGTCATTTAGGTCCTCATCTGCATATGATTATGAGACTCAGACATGTCTGATGCTTAACCCTCAAAATATGCACCAAAATCCCAAGCACGAAATTAGGGGCAATCTGCACACATACAAAATGTGAGGCTCTATAAGCAAAGGCAGCATCACACAACATTAGGACAATGTGATTTTTAATTAGATAGATAATTCAAGCAACAGGTGAAATATTGTTTTTGATTTAGATTTATGGTTACTTTAATTTGGATTGAATTGCATAGAAGTGCCCTACAAACAAATTAGACATATTATTCTCCAGACTTTGGATTGGAGTTAGTTCCAGCATTGATTTAAAATACTGGTGACGATTTCTTTTTTAAGAAAATGTTGTGAATAAAACAATATTTTATATATAACCCCACCAACTTAAATAGGATAAAAGATTAATATGAAAACAGATATGTTCTCCCTGAGAAGTAATGAGAAAACATTTCAAGCTTGTTCAAATACTGCTGACAAAATGTCTTTTTTAGATTACCCACTGTGAACAATCCAGTTGGAGCTGCTTTGCTACATTTTCTTTTGTTTAATTATCTTCATTTGGTTCCATTACACACTTACAATTATATTTTCTCTTTTCTCACCCGAATACTTCAATTTTAAATCATAGTCAACTGATTTTCTTTTGCATTCACAAACTAAGAACTCAGACAATTAAAGAGAAACATAACTGTGAAGCAGTTAGGTCCTCACAGGAACCAACGGAAAGGATGGGACTAACTGGAAAATATGACTGATGTCTAAAGGTCTGAAGTACACTGGATGATGTCATCTTGAAAACATTTCTGAAATTAATCACCAAGATTAATGTAAATTATGCAAAAACAGATATAATCAAGCACTGATTTTCAGGATTTGATTTTTAATAATGCAATGTTTAATGAGCCTCCATGACTGCATACGTCATTCCAGGTCTCCCAGTTACAATGTACCTGTTCCCTTCAGATATTTATTTTAAATTCTGTTTGCTATACGCAGCTGGTTTGTTGCAGTTAATTTTGTGTCAGTTCAATTGGTTGGCGATGAAGTGTGATGCCAGTGTGACGTTGAAAACTCAACTCCAAGTTTTCTTACACACACACACACACACACATTTTTACATGTGTACAAGGAGACAGTGCCTAGTCAAAGGCTAGGCGAGCAACTCAAATGAGGATCAGTTACAGGAGCATTTTTATGCACTCACATAACCAAGTTCCAGATGACCATGTGTAATGTTTCTTCTTTAATGTGATTAAAGCAGCTTGAGTCATAGTACAGAGTTCACCACCTTTCAGTATTATTATTACTGCCTCCTCAGTATTATCTACCTGATAAGTGGAACAATATTATCAATTAACTTTTTTTATATTAATTGCTGAAGTAAGCTTTAATTCTAAGTTGACGAAACATAATGTCCCAGCAAGCCTAGCAATCTATAGTGGTCCTTTTTCTGTATTTCCACAGTGGATACAATTTCTGTACCAGCTGAACTCATCATGATGACCCCAGCTTCTGTTTATGAGTGGGGATCCCCTGGTTAAACTCGCCACCAGCAGCCTATCGTCTTCTGGGATGATATTTTGATTTATTTCCAGCGATTGATTAAAATCCATTTTTATGCAATTAAGTTGTAGCAAATGGTACCAAGACAATACCCTCCCACTACAATGACAGGGTCCCACGTCCTCAATTTCCACCACACCAGTCTCCATATCCAAAAGATAAAGCTGCCAGTTTTGCCACATCGAGCTGGATGGCACTATCAGACACATTCTCCTCACCTCCCTTGTCAGCATTCCGCAGGATCCATTCCCTCCTGGACATCCTGGTCCATTCCTCAACTTCCAAAACCTTACCATGCAATAGCATAAGGTACAATACTTGTCGGTTTAATTCCTCTCCCTTCACTATCCAAGGCCCCAGACACACCTTCCAAGTGAAGCAGCGATTTACCTACACTTCAGTCAATCTAGTCTCCTCCATACTGGAGAGACAAAATGCATACTGGATGACCATTTTGTCTGTAAAAATGATCTCAAGCTTCTAGTTGCTGGCACATCAACATACCAGGTCTCAGGCCTTCTGCAGCACTCCAGGAAGCTCAACGCAAGTTGGAGGAACAACTTGTCCTCTGCTTGGGCACCTTACATTCTTAGGAGAAAGTGTGGACTGCAAATGCTGGGGATCAAAGCTTAAAAATGTGTTGCTGGAAAAGTGCAGCAGGTCCGGCAGCAAAGGAGAAGGAGAATCCGATTTTTAAGCTCTGATCCCCAGCATCTGCAGTCCTCACTTTCTCCTAGTTGATTTTAACCTACTGCGAATTCTCTTGCAAGGATGCCTTCCTTGAAGAAGCTCTCCTCATCTCATCTGCCCTGAAGCTCTTCAGCATTCCTGAAGAAGGGCTTATGCCCGAAACGTCGATTCTCTTTCTCCTTTGATGCTGCCTGACCTGCTGCGCTTTTCCAGAAACACATTTTTAAGCGCCTTACACTCAAGACTCAATGTTGTGTTTAACAATTTCAGAATATGAACACCTTCCTCCATGCTTGTTATCCATCTCTACAGCCCTAGGGTCTTTTCAGCACAGCAAACCCATTATCGACTATTTGTAATTCCCACTAGCACCCATTCAGCATTTCATTCTCTCCTGTTTGTCACCAATCCCTTTTTTATCCCCTACCCTTCTCTCTCTTTCTGGAAATGGTCTCATCTATTCAACTCACTCTTCCACCCAACAGTAACCCCATATCAGCATAAATTCCACCATTCCCCACCTACACTCATTTCCATTGAAGTGTCACTGGACTCAAAACATTAACTGTCTTTCTCTTCTCAGATTCTTCCAGACCTCTGAGTTTCTCCAGCACTTTGTTTTTGGTACTAATATTTTGACAGCAACTGACTGTTTGGGAACTGCACACATAGTTCCAAAGCGTAGCCAGCTGGTTAAGTAGGACTTCAAAGAGATGTTCATCAGTTGAAATGCTCACGAGGTTTGCTTCTTCTGTTGCTGACAAGCCTTGTGGCACAGGTGCTGCAGAAAGATGTGAAAATTCTGCAGATCTGCCTATTCACTAGACATTGAACTAACCTCTCCTTATAGTTTCACCTAAATCTAGTATGACAGATGCAAAAGTCTAATCAGCCTGGATCTACCATTAAATAATTAAAGTCCCATTCTAATTCTGTTCAGTGCTTCCTAATTGATATTTCCACACGCTGCAAAGTTCACGACTTTGGAGGCAGAAACAAACTTGTCCTAAACCCTTTCTAGTCAATGCAGTTTTCAGCACTGGCACTTGCTCTTTTAATCCCCATACTGATGAAACATCTGTTTAATGGAACATTTCCTCCAGATGCATTATTTCTAAAGTATTCTGTCCAAGATTTTGTTTTGCTTACAGGATGTGGTTTCCCTTAACTCAATATTTTAGTTTAGAATAACTCACATTTTAATGACTTTTTGGGTCAAGTTAGAGTGATAGAGTCATAGAGATGTACAGCATGGAAACAGACCCTTCGGTCCAACTCATCCATGCCGACCAGATAGCCCAAACCAATCTAGTCCCACCTGCCAGCACCCGGCCCATATCCCTCCAAACCCTTCCTATTCATATACCCATTCAGGTACCTTTTAAATGTTGCAATTGTACCAGCCTCCACCACTTCCTCTGGCAGCTCATCCACACACGCACCACCCTCTATGTGAAAAAGTTGCCCCTTAGGTCTCTTTTATATCTTTCCCCTCTCACCCTAAACCTATGCCCTCTAGTTCTGGACTCCCCCACACCAGGGAAGAGATTTTGTCTATTTATCCTATCTATGCCCATCCTGATTTTATAAACATCTATAAGGTCACCCCTCAGCCTTTGACACTCCAGGGAAAGCAGTCCCAGCCTGTTCAACCTCTCCTAATAGCTCAAATCCTCCAACACTGGCAACATCCTTGTAAATCTTTTCTGAACCCTTTCAAGTTTCACAACATCCTTCCGATAGGAAGGAGACCAGAAGTGCACGCAATATTCCAAAAGTGGCCAAACCAATGTCCTGTACAGCCGCAACATGACCTCCTAACTGCTGTACTCAATACTCTGACCAATAAAGGAAATTTAAATTTGGCTCAGACCCAAGCTAAAAATCAGCAGATTTACAAAGAGATCAGTTTGTCTGTGAAATTGCTGAAGGTAAGTCAAGAAGTCAAGATAAAATTCCTCTTTTCAAAACACAACATATGAATATCTCCCAAAAATGACCAATATAAAATTGATAACTAGTAATGAAAGTAGTACAATTAAAGTTAGGGAAAAGAGAATTACAAGGGAAAATGTTTTGGGCAATAACAAGCAAATATTTTTAATTAATAGTTGAACATATTAATACAAAGCATATTTGTGACCTGCCATGACCTACAATATCTGTACTGATCTTGGTAATATTCTTCATTGTAAATGTTTCTTTTTTTCTAAATTATTGTAAATTATTCTACTTACAACAAAAGTTTAAACCAATCGAACTCTGGTAGTAAAACATGAAAATCATTCTCTTTAACTGCAACCAATGCCGCTGACTGAAAGTCCACATCTCCCGATTTATGTAAAATCCCACAGGGTAGTGAAATGAGAGTAAACAAATGTCTGCCTCCCCATGAGCAAACAATGTGGACAATTTTTCAGACTGCTTTACTGTGACTGAATTTTTTTGGGGAAATTGCTTTATCATCTTAGTGCAAAGTCAGGGCAGCAGCAGTGTTGTTTCCATAATGCACACCAATGTAACTGAAATTACAGTAGATCAGCAGTGATAGTAGGTGCAAATTGCAAGCGTGAGAGGAAGCAAAATGATTTGAAGTTGCTCGTGTAGGGGATGCCATCAGATAATTTCTCTTATGTAACCATCCCAAATGTTACAGCTACCCCAGGGGCCGGAGTATCAGAGTTTGAGAACTTTTGTCCTCGTAGAACTCTTAAGGCATAGCTTATTTTAAGCCAGTAAATATGCTGTTTTACAATGAAGGCATCATGCCAAGTGTGCACAATGTATGCCTCACTGGGTAGCAGGCAAGCAATCAATCTCCAATATTCCTGGTGTTGTCAGAAAAGTTAAAGGTTTCACTGAAAGTTCACAAAATTCCCCAACTCGAATGTCTTGAGGGGCCCAAGTTAACACACAGTACAGACTAGATTTCTGTACTTAACAAAAATTAATATACATATTATAAATAACCAGATTCTAACTACAAGTAGACAGCTATGAATCATCAGCATGTAACATTACTCATTAAAATTCTAACCCCTTACAAAATTTCCCCCACATACATCTGCACATACAGATACATATAGACCAAAAAAAAAATGGTGTTATGCATGGAAGGAGAAACCTGGGAAGGCACTTCAATGCCCCTGTCTGCATGGTTCACTGAGATGTTCGTTTTGCTGGTTAGGACTGTATTTTTGATTGTGGACTGAAATGGGAAAATGACTATTTTAAAAAGCAAGCATTTTGGAAGGGATTACTGCAATGTTTAAACACAAGTTACCAACAATTATTATAAGTGGTGTATACACTGTTGGGGCTTGTTCAATTAGTGGGGAAGATTGGATGCATAAAGACCAGCACCAGCGTGCATAAAGTGAGATTTGGCTGAGAAGGAGCTAGTCTGTAGAGTAATGATCAGTTGATGACGACTAAGGGCTTCTGCCTACCAACAACTGTAATTGGTTTCTAAGCAGCTGAACAGCTTGTGGATGTAAACATTATGGACAGAAGACTTTGCACCTTTGAGAAAGTAGCTAGCGTTACTCTTTCATTTTAAAAAAAGTTATTTTCCTTCATCAGTTGCTGTAACCTCTGGTTTTTAAGCAGTAACTAACAGTCTTTGCAATTTGCGAATCAGTTGTTCTGCCCCTCCTGGAAGAGAGTGAAAAGTTGTCGGAAGAGAGATTGATGAACAGTAAGTTTTTTAAAAAATATGACGACAGGATGAGGACATCACTGGCTAGGCCAGCTTTTATTGCCTAATTGTCCAGAGGGTATTTAAGAGTCAATCACATTGCTGTAGGTCAGATCACATGTAGTCCAGACCAGGTAAGGACAGCAGATTTCCTTCCCTAAAAGGCATTAGTGAACTAGATGGGTTTTTTTGACAATTGACAACAGTTCCATGGGAATTAAGTCCAATGATGTTCATATCTGCTGTCTCCACTGTGTATGTCCACCATCTACAAGGCACAAGTCCGAATGTGAAGGAATGGTCTTTACTTGGCTGGATGAGTACTTAAACAGCAAAAGCAGCTTGACTCCTCTGGGAAAAGCAGTTCACCTGACATCCCATCGACCACATTCCACATCCATTCATCACCAGCAATTCACAGAAGAAGCAGTGTGTACCATTTATAAGATGCTCTGCAGTAACTAGCCAAGGCTCCTCAGTGAGCACCTTCTAAACCTGCAACATCTACCATGGAGAAGAAAGGCCTTGGTGAAGTCAAAGTTGGTGTGAAGGTATATTTTCTGTTCTCCACATTTATCTGACTTATGCAACTGCAAACACTACATCAGGGTCTCTCAGCCTTTTCTGAAACCGCACTATCAGGCAGCTGATTCTGGTTAAGTTATTGCACTAAGATACCTTAGCATGATTCTGGCAAATGTTTTGCCAGCACTGGAGAGGAGTGATATTTATCCAAATCTTGCCAGGTTGACTGGTTTCTGTCCACATGTACAGGTGAACAATGGAAGCATCTCATAGGATGGAATATTCTTGTGAGATGGTTACCTGTTACCAGATAGACTGAGCGAGTTCAGGAAGCTTCTTAACAAGGCCTTGACCTCCAAATCTGCAGAGCTCAGCTGGGTGCACATCAGTTACTAGAGCTTTGCCATCAGACTGATGTTTAATTACGTTTGTCATTGTGCACAATGTGTGGGTGTGATGTCATTAAGAGAGCAGTTGGAGACCTGTTGTAACATGTTATTTGTTTCATTGATGTATTAAGGCCAATTGAGGATATAATTAAATGCTCAGATGCAGTGTTGACCTGTTGACATTGACGATTTGTGATGAACCAGTGGTTTAGGGTCCACAGAAAGGTTTTAGAGTATTGTAATACAGCTTCCAGTCTTCATGGTCGACAAGTGAACTTCCTCAGCTTTCTTACTTAGCTAAGTGTCTTTGTCTCAGTTTGCAATAAACAGTCCTATGAATATTTTGGTAGGCATTGTGTTTGGATCATGATAACAAGTCACTGAGAGAAACCCTGTAGAGGCAAGGTTCATCCTCTAGTAGATTTGGGATAACAATTGCTTTCAGTGAGCCAATCTTCATGTTTATGAGACGCAGCGCTGAAGCCTGTCCAGTAATTCTCATTGCAGCAGTGTCCATTTTCACCAGACACAGGCAACTCTTGAATTCCTTGGACAAAGATTCCTGCCGGTGTGTTTAATTCTTGAAACATTGTAACGCATCTGGATCTTCAATCCTTGGCAGTATGTAGGAGTATATGTTTAGTGTTACGACACAGGGTAAAACCCCTTTATTAATTTTAAACCAGCAACACAGAAAAAATTTATCCCATGTGGTAATCTGTGAAAATTCGAGAGACCAAGAACTATTTAAAATAAAAATGAACAACTTTATTTCTTAAAGTATAACAGAGAATAATTAACTAACTATTTATAACTCCTTCTTCTAACCTATCATTTACTTATCCTTCTATAACACTTGTCAGGTAAAACCCCCGATTAAGATTTACTAAAAATTCAAATTTCAAAACCAGGCAGCTGTCAAATCTTCTCTTTGTATTTTCCTTTGGAGATTTTCTTCTTAGGATTTCTCTTTCACAGGTCGTTGATAGATAAATGTACCTTCAAGAGAGCTGTGTACCGGGCAGATTGTACATGCTGGTGGCTAGGCAGTTCTCTCCCAACTGTTCGCATTTTCCCAGTCTTTTACTCCCAAAGCATCGGATTGTGTCATTGGTTCTTAACATTGTCAACATACTAAATTCAAACTCGATTGGAAGTTGGTATTTTTCAGGGTATAATTTAAACTGATTGACCTAATCTGAATTTGTTTTTTTTGTCTCCAGGCAACCAGATACACTAGCCCCGCTGGACCAAAGGTGACATTGTATCTTGTTCAGAACACTTGGTGCTGTCAGGTAGTTCTGCTAGCTTTTAACTTCCTTGCAGGTATAGTACACTTCTGCACCTTCATAACATTAGCATTGAAATGATAAGTCACAAAATTCAGCAGTTGAAACTTTATTGCTGGAACAGCACAGCAGGTCAGGCAGCATCCAGGGAACAGGAGATTCGACGTTTCGGGCACAGGCCCTTCTTCATTCCTGAAGAAGGGCCTGTGCCCGAAACGTCGAATCTCCTGTTCCCTGGATGCTGCCTGACCTGCTGTGCTGTTCCAGCAATAAAGTTTCAACTTTGATCTCCAGCATCTGCAGACCTCACTTTCTCCACAAAATTCAGCAGTCAGCCTTCCAAGTACCTGCATCTGTCCTTCTGTCTAAAGATGACTTTGTTGATTAGATGCCAAGGCATTAATTGCAAGTGTACCAAATACATCTTATACAAATTAGAGTACAGAAAATGGTCAGTGATTAAGACCTTATGTATTTTCAGTAAAAGGAGACCATTACTGTTAGAACTACCAAATTTTCCCGATGACCCTTTCCTATGCCTGGTTATCCGAATCAACTCCTGTACTGATGTTAAATGAGCTTGTCTGACATTGGCATGGTAGTAATCAAGGACTTGAGATTATTATAGAATTTTTCCTTGACTTCATCAGGATTGATCGTTATAGTGGTGCACACGTTGAGCATTAATTGTTGTTGCTATGCAAGGAAAAGGTAGGTATCATCAGGCAATCATCAATAACTTTAAGAATGCAAACCAACTTACTCGTAAGATGGTTTATGACAACAAAGTCTGTGCCAGATTCATGCCATTTTTCTTTTCCATGGCCACACCAAAATATTGACAAGACACTGGGACTGAATGAGATATACCTAAGGAAAGTGAGGATAGAAACTACAGAGGCACTAGCAATAACTTTTCAGTCAACCTTAGATTCAGGGGTGGCACTAGAGGACTGCAAATGTTATGCCCTTGATCAAAAAAGTTGATCATAGCAGTTTAACTTTCATGTTTGGAAACCTCTGGACACAATAATCCGGGGCAAGTTTGTACTTGAATAGACAAACATTGATTAATTAAGACAGCCAACAAGGATTTATGATGAGAATATCATGTTTAACTAACTTACTAGAATTTTTTGGTGAGGTAACAAAGACAATTGATCAGGGCAACAATGTTGATGTGGTGTACCTGGACTTCTAAAAGACGTTTGATACAGTGCCACTCAACAGTTGGGTTAATAGAGTTACAGTCCATGGAATAAAAACAGCAGCAACATGGAAATAAAATTGGCTGAGTGATAAGAACTTTTTTTTTAGGCTGGGCAAACAATTTGTAGTGGAGTTTCCTGGGATTGGTACGAGAACCCTTGCTTGTTTTTGATAAATATTAATGATCTGGACCTTGTGGTGCACATTACAAGCACAAAACTTGTGGATGACAAAATTTGGAAGCATTGTAAACACTGAAGATCATAGTGTGGAACTTTAAAAATACATGGACAAGGAGTGGGCAAATGCTACATACAAACATTTTCACTGTTCCGAGGTACATCTGACAATAATCAATCAAACCAAAGTTAAATCAAATAGGTTTTAGATATAATTCGAGGTGGAGAAGGGAGGGGTGATGCATTTTGGTAGAAAAAAAACACAAAGACAATTAAAAAAAGAGTAAAACACTAAAAGTGGTTTCGGAGTCAAGGGATTTGTACGTATATGTGCATAAACATTAAAGGTGGCGGATAGATTGAGAAAGCAGTTAATAAAGCATACAGTATCCGTGGCTTTATTTATAGAGACATAGAATATAAGTGCAAGGTGGTAATGTTCTAAACTATACAAGACTAGTTCTGCCTCAGCTGGAGTACTGCATCCAGTTCTGGGTATCGCCCTTCAGGAAGGACGTGAAAGTACTGTAGAGATTGCAGAAGAGTTTATGAGAAAGTCCCAGTGATGAGGAATTTCAGTTATGTTGATACATCAAAGAAGTTAAATTGTTCTCCTTGCAGAAGAGAACTCTCAGAGGAGATCCAAATGAAATATTCAAGATCATGCTTTTCTAAGGAAGATGTTGTTAAACTTGAGAAGGTGCAGAGGTCTTACAAGGATGCTGTAGGGATTAGATAGTTTGAGTTATAGGGAGAGGCTGAATAGGCTGAGGCTTTTTTCCCTGTAGTGGAGAATGAAGGGTGACCTAATAGAGATTTCTCAAATTATGAGGGGAATGGCTAGGGTGAATAGCCCAGGTCTTTTTCCTAGGGTGGGGGAGTTCAAAACTAGAGAATATAGATAGAAGGCGAGAGGAAAAAGATTTAAAAATGATGTCAGGGGTAACGTTTTCACACAGATGGTGGTGCGTAGATAGAACAAGCTGTCAGAGGAAGTGGTGGAGTTGGGTATAATTTTGACATTTAAAAGGCATCTGGATGGGTATGAATAGGAATGGATTAGAGGGATATGCTGGCAAATGGGAGGTGGTCAGATTTGGATATCTGGTCAGCGCAGTTGAGTTGGACTGAAGGGTCTGTTTCCAAGCTGTATGACTCTATATATGTACAGAGTAAGTAGGGAAAAAAATGTTCCCACTCACGAAAGGATCGAGAACAAGAGGGCACGGATTTAAATTAGTAAAAGCAACAGTGATTAGGAGAAAATGCAGTGAGTGGTTAGGATCTTGAATGCACTATCTGAGATTGTATTGGAGGCAGGTTAAATTGAGGTGTTCAAAAGGATATTAGTTAGTTATTCTAAAAGGAAAGAACGCGCAGTTTTTTGGGGAACGGCAGAAGAATGGCATTGAGTGAGAGACTCAGTTGAAGAGTAAATGCAGACACATGGACCACATGGCCATCTCAGACTCCTCCTTCCCTTCCTCGACATCTGTTTCCATGTCTGGGGATAGATAGGCTACCAATTTCCACTATAAACCCACCGACTCCCACAGTTCCCTGCACTATAAATCCTTGCACCGTGCTTCCTGTAAAAACTCTATTCCGTTCTCCCAGTTCCTCCATCACATTTGTTCTAATGATGCCAACTTTCAGAGGCTCCGTTGTCATTGTTCATCTTCTTCCTCAACAGAAGATTCCCCAGCATTGTTGTCCACAGAGCCCTCAGTTGATCTGACCCATCTCCTGCATTTCGACCTTCACCTCCTCTCTTCCCGCCACAACAGTGATAGGGTTCTCCCTTGCCCTTCCCTACCATTCCACCAGCATCCACATTCACAGGATCATTAAGCACCATTTCTGCCACCTCAAGTAAAATGCCACTACCAGACACATATTGCTCTCCCCTCCCTTGTCAAACTTCTGCAGGAACCATTCCCTCCAGGACACCTTGGTCTATTCTTCCTTCACTCCCAACACCCCCACAGCCTCATGACACCTTCCGCTGCAACCGCAGAATTTGTAACACCTATCCGTTTAGTTCCTTCCTCCCTCAGTATCCAAGGGCCCAAGCACACCTTCCAGGCGAAGCAGCGCTTTACCTGCACTTCACACAATCTAGTTTACTGCATACATTGCCCACAATGTGGTGCCTACCACATTAGGGAAACGAAGTGCAGGCCGGGCGACTGCTTCACTGAACACTTGCGTTCTGCCCGAAAAAAAAAACCTTGAACTTCCAGATGCCTGCTGCTTCAACACACCCCCCTGTTCCCGGCCAATATTTCTGTCTCAGGCTTGCTGCAATGCTCCAGCAAAGGTCAGTACAAGCTGGAAGAACAACACCGCATTTTCTGCTTGGGGACCTCGCAGTCTTCCAGACTCAATATCAAGTAAAATAAATTTATGGCTTGAGCTCTCCTTCGTCCTTCACCCAACTGCTACACACTAAGCCCTGTTATCACATAGTCTGCTATTACACACAATCCATTGTCAGCCACTAATAGTCTCCATTAATAGCTAATCACCCTCCTAACCAGATCATTATCTACTCCTTTGTCTGTCCAATTGCTCTTCTCTCTCTTTGGGCTCTATCCCCACCTACCATTTACTCATTACCCCCTCCCCCCACCCTATCTTCTGCTTATAAACTGACACTTTCCTAGTTATCACCAGTTCAGAGGACAGGTCACTCGACCGGAAACATTAACTCTGATTTCTCTCCATAGATACGGCCAGACCTGCTGAGCTTTTCCAACAATTTCTATTTTTGTGACCAAATGTATTCCTGCATTGTAACTATTTTGTGGCTCAATGACGAATGTATAACCTGTATCGGTTTCCCGGAGTTGGCCGTTCTCAGTCTCACTGAGGGCAATGATGTAGGTGTAACGCCTAACCAGCTGTGCAGACAAGAGCAGTTCTACTTCTAGTCAGTCAGCTGTGCAATTGTCCTTGAGGATGCACATGAATTGGACTGTTTCCATGCTGTTTCATTCTATGACCCTATGTTCCATGCACCATGATTAGATTAGATTAGATTACTTACAGCATGGAAACAGGCCCTTCGGCCCAACAAGTCCACACTGACCCGCTGAAGCGCAACCCACCCATTCCCCTACATTTACCCCTTTACCTAACACTACGGGCAATTTAGCATGGCCAATTCACCTGACCGGCACATCTTTGGACTGTGGGAGGAAACCAGAGCACCCGAAGAAAACCCACGCAGACACGGGGAGAATGTGCAAACTCCTGAGTCGGGAATTGAACCCGGGTCTCTGGCACTGTGAGGCAGCAGTACTAACCACTGTGCCACCGTGCCAGACTTTACCGGTTTGGAATGAAATACAATTGTGGTGACGGGATACCTGCCAACTTTGCCCTGGCTATAGAAGTGAAGTATATCATGTTTTAGGCACATTTTCTAGCCCATTATTTAAAAATCTTTCATAGGATGTGTGCATCACTGGCTAGATCAGCATTCATTGCTCATCCTTAATTGCCCAGTTGGCAGTTAAGAGCCAACCACATTGTTGTGGGTCTGGAGTCACATGTCAGTCAGACCAATTAAAGACAGCAGTTCCCTTCCCTAAAGGACATTAGTGACCCAATTGACAATGGTTTCAGACTCTTAATTCCAGATTTTTTTAAAATATAAAATTCAAATTTCAATATTTGCCATGGTAGGATTGAAACCTAGGTCTCCGGAACAATACCTGGCTCTTTGGATTAATACTCTCGTGATAATACCACCAGACTATCACCACCTTTCTCCTGAGAAAATGATAGTGAGCCACCTTCTTGAACCACCGCAGCCCATATGGAGTAGGTACATCCACAGTGCTGTTATGGAGGGAGATTCAAGATTTTGTCGCTGCACCAAAGTGATACCTGGTATGGAGGGATTGTCTTACAAGCAAAGGCTAAACAAGTTGCATCTCTACTCACTGGTGTTTAGAAGAATGGGAGGAGTTTTCATTGAAACATATAGGATTCTTAAGGGGCTTGATTGGGTAAATGCTGAGAGGATGTTTCCCCTCAGGGAATGGTCTAGGGCCAGATCTAGGTTCAAATGAGCCAGGTCGAGGGCTCATTTAAGACTGAGATGAGGAGGAATTTCTTCTCTCAGAGAGTTGCAATTATTTGGAACTCCTTATCACAGAGAGCTGTGGGGCAGAGTCTTTGTATACATGAGGCTGAGATAGATCGATAGATTCTTGATTCGTAGGGGAATCAAGGGGTATGGGGTTAGTGCAGGAAAGTGGACACAAAGAATGCTATTAAATGGCAGAGCAGGTTTGAGGGGACAAATGGCCTACTCCCGTTCCTATTTCTTATGGTCTTAACTGGTTTCAATTCAGACGATTTACAGCCTGAAGGTGAATATTCAGGTGATGGTGTCCTCATGCATCTGTTACAGTTGTCTTTTTAGGTACCAGGTTTGGAAGGTGCTGTTATACTGAAGAGTTTACTAAGTAGCATTTATTTCAATACAAAGGGTCTTACAAGAAAGGCTAATGAACTCAGGGCATGTTTAAGAACATGGGACTGGGACATCATAGCTCTTACAGACACCTGGTTGAGAAATGAACAAGACTGACAACTCAATATTCCTATAGGAAGGATAGAAAAGGAGGCAAGAAAGGTGGGGTTAGCATTTTTGATTAAGGAATATATTACTGCTATAGTTAGGAAAGATATTTCTGATATATCCAGTGAAAATATATGGGTAGAAATTACAAATAAGAAAGGAACAATCACTTTGATGGGATTGTACTATAAGTCCCCTAGTAGTAAGAGGAAAATTGAGAAACAAATATTTAGGGAGATCTCAGAGACATGTAAGCATAAGAAGGTTGTAATAATGGGGTTTTAATTTTCCAAATGTTGACTGGAACTACCATAGTGTTAAAGGTTTGAATGGTGAAGAATGAGTCAAACGTGTTCAAGAAATTTTTCTTTATCAATATGTGGGTGCTTTTACTAGAGAATGAGCAAAATCAGGCCTTCGTTTGGGCAAAAAGGCAGGGCAGGTGACTGATGTAAAAGTAGGTGAACACTTCGGGTTTAGTGATCATAATTCTGTTAGTTTCAAAATGGTTATGGAAAAGGATAAGCCTTCCATAGAAGTTCAAGCTTTTAATTGGAGTATGGCAAATTTTAATGCTATGAGATAGGAACTTCTAAAAGTTGTTTGAAGTAGATTGTTCGCAAGTAAAAGGACATCTGACAAGTGGGATGCATTCAAGAGTGTGATAATGAGAGTACAGAAGCATTGTTCTTGTTAGAGTGAAGGGTAAAACTGATCAGATTAAGGAACAATGGATGAATAAAGATCTTGAGGTTTGAGTCAAGAATAAAAGAGCATTTTAATTTAGATAGAGATAACCTGCTTCAATTGAATCTCTTATTCAATACAGAATGCCTTCCTGATTTTTCTTTTAAGAATGCTCCTGCAAAGAGGGTTTGTGGGATAGCATTGGCAGATAAGGGTAAGAATAATCCAAAAAGATTCTACAAATACATTAAGAGCAAGGGGGTAACTAAGTTTGTGGACAACACCAAAATTGGTGGCATAGGAGACAGTGAAGAAGGTTTTCTAAGATTATAAAGGGATCTTGATCAAATGGGTCAAGGGACTGAAAAATGGCAGATGGAATTCAATCTGGATAAGTGGGAAGTATTGCATTTTGGTACAAAGGTAGGGCTTATATAATTCACGGTAGGCCTTGGGCAGTGTTGTAGAACAGAGGGACCTAAGGGTGCAGGTACAGAATTATTTGAAGCTTATATCACATATAAACAGCGTGGTTAAAAAGGTGTTTGGCACGTTTGCCTTCATTGTTCAGTCCTTTGAATATATGATTTGTGAAGTTATGTTGAGGTTGTACAGGACATTGGTGAGGCCTCTTCTGGAATACTGTATCCAGTTCTGGTCGCCCAGTTATAGGAGGGATATTATCAAGCTGGAGGGGGTTCAGAAGAGATTTACAGGATGTTGCTGGGTATGGAAGGTTTGAGTTATAAAGTAAGGCTGGACAGGCTGGGACTTATTTCACTGGAGCGTAGCAGTTTGATAGGCAATCTGAAAGAAGTTAATAAAATAATGAGAGGTATAGATACAGTTAATGGTTGTTGTCTTTTCTCTAGGATGGAGATTTCAAAATGAGGGGGCACATTTTTAAGGTGAGAGGAGAGAGATTTAAAAACATACGATGCAAATGTTTTACACAGAGGATGGTTTGTGTGTGGAATGAACTTCATGGGAAAGTAGTGGGAAACATTTAAGAGACATATGGATAGATACGTGAATAGGAAAGGTTTGGAGGGTCATGGGCCTGGAACAAGCAGGTTGGACTAGTTTAGTTTGGAATTATATTCACATAGACTAGTTGGACCGAAAGATCTGTTTCCATGCTCTATGACTCTAAGTGAACAGCATGGTCCTGAAAAGAGCTACTCAGTTAATCGGGGGCAGTGAAGTTCCATCTCTGATCCCTTCCAGTGAAAAGCGATTCTATGGCTTACGTTGCCCGTGTGCAGATTCACCATGATAGCTCTCAGGGAATCCACATCTGCTATATCACTCAACCATTACCACAGGACTTCTGACAGATGACCGATAGATGAACATGATTTGCATATGAATTGATTAAAGGCAGGGAAATATGCACATCATCAGCTTTGCTCTTCCAATCCAACCTACTGTAGTCAATGTTAAGGGGAGTCTGTTGAAAATAGATCTGGATGGATTGTGGAACCTGGACGTCTCTTGTCAAGCTCTACACATTCCACAACATGGTGCTGACTCTCATTTAAAGACCGTTAGACCCTAGATTATTCTTGTCCACCTGCATTAGCCTTCATTTCCATGGGTAGGAGACCTGATAGCTATCCTTATTTGATTTAGCTTGCTTGTCAAAATAATTTAGTGGGGTGTGGCTGCTGTCACATGCTAACAACTATTTAGAGACCCAGATGAGGAGAGCTAAGTGGAGAAGATTAATACAGGATAAGTCCCTCCAAAGAGTGCATGAGCCTGCATCAGAAGTTCTACCTTCCATTATATTGGTATTCATAAAACTATTCCAAAGTGAATATTATCAGTGGAAAATCTTCTTGATGACTTCAATTCTTTATCACTAAGCCAGCCAACTATCCATATAAATTACATAAGATGGTTTTCGAAGAATGTTATCCAGATTACTTGCAAGTTTTGACACTTCTATTGAATTTTACTAAATTATCCAGTCACAATCACATCTGTAAAGTACAACTCTGGTTGGCTGAAGAGCAATATTCATCGAAAAGTTTGGCAATGAGCCAATACAATGTCTCAAAAAATAGTAATATTTTACGCATTGGCTTCATCAAAGTAAAGCTGCATCACACTCCAAGTTCCCAACCATCATTCTCCATTCCAATTTTGTGTCCAAGCTCATTCTCCATTAAATGTTGAGCTCACAACTCTGGATAGGGTTTTGAAAGACAATGAAAAGGCAGGCTCTGCTGTAGCCGGAATAAAAAATTAGTTATGTTGTTTACATTGTATAGTGCAGCCAACAGTGGAAAGAGCTGCTTGTCAGCAGCTCTCGCAGGTCTAATGAAGATTGTAACCTCTCAACCTTTTCATCTTGTATGACCACTAGATCTTATCTTAGGAACTCAGAAAAAATTATATGCAAGATACTATCTGCCCAATATTTCCCTTTTACTTTTTTCATTGTATGCCAATGTGGAATATCAGAACAAGACTGGCAATCTTGCAGATTTACGTACAACTACAAGACAGTAGGATGAAGTGTAATTGAAATTTAGTAAATTGAATTTTGTTTTCAACTTTTTATTACACACTGCATCCAATTTGGAACATATCAATTCCATCTGGTGCCAATTCTTGCTGTGTATCTTGGCATTTAAAAAAAAAATGACAGCTTAGCATATGTTCAGGAACACGCAATACTCAAGGATACAAGTTTTACAGTGTCCTACAGAGAAATAGTCACATATAAGCTAACAATATGATTTTTTTGTCCTCCTTTTGGTCAATCTTACACTGTACCAAACTTCTCTTCTCACTGCGAAATCATACTCATTCTCAACTTTCCCTGAAGAATGCCGATGTGATGCCTTTAGCATCTGGGTGAATTTTCATTTCATGTTTTTTATTTTTGTGCAAATCACAAGATACACTGCAGCAACTCACCAAGACTCTTACACTGCATCTTCTAAACAGTAAAGAGCTACCATCACGGAGGACACAAGCCTGCAAGTTCTATTCCAAGTCATAGATCATGTCAAATTAGATTTATATCTCTGTTCCTTTCCAGTAACTAAGTCGAAATAAATGGTGGCTTTGCCAGCAATGCTTCCATCCCCAGAAAAAAAAATGTGAACATCACATTTTTTATTTTTAAGTTTCAAAGACCAAAAAATATCCTGAGCTGACCTCCCAAAAACCTTTAAAATATGATGAACAATGAACAACAACAAGAATTCTTAGTTATTGACTAAAATAAAAGTAGAGTGTTGTAAGGTCATAAATCAGTCAGTTTGGAATCATAAAGACTTAGAAATTTGCCTATAAAAATATTTGTTTACTTAGATATTCCAATGAAAAAAAATAGTGTGAAGTGGATAGCTGTACTTACTTGGTCAGTCTTTGTGGAAGCATAGCTCTAAGAAACGTGGTTACAATTTCTGGTGTCTGATGTTTGCATGGCGTTTTGGACAAATACTTTAAAGTCTGTGAATGAAATATAATAAACAAGATAAATACCCTGTCCTCAACAGTGTGGAAGTCTTCAATAAAATTGTTCATAATTTTGAACACCTCAAAAAGGTCACCTCTTAATCTTCTCTGTTCCAAAGTGAACAAGCTCAATTTCTTTACACTTTCCTTATACCCAAAATCTCTCATGTCTGGTATCATTCTAGTTAATCATTTTTGCACGCTCTCCAGAGCATGAACATCCTTCCTTAAGTGAAATAAAAATGCTCAAAACTGAACCTAAACTCAAAATGTGATTGACCAACGATTTGGGTCAAAATCTTGGAATTCTCTCCCGGAGGGTATTGTTGGTTAACGTACATGTGGACTGCAGTGGTTTAAGAAGGCACCTCATCACCACATTCTCAAGCGCAACTAGGGATGGGTAATAAATGCTGGCTAGCCAGCAACGTCCATGTTCCACGCATAAAAAACCTTTGTATAGGTATAGCAATATGTCTTTGCTTTTATGCCCGTCTATAAACCCAAGCATCCTAACAACTGTTTCAACTTGCAGGCCACCTCTGTGGAATTACTTACATGAATCAAGAGGTCTCTCTGCTCCTGTACTACCCTCAAAGTCATACCATTTAGCCTGTACTGTCTCTCCAAGTTTCTTTTTTTTAAGATTAGATTTCCTACAGTATGGAGACAGGCCCTTTGGCCCAATAAGTCCACACCGAACCTCCGAAGAGCACCCACCCAGTCCTATTTCCCTACATTTACCCCTGACTAATGTACCTAACACTATGGGCAATTTAGCGTGACCAATTCACCTAACCTGCACATTTTTGGATTGTGGGAGGAAACCAGGAGGAAGCCCACGCAAACACGGGGAGAATGTGCAAACTCCACACAGACAGTCGCCCGAGGTGGGAATTGATCCTGGGTCCCTGGCGCTGTGAGGCAGCAGGATTAATTAGATTAGATTACTTAGTGTGGAAACAGGCCCATCGGCCCAACAAGTCCACACCGACTTGCCGAAGCGCAACCCACCCAGACCCATTCCCCTACATTTACCCCTGCACCTAACACTACGGGCAATTTAGCATGGCCAATTCACCTGACCAGTGCTAACCACTGAGCCATCATGCTGTGTAAATGCATGACCTTACATTTGGCTGCATTGACATTCATCCATCATATGTCTGCTCATTTGGCCAACTTGTCAATGTCCCTCTAAAGTCACTCAACATTTTACTCACAATTCACTATTCTCCCTAGCTTAGTACCACCTGCAAATTTAGAGATTTTAACCTCAACAGCCATCTCCAAATAGTTTGTACAAATCTGAAAAAGCAAGAGACCTGACACTGATCCCTGGGGAACACCACTTTCAACTCATCTCTAGTCTGAGAAATGTCTATCTCTACCTACCATCTGTTTCTTATATTTTAACCAACTTCTAATCCATGCTGCCAAGGATCCATCAATCCCAAACATTTCTAATTTGCTAACAAATCTATCGTATCAAATGTTTTCTGAAAGTCCAAATATACAACATCCACAGCACTACCCTCATCCACTGCCTCTGTCACCTCATCAAAAGAGCTCAAATAAATTTGTCAGACATGACCTGCCCTTGACAAAGTCATGTTAATTGCCTAGCATCAACTTGTTTTTCTCTAAGTGCTTATTTATCTTATTCGGTATTGTGGTCTCCATTTTTCCCATTATTGGCATCAATGTGACAGGTCTGTAATTTTCTGGGTCATCCTTTGTCCCTTTCATAAACAAGAGAGTCACGTGTGCAGTCCTCCAGTACTGATCCTGAATTCAGAAAGGCCTGGAAAATTTCAGTCAGAAACTCCGCAATTTACTCGCTTACCACTCTCAGTAATCTAGGATGCATCTCTTCCAGGCATAGCAAGTTCTTCACTGGAGTGCTGCCACCCTTTTTAGCATCTCTTCTTTATCTATCACCATACTGTGATACTCACATTTTCAACTGGGCTGTTACCAAATTAGAAAATGGTGACAAAGATAGATGCAAAGTACTCACTTAGTACCTCTACCGTTCCCTTGCTTCAGTGAGCAACTTACCCAGCTTATTCCTTCTGGACCCACTCTATCCATCATTAATCTTTACTATAAATACATTTGAAGAACATTTTGCTATTTGTTTGAGAGCCCTCTGGCATTCTTTCCTCATGCTTCCTCTTAGCCTTCCTTATTCCAGCCTTAGCCCCTCTCCTGTATTTGCAAACCTTTTCTGGATTTCTATTATTATTATGGTTTGCGTCTAATGTCTCCTTTCTCTTCCTTAGTTTCTCATCCGTATACTTAGCCATCCAGCATCCTCTAGCTTTAGATACCCTGTATTTATTTGTCATGGACATGTACCTAGTTTACATCCTATTCATCTCTTTTGAAAGTCCCCCTTTATCATCCACTGTTTATCTACCAAAATGCATTTCCAATCAACTTGCTCCAGTCCAATCTTAGACCCCTAAAATCTGCTCTTTTCCAATCTGTGATCTTAATCCTTTACTGATTTTTATCCCTTTCCAACTTAATATTGAACCTTATTACATTATAATTGCTACTTACCAAATGTCCCTTACTCTGATGTTCTCCACTTGGCCTGTCTCATTTCCTGGGACTAGAGCCAGCATAGCTTCATCCCTGGTAGGAGTGTAAATGTACTGTAACAGAAAGTTCTCCTACACGTGACAGGAATTTCTCCTTTTCTATGCCCCACACCCTACCTACTATCCAATCTATCCTAGGATAATTGAAATCACCAGGTATCACAATTCTACCTCCCTTGTAGGTTTCCATTATCTACCTACAATTGCTCTCTACTACTTGTGCCCCAGTATTTGTAGGTCCAAAATAAATATCTAACAAGGTCAGTGCTCCCTTCCCATTTCTCACATCTAACCACATAGATTCTAATTCAGGTACTGCATCTTATTCAAGGGCTACGATACTATCTTTGATCACGACTGTTTTTTACCCACTCTGTTTATGCTTAAAAAGGTTATAACCCAAGATGTTAAGTATTCAGTCATGTTCTGGCTTGAGCTAAAGTTTCTGCAGCTATGTCATATCCCCCAGAGCAATTTCTGCTTTCAGTTCCCCAGTTTTGTTCATTATACTCCATGCATTTACACACATATATTTAGCCCTTAATTCTTTTTTGCAAACTGGAAGGCAACTATTTTTCCATTCATAGTCAACACTCAAGCCTTCTCTTAGTTCCTTTTCACCATTTTGCAGCATCTCTTTTGTCTCTTCCAAAACTACACCCATTAGTCAACCCCCAACCACCCCCACCATTTCTCTGACTAAAAGCTCTTGCATCAAAACATAGAAGGTGGAATGCACCAGAAGTTGGGATGTCAAAATTGCAGTAATAGATTAAAAGGAAGCAGAGGGTAACAATGGAAGGATGCTTGTCGGACTGGAGGTCTATGACTAGTGGAGTGTCTCAGGGTTAGTGCTGGGCCCCTTGCTGTTTGTTATCTATATCAATAATGATTTAGATGAGAATGTGCAAGGCATGATTGGTAAGTTTGCAGATGACACTTAAACAGGAGAAATCATGGACAGTAAGTAAGGTTATCAGAAATTGCAGTAGGACCTTGATCAGCTGGGGAAGTGGGATGTCAAAATTGCAGCAATAGATTAAAAGGAGGCTGCAGAAGGATTTAAGAATGAGGACTGTTAATCGTACATGACTTATTGTTAAGATACATGGGTGAATGGCTTTATTTAATATCACATCTCTGAGCCAGGAGGCCAGGTTCAAGTCCCACCTGCTCCAGAGATGTGTTTAGATTAGATTCCCTACAATGTAGAAACAGGTCCTTTGGCCCAACAAGTCCACACCTACCCTCTGAAGAGTAACCCACCCCCCTCTGACTAATGCACCTAGCACTATGGACAATTTAGCATGGCCAATTCACCTGATCTGCACATCTTTGGATTGTGGGAGGAAACCGGAGCAACCAGAGGAAACCCACACAGACATGGGGTGAATGTGCAAACTCCACACAGACAGTTGCCCGAGGCTGGAATCGAACCTGGGACCCTGGTGCTGTGAGGCAGCAGTGCTAACCACTGAGCCACCGTGTCGCCCCTCCACCATGTTGATTAAAAATATCTTTGAGAGAGTACCTAAAAGAGACTGAAGGGACCCTTGTGATGCAGTGCTACTCAGAAATAGCAGCTGATATGGTCCCACCTGCTCCAGGCATGCATCATATCACATCAGAACAGGTTGATTAGAAATGTTGAATTGAGAAATGGATGGGAAGGTGGTGGTATTGTGGTAATGTCACTATCAGAGGTTATTGTTCTGGCAGTTCACATGCATTCAACTCCCAGTAACCAGTGACATTTAATTTTTGTTCCTTTAAGGGACTGCCATCTATTTATTTTTTGTTCAATTCGGTTTCACTGTTTGGATTAATATATTGAAACAAAATAAAGAGGACTGCTGGGTTACTAGGCTGTTTAGTACAAAGTAGATATATGAAATTACATTTTCTCTTCTTCCTTAGGCGGATTAGGAAATTCAGCATGTCTATAAAGGACCCTCACCAACTTTTATAGATACACCACAGAAAGTATTCTATCGAGGTGTATAACAGCCTGGTACAGCAACTGCTCTGCCTAGGACAGCAAGAAACTAAGAAAGTTGTGTGCACACCCAGACCTATCTGTATTAAAGCTGAAAATGTGTTGCTGGAAAAGCGCAGGTCAGGCAGCACCCAAGGAACAGGAGAATCGACGTTTCGGGCATAAGCCCTTCTTCAGGAAGAAAGGCTTATGCCCGAAACGTCGATTCTCCTGTTCCTTGGATGCTGCCTGACCTGCTGCGCTTTTCCAGCAACACATTTTCAGCTCTGATCTCCAGCATCTGCAGCCCTCACTTTCTCTCTATCTGTATTAAACCCAATTTCCCATTTCTTGGCCCACTTCCCCAGCTGATCTAGGTCCTACTGCAGTTTCTGATAACCTTACTCACTGTCCATGATTTCTCCTATTTTAGTGTCATCTGCAAACTTACCAATCATGCCTTGCACATTCTCATCTAAATCATTATTGATATAGATAACAAACAGCAAGGGGCCCAGCACCGACCCTGAGACACTCCACTAGTCACAGGCCTCCAGTCCGACAAGCATCCTTCCATTATTACCCTCTGCTTCCTACAATCAAGTCAATTGTGTATCCATTTGCCAGCTTGCCCCTGGATTCCATGCAATCTAACCTTCCAGAACAGCCTAACATGTGGAACCTTATCGAAGGCCTTATGGAAATCCATATAGACTACGTCTACCCCACCCTGCCCTCATCAACCTTCTTGGTCACTTCATCAAAGAACTCTAATGATTTGAGAGGTCTGATCTCCTCACACAAAGCCATGCTGACTTTTCCTAATCAAGCTTCTTCCTTGCCGTTATTAGACTGATGAATGGACCTCTCTAACTTCAAATAATGTTGACCTTGCTAATGTTGATCTTGCTTTGCACACCTCCTACACAGCTGTAATCTTGTATACCTCACTCTGTCTAAGCACCCTATGATCTATATGTCCTTGTTTGCTATGATTTTCCTGTACCTCTCACAAAAAAAAGCTTTTCCCTGTACTTAGGTACATGTGACTACAATAAATCAAATTAAACAATAAATCAAATCAAATTTCTGTGAATAAACCTATTAAATGAGAAAAGACCAGTATATTGTTGCAAACTTCATCAAGAGTATAGAAGTTGGGAGGTCAAGTTGCGACTGTAAAGGACATTGTTTAGGCCACTTTTGGAATATTACGTGCAATTCTGGTCTCCCTCCTGTGAGAAAGAAGGAAAGATGTTGTGAAACTTGAAAGGGTTTAGAAAAGTTCTAGAAGCATGTTGCCAGCTAGAGGGAGAGGCCGAATAGGCTGAGGCTATTTTTCCTGAAGCATCGGAGGCTGAGGGGTGACCTTATAGAGGTTTATAAAATCATGAGGGACATGGATAGGGTAAACAGACAAGGTCTTTTCCCTGGGGTGGGGGCTCCAGAACTAGATGACATAGGTTTAGGATAAGAGGGGGAAGATATAAAAGGGACGTAAGGGGCAACTTTTTCAAGCAGTGGGTAGTGCATGTATAGATTGAGCTGCCAGAGGAAGTGGTACAATTACAACATTTATAAGACATCTGGATGGGTACATGAATAGGAAGGATTTAGAGGAACATGGGCCAAGCGCTGGCAAATGGGACTAGATTAATTGAGGATATCTGGTTAGCATGGATGAGTTGGACTGAAGAGACTGTTTCCATGCTGTACCTCCCTATGACTCTATAACTGGCTTGGGATTCAAGGAACAAGGACAAGAATTCTGAATCGACAAACTGGTGGACAAAGAGCGAATGGAGATGAGGAATGATAGAAGGAATTGTGGAGCAGAATTTACCATAATATAGTAATTATAATATAATTAAGTGCCTAAGTTCTGGATGAGCTTGAAATGATGTGCATAGAATGCAGTTAGATAGGACTTGTTAAAGTTGCATTTAAAGAATTCAGCGTTCAGTTGACAGGAATGGATGAGCATTATGACTGCAGTGGATGAATTGGTATTCTTTAGCCAAACAACATAAGGACTAGTATGGCTTTCCCTTTTTTTTTAAACCAAACAAAAAGTGCTTCCATGTTGCATTAATCATAAATAACTATATGAGTAAGGCTTAGCTGGAACACATCCCAGAAAAGTGGTGGCTAGGGACAGTGTGGATCTTGCAACTGCTCCTGAGACTGTACGCTTACTTAAAGATTTATTACAGCTTTATTACAGTTATTATATTTAAGACATTTGGATAAGTATATGAATAGGAAAGGTTTGGAGGGATATGGGCAAGGAGCAGGCAGGTGGGACTAGTTTAGTTTGGGATTGTGTTTGGTATGGACTGGTTGGGCTGAAGAGTCTGTTTTTGTGCTGTATAACTATGACTACGACTCAATCAAAACTTCCATAAAAATTCCATGTGTTTTAATTTTGCTCATCTATCTTCTGTGGGGGGTTGGGGGCTTTATCAAAAGAATTCTGAAAATCAAAATTTACTAAATCCATAAACTTCCCTATACCAATTTTGTTAGTATCATCCTTAAAAAATAAACTCCAAATTTATCGAACATAATTTTCTATTTGCAAATTCATGCTGACTATGGCCAGTCAGATTTGTTTTGTCCATGTGTCTATTTATCATGTCCTTTAGGATACAGAATATGCTAGAAGGGTCTGTAGTTCCCTAAATAATGGAGGGATATTTCCAAATTCCCAATCTGCAGAAATCATCCCAGAATCCATGGATCATAGACGATCAGATGTAGAAGCAGAATTAGGCCATTTGGTCCATCCAGCCTGCTCTGCCATTGATCATGGCTGATACGTCTCTAAACCCCATTCTCTTGCCTTCTCCACATAACCCTTGATTCCCTCACCAATCAAGAACCTACAATCTCTGTCTTAAAGACACTCAGTAACTTGACTTCTGTAGCAGAGTTCCACAGAATCACTACCTCTGGCTGAAGAGGTTTCTCCTCATCTCAGTGATTTGGAATTTTAGAAGATGGTTACCCATGCATCTTCTATCTCTACATCAAACCCCTTCCAACACTTTGGATTGTAGACTATCAAATTTATGCCCCATTAATTTCTCTGGTACAACCTTCTGACACATACTCATTTCCTTCACTTTCTTTGTCAGCCTTTGAGTTTTTGCACCTTGAAGAATTAGGTGGTTTGCAAAGGCCATGAATAGAGCACAGACAGCCAGGGTTCTGATACCGAGACTGGCTCTAGTGCAACGAGGAGTGCGTCAGGTTGCAAGCGATCTATTATGATAGGGGACTCTCTAGTCAGAGGCACAGACAGTCGTTTCTGCAGCCGACAGCAAGAAATCAGGATGGTGTGCTGATTCCCTGGTGCCAGAATCAAGGATATCTCAGAGAGGGTGCAGAATATTCTCAAACAGGAGAGGACCAGCAGGAGATCTTGTATACATTAGAACTAACAACATAGGAACAGAAAAGGATGAGATTCTGAGGACAGAATATAGGAAGTTAGGCAAGAATTTAAAAAGATCCTTGAGCACAGTAATATCTGGACTATTCCTGGTGTCATGAGTTAGTGAGGGTAGGAATAGGAGGATAGAACAGATGAATGCATGGCTGAGGAACTGGTGCAGGGGAGAAGGATTCACATTTTTGGATCTTTGTAATCTCTTCTGGGGTAGAAGTGATCTGTATAGGAAGGACAGATTGGCAGAGAGATTTGCAAGATGTGCTCAGCAGAATTTAAACTAGTAAGGTGGAGATTAGGACCCAAGGAGATAGTGAGGAAAGAGAGGAGTCTGATACTGGCACAGTTGGGGAAGGAGTCAGTCAAACAATTAGGGCAGGCAGGAACAAAGCAGAGAATAAAGTAAGACTGATAAATTAAACTGCATTTATTTCAATGCAAGAGGTCTAACAGGTAAGGAAGATGAACTAAGGCCATGGTTGCAAACATGGGACTGAGTTATCATCGCAATTACAGAGATGTAGCTCAGAGGTATACAGGACTGGCAGCTTAATGTTCCAGGATATACATGTGATAGGAAAAATAGAATGTGGGGGCAAGCGAGGAGGGGGGAGTGGTGTTTTTGATTAGGGATAACATTACAGCTGTGCTAAGGGAGGATATTCCTGGGAATACGTCAAGGGAAGTTATTTAGGTGGAAATGAAAAATAAGAAAGGGATGATCACCATATTAGGATTGTATTAGAGATTTCCCCTGCCACTCCACCCCACCCCCAATAGTCAGCGGGAAATTGAGAAACAAATTTGTAAGGAGATCTCAGTTAACTGTAAGAATAGTAGGGTGGTTATGGTTAAGGGGATTTCAACTTTCCAAACATAGACTGGGACTGCCATAGTATTAAGGATTTAGATGGAGAGGAATTTGTTAAGTGTGTACAAGACAATTTTCCGATTCAGTATGTGGATGTACCTACTAGAGGTGAAAAACGTGACCTACTCTTGGGAAATAAGGCAGGGCAGGTGACTGAGGTATCAGTGGGGGGAGCACGTAGTGGCCAGTGTTCATAATTCTATTAGTTTTAAAATTGTGATGGAAAAGGATAGACTGGATCTAAAAGTTGAAATTTTATATTGGAGGAAAGCCAATTTTGATGGTATTAGCCAGAACTTTCAAAAGTTGATTGGGGCAGATGTTTGCAGGTAAACGGATAGCTGAAAAATGGGAAGCCTTCAGAAATGAGGTAATGAGAGACCAGAGACAGTATGTTCCTGTTAGGGTGAAAGACAAAGCTGGTAGGTATAGGGAATGCTGGATGTTTAGAGAAATTGAGGGTTTAGTCAAGAATAAGAAGGAAGCACATGTCATGTGAAGGTCCTAGGGAGTTTGCTGAACAAAGAGACCTTGGACTGCAGGTTCATAGCTCCTTGAAAGTGGAGTTGCAGGTAGATAGGATAGTGAAGAAGGCATTTGGTATGCTTTCCTTTATTGGTCAGAGTATTGAGTACAGGAGTTGGGA